>NW_012150017.1:0-1306 GCF_000956105.1 Propithecus coquereli | reverse complement strand
AAGAATAGCAAAAGCTACCTTCCTGGTTCAATAAAGTTGCTGCTAGCACTAAAGGAAAAATAAATTATATTTTATTCCTTGCATGTAGTTTAAACATGCTTTTGTTCCTTGCATGTAGTTTAAAAAGAGAAAATGTTTTGTAGAAACATTCCAACATAGACATTTGCTTGATAACATGTAAACTGTCTTGTGGACAGGTTACGTTAAAAACATCAGAATGCCATTTTTATAAAGGATCTTTTTAGGGATCAACGTGGTCTCATGCTTCCTTTGTTTCCCTCCATTTTAAAGAAGCATTTTAACCCCTGTCCCCTACAAGAATCCAGTGGATGCCCTTCTAAATGATTTCTGTCATTTTGTGTGTGTTGCGTTTATTATGAGCAGTTTTCACTGGATGCCAAGATACATGGCGACACTGTGTCAGTTTATTCTCTGCGAATACGTCTGTACATAGACTGAAAGCTGTATTCATTTATACACAGGCTGTTGGGAGTGTGTACTTCTGTCACATGGACTTCACTCTGATAAGGGTATTTCTTCATGTTTCACTGTCCACACCTCTATGCTTCTACTACTGATAATCAATTCATAGAATACCACTTTATGTAACTAAGTCTCCTCGGTGTGAAAAATAATAGTAATAAAATTATTGACTCAAAAAAAATATTGTTTTGTTTGGTTTTTTGTTTTGTTTTGTTTTGTTTTGTTTTTTTTGGAGTAATCCTTAGCTGCAACTAATCAGGACCCTCAGGCCCTCAAGAAATACATACACAGTTGTGAAAGTTTTATTGGAAGGATTCAAGGGGACAAAGGGGCAAGCAGGAATTGCTATTAATTATACAGATGCTCCTCAATTTACAATGGGGTGCATCCTGATAAATCCATAGTAAGTTAAAATATCCTAAGTCAAAAATGCATTTAATACACCTGAACTACTGAACATAATAGCTTAGCCTTGCCTATGCTCAACATGCTCAGAACACCTACATTCGTCTACAGTTGGGCAAAATCATCTAACACAAAGCCCATTTTGTTTTATAATAAAGTATTGAATATCTCATGTAATTTATTGATGTTCTACTGAACGTGTATCGATTTCAAACCGTCGTAAAGTCGAAAAACCGTAACTCAAAGGAACCATCCAAAGTCGAGGACCATCTATAACTACCACTTATTGAGTGCTTACTGATGTCATTTGAGCTTTTAAATGTCTGTGGGTCCTTATGCACTGAAAGGACTACTCTAAAGTAATTGGATTTTAATTAGTTATATATATTGAAAGTGTAAATTCAAAAGACTAGTGTTG
>NW_012150016.1:24520-24936 GCF_000956105.1 Propithecus coquereli | reverse complement strand
AGTATAATCTATATATATGAGGAAAAAAGGCAAAATCTAAGTATATTATGTTCTTTCACATTTTTGGCATATGCCTTTTTTTCTTTATTGATTGCAGCTTTAACTTTATTTTCATATTTTGGTAGCACCTCAGATTCTTTGTTACAATGGGAGTTTGATATATTTTCTGTATCATGTTTATTCTTAGAGTATTTTTAGAACCCCGTATATAATGCCTTTCATAATTCTCATGAGATATGCTAAGTACAGAAAGTCCTTGTTTTAGTAGGAATCAATTTTACAAAATCAATTCTATGGAACTGTAGGAGGCAAAATCAATTGTTTTTTTTCTTTTCTGAGCTGCACTTGGAAGCAGAAGAATCAATTCTGACATGCTTCATACTTAACAATCCATACACTTTAGTATAAACATTAAT
>NW_012150016.1:12066-12850 GCF_000956105.1 Propithecus coquereli | reverse complement strand
AGCTATTTTCCCAAGATATTAAAGGAGAAGAGGAAGATTAGAAGATTGATTAAGAAGATTAGGAAATCCAGCTACATGTAATTAGAATAGACTCAATATTTTCAGAAAACAAGTATTTGAATTTTCTGGGTCTAAAAATTGATTCCTGACATTTTGAAATTTGTTTATCATTTATGAAATTGTTTATTATTTGTTGATTGATGTTTCTGCTATTAATGCACATTGACTGACTTCATGGGCTCTCTTTCTGCTCAGGCCTGTGACACTCCTCTGCACCCCCTGGGCAGGCTCATGGAGACACTGGTTGCAGTGTATAGAATGACATATGTGGGCGTAGGAGCCAACCGCCGCTTATTGCAGGAGGCTGTAAAGGAGATTAAGTCCTATCTTAAGCGAATTTTCCAGCTGGTGAGGTAAGAGATCTTTTCACTGAAGTCTGCAGGTTAATGCTGGGGCAGCTTCACCCTGAATCTAGAAATTACAAACTTTGTGAAGAATCATGTGTTCCCCTTTGTCACAGAAATTATTCATCAAGAAAATGGTTTTATATCACAGGTCCTTAAATAGATTAAATAATGAAAACATGTTTTTAATTTATATTTATGCTATAAAATAAAGATAAAACCTTAGGTATTGTTATTTCCTTTTTTATCTTTCTTACTCATGAAATGTAACAGAAATGTAACAGAAGGCAAAAATAAATGTTTGTTAAAAAACAAAAAAATTCAAATTTTGGTGTGAAATATAGTAGTCATCTTATTTGGATTTAATTCTAGGCAAAACC
>NW_012150016.1:7580-7903 GCF_000956105.1 Propithecus coquereli | reverse complement strand
TAGATTCGTAGTAATAAGTAGTTGAAAAGCAAGAAAGCATTTTTTGGGCATGTTGCCAAAGGTGTGGGTATTCTACTGCATTTTTTCCATATTGCAATTTCTTAACATCAATGACTTTAAAATGTCATCTACTGAGAGCTCAATCAATTCCATCTGTAGTCCGTTAGGTGCCTTAGTGGTATTACCTAGAGTAGGCTGAAATGCTAATTTGAGTGATGTCATGATTCTCAAAGTCAGTGAACTTTTCATTGTGTTCTCCAATTAATAGGTCTATAATAGGTGCATATTCTTCAAATTATTTGCATATGTCATCCTGCTCATCA
>NW_012150016.1:2864-4163 GCF_000956105.1 Propithecus coquereli | reverse complement strand
AGAGAGGAATTATTTAATAAATGGTAAAAACAAAGTATTAGATAGCTTATTAGCAGTTTTGGAAAGAAGATGAAATAGCAAATTAGAGATGCTTTGGGGTTTAAATATAGAGAAACGAAGAAAGAAGGAAAGGCAGGTAAATTATAGTGAGGAAAAAACCTAGAATTTAATGTCAGGTTTCTGGCTTGGGTTAACTTTTTAAAATTTTCAACTAAAATACCATTAACCTTTTCTTTTTTTTTTTTTTTGTAAGAGGAGAATGAAGAAGAGTGGGAGGATGAGGAGGAGTACATTTCCATTAAATAAACTGAAAAGGGGAGGAAACTGAGAAAAATATTGGCTACAAATGACTTAGATTATTAGTGTTTATGTTATATGAAGAGTATCTCTAAATAGATCACCAAGGAAGAAACTGAATTACATGTAGAAAAATGATCAACCTCACTGTAAATCATAGTACTGCAGATTAAACAAAGTACCATTTTTGTGCCTGCTAAATTAGCAAAAATGTTTTAAAATTATGCTCAGTGCTAGCTCGGGTTAACTTTTTAAACTTTTCAACTAAAATACCATTAACATTTCTATTTATTTATTTATTTTTTTGGTAAGAGGAGAAGGAGGAGGAAGAGCACATTATTATTGTTATACTCTGTGCTGGTAGGATAATAGCCATCACTCTTTTGGAAAGCAATTGTTATAACATATAGATATAGACAACATCAAAAATGTTTGTGGAGGCTGGGCATGGTGGCTCACACCTGTAATCCCAGCACTTTGGGAAGCTGAGGCAGAAGGATTGTTTGAGGTCAAGAGTTTGAGACCAGCCTGGGCAACATAGCAAGACCTTGTCACTACAGGAAATTTAAAAACTAGCCAGGCGCAGTGGTGTGCATCTGCTGTCCCAGCTGTTCGGGTGGCTGAGGCAGGAGGATTACTTGAGGCCACGAGTTCAGGGTTGTAGTGAGCTATGATCGTGCCACTGCACTCCAGCTCGGGTGACAAAGCAAGACCTCCGTCTCAAAAAAAAAAGTTTGTGGAGTTTGACTCAGTAGTTCTACTCCTGGGGATTTATCCTAAGCAATTAAAGGATGGAAAAAATTATATTATCTGGATGTGGTATTCATAGTATAAGTAATTCCCAAACCCAGATACTATCAAAATCACTGAGGGTACTTCTTACAAATGGATCCCTAGAAATTCTGATTCAATCAGTCTGTAATGATGCTTAATCTTTATATTTATTAAACATACAAGGTGGTTCTGATTACAGTTCTAATGTACCTTTTAATGATCAGCATA
>NW_012150016.1:0-319 GCF_000956105.1 Propithecus coquereli | reverse complement strand
AGAAATCTATTATTTCTTTGAATAAAAGGCATATTTTGATAGTTACTAGTTTCTTTCTCTCAAAATTCTGGTTAGAAATATTAGATATTAGTCATGTCACAGATGTAATGTTTTCTCAAGAGGCCTTTCCATCTCGTTGCTGCCTTCCCCCAGAATGTGCCTACCCATTGTTGGAAAGAGACCACAACTTAAAGATTAGTTTCTGTTAACCAATTTGCATTTCCATGGAGGTTGTTTCAACTTTCTGAAAAAACACACAAATAACCACATTTGGCTGGTAAAGACAAATTTACTGAACATCTAACTTCTTGAGAGAGAG
>NW_012150015.1:15558-15871 GCF_000956105.1 Propithecus coquereli | reverse complement strand
CAGTCCCACCAGCAGTGTAAAAGTGTTCCTGTCTCTCCACATCCTCGCCAACATTTGTTGTTTTGCGTTTTTTTGATAGAGGCCAATCTCACTGGGGTTAGGTGATACCTCATTGTGGTTTTGATTTGCATTTCTCTAATGATTAGAGATCTGAGCAATCTTAAGTAAAAAGAACAAACTGGGAGGTATCAGTCCACCAGACTTTAAGCTGTACTACGAGGCTGTAGTGACCAAAACAGCTTGGTACTGGCACAAAAATAGAGACATTGACCTCTGGAACAGGACTGAGAATCCAGAGATGAAACCATCTGCA
>NW_012150015.1:12759-14449 GCF_000956105.1 Propithecus coquereli | reverse complement strand
CTCTTTGATTCCATAAATTTGGCTATTTTAGATACCTTATATAATTGGAATCAAGCAGCATTTGTCTTTCTGTGACTGGCTTATTTCACTTAGCATAGTGTCCTCAAGGTTCATTCATATTGTCATATATTGCAGAATTCTCTTCTTTTTCTAAGTTCGAATAATATTTCATGGTGTGTGTGTATACATACCCCACACATTTTTTTTATCTATTCATCTGTTGATGGCATTTAGCTTATTTCCATATTTTGGCTATTGTGAATAATGCTGCAGTGAAAATGGGAGTACGGGTATCTCTTCAAGATCCTGATTTCAATTCTTTTGGATATATACCCAGAACTGGAATTGCTGGATCATATGGTAGTTTTATTTTTAATTTTTTGAGGAATCTTCATACTCAAAAAGTTTTATAGCAGCTATACTGTTTTGAGTTCCCTCCATCAGTGTGTAAGGGTTCCAATTTCTCTGCTCTCACCAACACTTATAGTCCCTTTTTTTTTTTAGATAATAACCACCCTGACAGGTGTGAAGTGATAGTTCATTGTGGTTTTGATTTGCACTTCCTGGATGACTAGTGACATTGAGCATTTTTTCATATACTTGTTGATCATTTGAATGTCTTCTTTGGAGAAATGTCCATTCAAGTTCTTAGCCCATACTTTAATTGTTTTTTAATTTTTGCTATTGATTTATAGGAGTTCCTTATATATTTAGGAGATTAACCTCTTATCAGATATATAGTCTGAAAATATTTTCTCCCATTCAATAAGTTGCCTTTTCACTCTGTTGATTGTTTCTTTTGCTGTACAGAAGCTTTCTAGTTTGATGTTCCATTTGTTTATTTTTGCTTTTGTTGCCTGTGATTTTGGTGGCATATTTGTAAAATCACTGCCAAGACCAATGTCATGAAGATTTCTACTATGTTTCCTTTTAGGAATTTTATAGTTTCAGGTCTTATGTTTAAGTTTTTAATTCATTTGAGTTGGTTTTTGTGTATGGTATAAGATAAGGGTACAATTTTATTCTTTTGTATGTGGATATCTAGTTTTTCTAGCATCATTTGTTGAAGAGACTATTCTTCCCCTGTTTTTGGAAACTTGTCATAGATCAATTGACTGCGTACGTGTGGATTTATTTCTAGGCTCTCTATTCTGTTTCATTGTTCTATACATCTGTATTGTATAATTGCTTCTTTTTATCTAATCAATATTTAATAAAAATATTAAAAATTAAATTGCTATCAGAAGTTACAATCTTCAGTAATAGAAACCTGGAGAGTACTATGGACTCTAGAGCTTTTAAGAACTTAAAAGGCCGTTATTAAACAGTATGTTTTGTTTCCACTGACCCCCACCCAAAAAGTGGATATTTCTATATTATTTATCATAATACTAAGGTTAAACTAGCATTTATTTTGTTGAATTTATGTCTATTTCCTATACAAGTGAAAATTTCATTGTAATAATTCAAGGACTGACTTGTAGGCCAAAGTTGAATGTTTGTTATGTGAAAATCCATTTGTTAGCATGTTTGTGGCAGAAAAAATTGTGTTTGATCACTTAAATTTTTAAGTTATTTTTACCAGGGCAGGTTGGTTTTACACATCACTTTGTGATAATTAACTCATTGATCTTATTTAATAAACTTAAATGAGTTCAATTTAAAAAGGCTGTGAAGATTTTTCTCTACA
>NW_012150015.1:10176-10872 GCF_000956105.1 Propithecus coquereli | reverse complement strand
TGTTACATAAATCTGTTGAAACACAAAATGTCTTAAAAGGGTTTAAAATAAATCCGTGGAAATTCAAGTTTTAACCCCAAATGCCCTCCCTAGCAAACAGTGATTTAAAAAAGTTCCCCTGATAATAAAACAGGAAACTACAAGGGACAGAGTGTCACAACATGAAGCAAGAAACCTTTTAATCAAGCTATCAAGGGTCCATTTTGAGACGTGTAATTAATACAGCTTTTGGTTAAAATTTCATGAAGAATGTTTTCTCCTACCAGGATCATTTCAAGTCTGATTGAATTTAGCTATATGTTTTGCATATCAATTTAGATTAAAAAGTAAATATGGACATTGATTGTAGTTATTAATTTGGCAATTGTTCTAACAAGTGCATTCACTGCAAAGTGAAGAAACAAGAAACTAGGCGGTTTTAGGTAGATGACTGGCAAACAACGTTATGTTTCTTGCCTCTTCAGGAATAATCTCTTTAGATCTCGTAGGTATACTATAAATATTTGATCAGATGCTTTAGTAATCTATGAGCTAAGAAAAACTTTAGGAGTCATGTAGAAGTTGCCTTCTGTGTGATATAGTTGTTATTGTCAACCTGAGAAATAAAACATAGAACACACATGCTATGGGTACTGGGATGTAAATTATTATGGATGTGAAAGGAAGAATATTTCATTTAAATATGACTAGTGAGAA
>NW_012150015.1:9394-10126 GCF_000956105.1 Propithecus coquereli | reverse complement strand
CTCTTTGATTCCATAAATTTGGCTATTTTAGATACCTTATATAATTGGAATCAAGCAGCATTTGTCTTTCTGTGACTGGCTTATTTCACTTAGCACAATGTCCTCAAGGTTCATTCATATTGTCATATATTGCAGTGAAAATGGGAGTACAGGTATCTCTTCAAGATCCTGATTTCAATTCTTTTGGATATATACCCAGAAGTGGAATTGCTGGATCATATGGTAGTTTTGTTTTTAATTTTTTGAGGAATCTCCATACTCAAAAAGTTTTATAGCAGCTATACTGTTTTGAGTTCCCTCCGTCAGTGTGTAAGGGTTCCAATTTCTCTGCTCTCACCAACACTTATAGTCCTTTTTTTTTTTTTAGATAATAACCACCCTTCACAGGTGTGAAGTGATATCTCATTGTGGTTTTGATTTGCACTTCCTGGATGACTAGTGACATTGAGCATTTTTTCATATACTTGTTGATCATTTGCATGTCTTCTTTGGAGAAATGTCCATCCAAGTTCTTAGCCCATATTTTAATTGTTTTTTAATTTTTGCTATTGATTTATAGGAGTTCCTTATATATTTAGGAGATTAACCTCTTATCAAATATATAGCCTGAAAATATTTTCTCCCATTCAATAAGTTGCCTTTTCACTCTGTTGATTGTTTCTTTTGCTGTACAGAAGCTTTCTAGTTTGATGTTCCACTTGTTTATTTTTGCTTTTGTTGCCTGTGATTTTG
>NW_012150015.1:0-698 GCF_000956105.1 Propithecus coquereli | reverse complement strand
TTGTTACATAAATCTGTTGAAACACAAAATGTCTTAAAAGGGTTTAAAATAAATCCGTGGAAATTCAAGTTTTAACCCCAAATGACCTCCCTAGCAAACAGTGTTTTAAAAAAGTTCCCCTGATAATAAAAGAGGAAACTACAAGGGACAGAGTGTCACAACATGAAGCAAGAAACCTTTTAATCAAGCTATCAAGGGTCCATTTTGAGACGTATAATTAATACAGCTTTTGGTTAAAATTTCATGAAGAATGTTTTCTTCTACCAGGATCATTTCAAGTCTGATTGAATTTAGCTATGTGTTTTGCATATCAATTTAGGTTAAAAAGTAAATATGGACATTGATCGTAGTTATTAATTTGGCAATTGTTCTAACAAGTGCATTCACTGCAAAGTGAAGAAACAAGAAACTAGGCGGTTTTAGGTAGATGACTGGCAAACAACGTTATGTTTCTTGCCTCTTCAGGAATAATCTCTTTAGATCTCGTAGGTGTATCATAAATATTTGATCAGATTGCTTTAGTAATCTATGAACTAAGAAAAACTTTAGGAGTCATGTAGAAGTTGCCTTCTGGGTGATATAGTTGTTATTGTCAACCTGAGGAATAAAACATAGAACACACATGCTATGGGTACTGGGATGTAAATTATTATGGATGTGAAAGGAAGAATATTTCATTTAAATATGACTAGTGAGAA
>NW_012150014.1:19603-19952 GCF_000956105.1 Propithecus coquereli | reverse complement strand
CACAGCTTGACAGTATTTTAAAATTCTGCTTAACAGCCCATCATGTAAAAGAAGACCAAGAGAACACTGAAGGAAGAAAAGAGATTTTTAATGAGGATTGGGAATTGCAATATTATTGCAATATTATAATTGCAAGATTATAGATAAGATGACTTGCTTGCTTTGTGGTACTGCAATATCAACATTAAAGAAATTCAATGCTCGTCAGCATTATAGCAGTCATAAACACCACAAATATTTTAAATTAGAGGAAGAGGTGTGAAAGGTTGTATTGCAGAAATTAGAAGGTGAAAAGCAAAAGCAAAGACAATTCTTTCAAGCAGCAATAAGACCTGGAAATAATGCCACT
>NW_012150014.1:16603-17580 GCF_000956105.1 Propithecus coquereli | reverse complement strand
GCTTACTGCCTACATCATTAATTTGGGGTTGCAAAATAGTGATATTGTAATCCTATTATTCTTTTTTAAATGTTGGGATGCATATATAAAGAGACAATTCCCCCTGTTTGGTTATTCAGTGACACATTTCATAGAAAGGCTGGATAGCTGGGAACAGTGGCTCACGCCTATAATCCTAGCACTTTGGGTGATCAAGGCAGGAAGGTCACTTGAGGTCAGGAGTTTAAGACCAGCCTGAGCAACATAGTGAGACCCTGTCTCTACAAAAAACAAACAAAAGAAAAAAAACAAAATAAATGTTTAATTTTAATTTTTTCCCTTGGTTTACCGGTTCTCAAGACAAATTTGCTCCCTCTCACCTCCAGAGATGATTGGTTAGATTTTTCTTTAATGTAAGTATGAGCTCATATACTTAAAACACATTTGATATGTTTCTTTTCATTGCTATTATTCTTATTGAAACTCTAGTTAAGGTTCCTCAGGAAAGGCTCATGGGAATAATATTCCCTGATTTCTTGCTTATTACTAATAAAGTTTATTTGAGCTCTTTACACTTGAAAAATGGTTTTCGCCAGATATAAAAATCTTTGACTCACATTTTCCACTTTCTATATCTTAAATATATTTCTCCATTTTTTTTTGCATGGATATGCAACATAAAGTATCATCAAAAAGTCTGATGATAATTTCACTTTTTTCCCCTCAAAAACCATTTGCTTTCTTGGCCTAGAGGCCCAAAGTTCTTTTCCTTAAAGTCCAGTAGTTTTACCTGGTACACTATATGTCTTGGTGTTTGTTGGTTGGTCTGGGCTCATATTCTCAGGTATGTGGTGTGCTCTTTTCAATAGGTAGCTTGATATCTTTTTTTTTTAATTTCAGGAAATCTTTCCAGAATTACAGTTTTTGGTATTTGTTATATTGATTTAGTTTGGTTTTCTTCTTTGGTGTCTCTTATTATTTTACTAATATCATAGTCC
>NW_012150014.1:13994-14973 GCF_000956105.1 Propithecus coquereli | reverse complement strand
AATTGAAAACTTTTAGCTAGACTGAGCAAGCATGGAGGTGAGAAAATCCAAGTTACTAAAGTCAGGAATGAAAATGGGTATATTACTACTGACTTTACAGAAATAAAAAGAATTTTAAAGGAATACTGTGAACAACTATATGTCAAATTAGATAACCTAGATAAAATGGACAAATTCCTAGAAACATGGGAACTACTGAAATTGATTCAAAAAGAAATGGAAGATCTAAATAGACCTGTAAGAAGAAAAGATGTTGAATTAGTAATCAAAAAACTTCCTACCAAGAAAAGCCCAGGACCAGATGGCTTTCCTGGTGAACTCTACCAAATGTTTAAAGAAGAATTAACATCAATTCTTCAAAAACGCTTCCAAAAACATAGAAGAGGAGGAAATACTTCCCAACTCTTTTTGAGGCCAGTAATACCCAGATACCAAAGCCAGAAAACACAATAAAACTATAGACTAATATGTCTTATGAATCTCTATGCAAAAATCCTTGATGAAATACTAGCAAACTGAATCCAGCAACGTATAAAAGGATTATATACCATGACTAAATGGGATTTATCCCAGGAATTCAGTTTGTTCATCATATGATAACCAAGCAATGTAACATTCCATATTAGTAGAATAAAGGAAAAAACTCATACGATCATCTCAGTAGCCTCAGATGAAGCATTTGATAAAACTCAACACCCGTTCAAGATAAAAAACAATTAATACACTAGGAATAGAAGGGAATTTTCCCACCCCATGAAAAGGTATCTATGAAAAACCCACAGCTAACATCATATTTTATGGTGAAAGAAAGAGATTTTTCCCATAAGATCAAGAGCAAGACAAGGATGTTTGCTCTCACCACTTCTATTCAGCATTGTACTGTTAGTTCTAGCCAGAGCAATGAGGCGAGAAAAAGTAATAAAAGGCATCAGATTGGAAAGGTGACAGTAAAACTGTATTTGCAGATGACATGAGCCTA
>NW_012150014.1:13354-13944 GCF_000956105.1 Propithecus coquereli | reverse complement strand
CTACCAAGAAAAGCCCAGGACCAGATGGCTTTCCTGGTGAACTCTACCAAATGTTTAAAGAAGAATTAACATCAATTCTTCAAAAATGCTTCCAAAAACATAGAAGAGGAGGAAATACTTCCCAACTCTTTTTGAGGCCAGTGTTACCCAGATACCAAAGCCAGAAAACACAAGAAAAGAAAACTATAGACTAATATCTCTTATGAATCTCTATGCAAAAATCCTTGATGAAATACTAGCAAACTGAATCCAGCAACATATAAAAGGATTATATACCATGACTAAATGGGATTTATCCCAGGAATTCAGTTTGTTCATCATATGATAACCAAGCAATGTAACATTCCATATTAGTAGAATAAAGGAAAAAACTCATACGATTATCTCAGTAGCCTCAGATGAAGCATTTGATAAAATTCAACACCCGTTCAAGATAAAAACAATTAATACACTAGGAATAGAAGGGAATTTTCCCACCCCACGAAAAGGTATCTATGAAAAACCCACAGCTAACATCATACTTTATGGTGAAAGAAAGAGATTTTCCCATAAGATCAAGAGCAAGACAAGGATGTTTGCTCTCACCACTT
>NW_012150014.1:0-1159 GCF_000956105.1 Propithecus coquereli | reverse complement strand
ATAGGCAACAAATGACTTCATTTATTTAATAAAGTATTATCTATCTGATTTATAAGGGCTGCTCAAGAAATAGTAGCTGCTATTACTATTTTTCCAGGGAGTATAGAATAAAAGTTCAAAGCATAAGCTCTTAAGTTAACCTGCCTGTGTTCAGATCTTGCTCTGCCACCTACTAGCTTGTGATATCTCTGTGTCTCAGTGTTCACTGCTGTAAAATGGGGTAACGATTGTACCTTCCTACAGGATTATTAAATAAATTAAATGAGTTAATATAGAAAAGAACTTAATGAATGTTCACTCTTATTGTTAACATCATTTATTGGTTTCTGTGTATTTATTTCTATGGGAGAAGCTAGAGAGGTGTAGTGTGAGTCCCTGACCTTAGACACCCCCAAGGGCCTCTGCTGGCATTTGCCTTTGCTGACCAAGATGACAAATGTGATAGTAATTGGGAAAGGGGACCTGCGAAGCTGTTTGGGTTTCCTAATGATTGCTGAGAGGAGGTCCTGACTTAGAAGAGGAGGCCCTGGCAGAGGCCTTCCTTTGTATAATTATCTTGGTCTGGTCTCTAGGAGTGGGTGTCTGAAGTATATGTAAATTGGCTGCCCGACCCTCACTTCCAGCAGCAGTAAATTGCAGTCTTCCCATTTCCCAAGCCTGAGGGAGGCCCCCCATTTGAGAACGGTGGCATAAAGTTACTGCAGGCTGATTGGCTGTTTGAGGACCTCTTGAAATTTTACTCCAGGGCTTGGAGAAACTGGTTTTGTTAGTTCCTCTGACCTCTTTCTGTAGGAGTTTATGGTTTGCTCAAAGCCTTTGTGGTTCAGTTTGCCTTCCAGAGAGTCCATGTGTCTACTGGAGGAGGTCCCCTGGCAGTGTAAGGGCTGTGGGTTGTGGGTAATGACCGCAGTAGGCCTTGTCCTCTGGGGTGTATGGTGGACTTTGTTGGTCTTGCTAATGTGTAGCTGTGCCAAAATTCAGTGGCGTGGGTAAGGAAGGGGAGGGATAGAGGTAGAGTTCTTATAGTTAAAAAGATGTATATTGTGAACTAAAATAAAATCTTAAGGCTCCCCCACACTGGCTGACTGAATGGACCCTCCTCCTGGCCAAGGGGATATCCTAAAACTAAATTGCCTGCCACGAGAAGGGAGGTCAGACA
>NW_012150013.1:32855-33138 GCF_000956105.1 Propithecus coquereli | reverse complement strand
TTTAAAGCTACAAGAATCTAATGATGCAAAATAAATGTTCTACTGTTGATGTAGCACTTCACTGCATTTGTACAGTATGTGTTTTATAGACAATGGATGAAGACATTTTTCTGTTACTTTTAATTATTTAATTTAAGAAAGTCATCTTTTAATTTTTAACCACTTGGTTGCCATACCTTTGCATATTGATATAATCATCACAGGATGACATCAACCTCTTAACAATGGCCATTACAATGATGACTACTGTCTACAGATATGAACCGTACAAGATTCTTTATCT
>NW_012150013.1:21528-21935 GCF_000956105.1 Propithecus coquereli | reverse complement strand
GTGAAACTGGGACAGTAGGACCAATTCAAAACCTACTCAAGAAAATCATAAATTATAGTATCTCATATATGCTCTGGAAAATAACTAGATCAGAATAATTTGAAATATAATAATGAAGTAGAATAAAAAGGACTTGGTGATCCACTGAGAAGGAGTGAGCAGTTATGCATGACTCTTGGGTTTATCAAGTCTCCTCTATGCTTCTCATCTTTACTTCCCACTAATTGTATATTCATTTTCTATCCCAAATAACAAATTACCACAAAACTTATGGCTTAAAGCAACTCCCATTTATTATTTCACTGTTTGTATAAGTCAGAGATTTGAGCACAGCTTGCATGGGTTCTCTGCTCAGGGTTTCACAAGGCAAAAATCAAGGTGATCACTGGGCAGTGCTCTCATATTGA
>NW_012150013.1:17896-18204 GCF_000956105.1 Propithecus coquereli | reverse complement strand
AAATAAAAGCAATTGGTATTTGGTTTTGTTTGTCATGATATAAAGAAGCCAGAGGTGCTACTACATGCTATAAATATAGTACATTTTTTACTTTCATAGTTGGGCAGTGGTTATCCATCAAAGCCATCTAGAATACAATTATAAGAAAAATAAAGTTTTCAACAGAAATTTTCCTCCGTGAGGTGCTGCTGCTTCTGCCACTACATTTTTTTCTTTTTTCTAAACTAATTCTCCCTTTTCCATCAGTTCCAGACTTATGACTTCTTATTTCAATCTGGCAGCCTGCACTTGCCTTCCCTTCTGTTTCC
>NW_012150013.1:14190-15606 GCF_000956105.1 Propithecus coquereli | reverse complement strand
TCGATAAGGTGGTCAGAATGAAATTATCACAATTTCCAGTCTGGCTACATGGCTATGCAAAAATAGGGGAAGCAGTATTTGGATAGAATGATATGGCTTGTAAGAAATCAAAGACAGTCTGAGTTTTTGAGCAAATGCTTTGCTGCAGACAAATATGTAGAACAGTAAATACAAGCAGAATCTGCAAATAGCAATTACTAAATATAATACAGTTATTCCATGAGGGAATCTAGAAGATCCCTTCACAGATGTCACAGAAACGCTGATAATGGCAGACTCAACTTCACTATTCAGCATGGCTTTTCCTACCACTCCACGCGCAGTTTAATATTCAGGAATACTAGGCGTCTTGTGACTGCTGATCAGGTCTGGGCCTTGGTGCTCACAGAGTGACTGTGGGGATCCTGAGGAACAGCACTCTGTCTCTCAATTCTGTGTTCATAGGCTACAATTCAAAACTTCTGATTTTATCCGTATGCCTTAGCTATGAGCTTTTGCCAGCTTTATCACCATCCTGAACTCCTGCCTTGGATTCATGAAGAATCAAATGAATTGATTCTTCAGAGAATAATAGTAAAGATGACATCTATAATCATGAAATTCAAAGATATATTTCATATTGCTTTCAAAAAAATCCTATAGTTTGCTTTGTTTATTCTTTTAAGATATGAACACTAGATCAAAAGTTGTATTAATGTTTATTTTTAAAAGGCACTGTAATATATCCCATAGTATTTTTAAAAACTTAGCAAATTATTTTCAAAGTAGATTATGAAAAGTTTAAAGTATGTATAAAAGTATAAAACCAATATAAATTGAAAAGCACTGTTAAAAGTTATAAAAAACAAGTAAAAGAAAACTTTCTCACAGCACTTCTAAAACACACTTTTTATCCTAGCAGTTGGTGAATTGTTGCTTATTCAAACAATCTACAGAAAAAAAATTCTATTTTTTGCTTGAAAAGTGTGAGAAATTCTAGCCCAAAAAGGTACTTGTCATGAAGTTATATACAAATGAAAATATGAGCTCAGAATAGCAGTACCATCTGAACCATAATTATAGTTCAGTATTATAATCTAAATCTACAGTAACTTTCTAGAAATAATTATTTTTTAAGAAGTGAAAACTAGTTCTAATACTTTAAAAGTAGACTAACTCTTAAAAAATATTAAGATGCCAACTCTTTTAACTTACTTTTTAAAGTTGTTTTATTTTAGGTTTATGAATAAGAGTTTAGCCAAACTGAGCAACAACTTATAGAAGTGTCTGAATTACAAATATAAAGTTAATTTTAAAGGCATCTTAAATGTATAAAATGTTAAATTTACTAGAACTTTGTAGCTTGCAAAGCTTCTATTTTATAGATGGAAAAATTATGCCATATTGATTCTTGAATCCTTTATCACCAACTAAATA
>NW_012150013.1:0-1299 GCF_000956105.1 Propithecus coquereli | reverse complement strand
AGTCAAGCTGAAATTCAAATCAAAAACACAATACCTTTTACAAAAGCCTCAAACAAAATTAAATATTTAGGAATATATTTAACGAAAGATGTGAGAGACATATTCAGGGAGAAATACAAAACACTAAGAAAAGAAATTGTAGAATATGTAAACAGATGGAAAGTCTACCTTGCTCATGGATTGGTAGAATCAATGTCATTAAAATATCCATACTACCTAAAGTGGTCTACAGAATTAATGCAATCCCTATCAAAGTACCATCATCATTCTTCACAGATCTAGAAAAAATAATGCTATGTTTTGTATGGAACCAGAAAAGACCTCGTCATATAGCCAAAGCAATCTTAAGTAAAAAGAACAAACTGGGAGGTATCAGTCTACCAGACTTCAAGTTGTACTACAAGGCTATAAGAAGTAAAACAGCATGGTAGTGACACAAAAACAGAAACATAGACCTTTGGAATAGGACTGAGAATCTAGAGATGAAACCATCCTCATATGGTAATCTAATCTTTGACAAAGTAGACAAAAATATACACTGAGGAAAAGAATCTCTATTCAATAAATGGTGCTGGGAAAACTGGATAGCTACATGCAGAAGAATGAAACTGAATCTCCACCTCTCATCTGTCACAAAAATCAATTCAAGATGGATAACAGACTTAAACCTAAGGCATGAAACCTTAAGAATTCTAAAAGACTTTGGGAAGACCCTTTCAGACATTGGCCTAGGCAAATAATTCTTGAAGAAGACCCCCAAAGCAATCACAGCAGCAACAAAAATAAATAAATGGGACCTGGTCAAATTAAAAAGCTTTTGCATGGCCAAGGAAACTATCATTAGAGTGAATAGACAGCCTACAGAATGGGAGAAAATACTTGCTCTCTACACATCTGATAAAGGACTGATAAGAATCTATCTAGAACTTACAAAAATCAACAAGAAAAAATCGAACAACCCCATCAACAAATGGACAAAGGACATGAACAGAAACTTTTCAAAAGAAGATAGAATAATGGCCAGCAAACATATAAAAAAATGCTCAACATCTTTAATCATTAGAGAAATGCAAATTGAAACCACAATGAGATATCACCTATTCCCAGTGAGATTGGCCTCTATCAAAAAATCCCAAAACAACAAATGCTAGTGAGGATGTGGAGAGACAGGAACACTCTTGCACTGCTGGTGGGACTGCAAATTAGTGCAACCTCTGTGGAAAAGAATTTGGAGATACCTCAAAGAGCTAAAAATAGAAGTACCATTCGATCCAGCAATAGTACTATTAGGCATCTACC
>NW_012150012.1:20341-21106 GCF_000956105.1 Propithecus coquereli | reverse complement strand
GTTAACTGATGGATGAATGACTAAAGAAACCATGGAAAATCCATACAACAGATTATTATTCAGCAATAATAGGGAATAAAGTGCTGATACAAGCTACAAATGGATGAAACATGAAAACATTATGCTAAGTGAAAGACGTCAGATGAAAAAGGTCACATATTCTATGATTCCATTTATATGAAATGTCCCAAATAGACAACTTTGTAGAGACAGAAGGTAGATTTGTGATTTCCTAGGGAGGTGAAGAGGGGAAAATGGGGAGTCACTGCTAACGGGTACAAGTTTTCTTTTGGAAGTGATGAAAATGTCCTAAAATTAGATTATGGTGATGTTTGTCGACTCCGTAAATAAACTATAAACTGTTGTATTTTATATTTTAAACAGGTGAAGTTTATGGCCCATAAATTATATCTCAATAAAGTTTTCAAAAATATTGCTGGGCATGGTGGCTCACGCCTGTAATCCTAGTACTCTGGGAGGCCGAGGCGGGAGGATTGCTTGAGCTCAGGAGTTCGAGACCAGCCTGAGCAAGAGCGAGACCCCGTCTCTACTCAAAATAGAAAAAATTAGTCACACGTGGTTGGCGCATGCCTGTAGTTCCAGCTACTTGGCAGGTGGAGGAAAGAGAATAGCTTGAGCCCAGGAGTTTGGGGTTGCTGTGAGCTGGGTTGATGCCACGGCACTCTGGCCCTGGCAACAGAGCAGGACTCTGTGTCAAAAAAAAAAAAAAAAAGTTTTTAAAAATATAATATAAATTAGTATTTT
>NW_012150012.1:9621-9893 GCF_000956105.1 Propithecus coquereli | reverse complement strand
AATGGTAAATTGATTTTTCTCCTGTTGCTATAACAAATTACCACAAACTTAATGGCTTAAACTAACACATATTTTTTGTCTTATGTTCTGTAGGACAGAAATCAGACATGTTTCTTTGCATGCTAAAATCAAAGTGTTGGCACGGCTGCATTTGTTTCTGTAGACTCTAACGGATAATCTATTTCATTGCTTATTCAGTTTGTTGGCAGAATTCAGTTCCTTGCATTTGTAGAATCAAGGTCTGAGTTTCCTTGCTGGCTGTCACTGAGGGT
>NW_012150012.1:6366-7036 GCF_000956105.1 Propithecus coquereli | reverse complement strand
TTTTAAGTAGTATAAGAATTAAGCTTTAGGTAGACCAAGGGGTTGATGATAATTCAGGAAACAGAAAACTAGGGGACTTACCAAAATATTGAATCCTTCTCTGAGTCATCCCTTTTTGATATCACTTATACTATTTTTAGAGGATTTCCCATTACCTTCTGATTGGAACATTACTTATCCTATAATAAGTATATAGAACACAAATGCTGGGACAACTCTGTAAAGTAATAACACTCAAGTGCTACTTACTGAGTACCATGTGTTAAGCACCATTATAAGTACTAAAGACACAACATCAATAACACATTGCCCTCAAATTGCTCTATTTTATGGAACCAAAAATAAACAAATGCATTTTAATTAAATATATTAATTGTATAGTCTAAGGTCATGTCCCGGTTGCCATGTGGATCAAGTATTCTGGGATAGGGGAAAGAGATGAACATCGGGGAAAGTTTCCTAAGGGAAGTAGGTATAAAGTGAGTTCTGATGGCTGAATAGGCAAGGTAGGACAGAACATTGCAGGTTGAGGGAGCAGCAGGTGCAAAGTTGTGGATTGAAGAGTGAACCTGCACCTTTGGGAATTAATTGCAAAAGTTGGCACTGGCTCTTGAATTAGTAACAAAGGCCAGATCATAGTAGCCCTGAGTGTTGTGCATTTGCATGTGAT
>NW_012150012.1:414-904 GCF_000956105.1 Propithecus coquereli | reverse complement strand
GCCACCATGCCCGGCTAATTTTTTTTCTCTATATATATTTTTAGTTGTCCAGATCATTTCTTTCTATTTTTTAGTAGAGACCGGGGTCTCGCTCTTGCTCAGGCTGGTCTCGAACTCCTGACCTTGAGCGATCCACCCGCCTCGGCCTCCCAGAGTGCTAGGATTACCGGCATGAGCCACCGCGCCCGGCCTAAGATATTCTATTTTTGATAGGAAGTGAAGAGACATACTGTGACCTGGTAGCACTTGACCGTTTTGCTTAGCTCAGCCACGCATCACTGTGGTTCATCACATGGTCTGCAAGAGAGGCCAGTGTACAGATTGGTGGTAATACTTAACCTCGTAGCTTTTGACTCTTCAGTATAGAGATTTGACTCAGCATGTGTGTTAAATTGGCACGAAGTCTGCATTTTTTTAAAGTTTTTTTCTGTTATTATTCGAATTACTCGGTTTAAAAGAACGTACTTCTTTAAAGATGTTTTAGAAAAGT
>NW_012150012.1:0-364 GCF_000956105.1 Propithecus coquereli | reverse complement strand
GACCTCTAAAGGTAAAATGTTTTGTTTTTATATATGTTATATGGTATCTGGTTAAACTATTGCCTTATTTTTATGAATTTAAAGAAACCAATGCCAACTTCAACTCAAGCTGTAATTTTAGCAACTTAACACATTAATATAGACTAATTAAATACATTTAAAAATAATCATTGCCAATTAGTTTGCACATACTGACTTATTTTTTACAAGTTGTATTTACTATGGTAATTTATGTTAATCAATTGAGGAAAAGTCTGTTACATTGAAATAGCTGATCTATGAACTCTTAACAGAGACTTACTAAGAACATATTCCATTTGCTTTGTTGCTTCAAGCACAGTAAATTTTTTTGCTTATGATAGCA
>NW_012150011.1:6812-7276 GCF_000956105.1 Propithecus coquereli | reverse complement strand
GCATTTTTAATTGCAATTCCCATTTTACAGAGGAGAAAATAGAGATTTAGAGAGGTTAAGTAATCTATCTAAGGTCACACAGCTAGATTAGCTTCAGAATCAAGAGAAAACGATGTAATACAGAAGAGCGTGCTCGTAAGAGGAACAAAGGTCTTAACCATTTCATCAGCATGATATATTCCGTAGTTCCAAGGGATGAAAGTGGGAAGAAACTTGTAGAAATAAAGGGTCTCTGCCTCCCACAGCTACATGAACCCATGCATCTCAGCTTCTGTGTGAGTCACGCATTGAACTCTGGAGTCGAATTTAGTTTGAAGAAAGGATTTCACTGCTTCATATTTTAAAAATTGATCACCTGTGAGTCCAATGCCATGAAAGTCTTAGAAATCTTTTGACAGCTTTGTCTCCAGTGTTCTTATATGTAAAATTAATGCTCCTCTTCATATCTGACAAGCTGGTGTAAG
>NW_012150011.1:5176-5640 GCF_000956105.1 Propithecus coquereli | reverse complement strand
GCATTTTTAATTGCAATTCCCATTTTACAGAGGAGAAAATAGAGATTTAGAGAGGTTAAGTAATCTATCTAAGGTCACACAGCTAGATTAGCTTCTGAATCAAGAGAAAACTATGTAATACAGAAGAGTGTACTCGTAAGAGGAACAAAGGTCTTCACCACTTCATCAGCATGATATAGTCCGTAGTTCCAAGGGATGAAAGTGGGAAGAAACTTGTAGAAATAAAGGGTCTCTGCCTCCCACAGCTACATGAACCCATGCATCTCAGCTGCTGTGTGAGTCACGCATTGAACTCTGGAGTCGAATTTAGTTTGAAGAAAGGATTTCACTGCTTCATATTTTAAAAATTGATGACCTGTGAGTCCAATTCCATGAAAGTCTTAGAAATCTTTTGACAGCTTTGTCTCCAGTGTTCTTATATGTAAAATTAATGCTCCTCTTCATATCTGACAAGCTGGTGTAAG
>NW_012150011.1:2295-4206 GCF_000956105.1 Propithecus coquereli | reverse complement strand
CTCTAATTTGACAGAATTCCAAACTTATATTCAAATTGTTTCAATGGCTTCTCATTACCTATGTGTGATCTATTTTGGCTGACATTCAAGATTTTGTACAAACTAGTCTCAGCTCACCAATCCAACTTAATCTTTTATTCCTGCCCAACACAAATCCAGTACTACAAGCAAACCAGATTTCCTTATTCAAATTCACAGGGTAATATATGCTCTCCTGACTCTGAAATCCTCTCAAATACTGATGGAACCAGTTCTGAAGTCCAAATCCTTTTCTTCTCACTCTCTTTCTTAGTCTACCTGTCTTTCAGGAAACTTCTCAAGTCCTCACATTTCATGAGACTTTCGTTGACTGTAATCCATAGCAACTTCTCCAACCTCTATACTTCCTTGAGAAAACAAAATGGCACAAAGTTTATGTGTGTACCACCTGAGTCTGGCTGTGTGCACTGGAGTCTGTTTCTATCACTTGCTATATAAATTTGGCCAAATTACTTAACTTTGCTAAATTTAAGACTCCTCAATATCAGATAAGAAATACTCCTGCCTTTTGACTTCTACCAAAGGGTGATATTAGTATCTAACCTGTGGGATTTATCTCTGTTTCTTAAAATTAAGTGACATAACACACTGAAGGCATTTAGCAAAATGCTTGGCACACAATTAGTGATGAATAAATGTTTGCATTTTTTAAAGCACTTCTTTTTAGCATTTACATTTGTATCACTGTCAAATACTATCCTGAGCTTAAACGTAACTAAATTATAGATTTATTGTAAATCATTTGAGGATAGTACTGCATCTTCTATATTTATTGAATCTGCTTCAATATTTATCATCATGCCTTGCATTTAATGGATCTCAATAACTACTTGTTAGATAAAAGCTTAGATACTAATTACGTCATGGATATAGGACTTTTTTGGAAATCTTCAGTAAATATTAACAGTGAAATAAAAATAACCAGGAAAGAGGCTCCTGGAATTGATAAATGAAGTCAGTAAAGTCTCAAGATATAAAATCAATACACACAAATCAGAGGCTTTCATATATGCCAACAGCAGTCATACCGAGAACCAAATCAAAGACTCAATTCCCTTCACAATAGCAACAAAGAAAATAAAGTACCTAGGAATATATTTAACTAAGGAGGTAAAAGACCTCTACAGGGTAATAGACGAGAATTTCCCAGGCCTTGCTAAAAATCTAGATATACAGATACAAGAAGCTCAGGGAACCCCAGGAAGATTCAATGCAAATAGAAAGACAACACGTCATGCAGTCATAAGACTGACTAAAATATCCACTAAGGAGGCCCTACTATGAGCAGTCAGGTGAAAGAAACAAGTAACATACAAAGGAAAGCCTATCAGAATAACTTCAGACTTCTCAACTGAAACCCTACAAGCAAGAAGGGCCTGGGGCGCCATTCTCACTCTTCTGAAACAGAATAATGCCCAGCCTAGAGTCTTGTACCCTGCAAACTAAGTTTTATATATGAAGGAGAAATAAAGACATTCTCAGATAAACAAAGTCTGTGGGAATTCACCAAGACAAGACCAGCTCTCCAAGAAGTACCCAAAGCTGAATTATACAAGGGTCAGCACAATAAACAGTCACGAATGTAAAACCACTCAAAAGCTAAAGATCAAAGGCTAGATTCCACAATGGCTCAAGAGAGAAAACAAAGCAACAAAAGCAACTCAACAGTATGAACAGCAATTTATCACTTATCAGTTCTTTCCATAAATGTGAATGGCTTGAACTCCCCTCTCAAGAGACATAGGCTGACCAAATGGATAAAAAAATATAAGCCAGATATCTGCTATCTTCAGGAAATGCATCTAACCTGCAAGGATGCATTTAGACTCAAGGTAAAGGGGTGGAAATCAATATTTAAAGCAAATGGAAGCC
>NW_012150011.1:0-538 GCF_000956105.1 Propithecus coquereli | reverse complement strand
GCAAATCTATAAATGTAATTCACCACATAAACAGAAGCAAAAACAAAAACCATATGATTCTCTCAATAGACACAGAAAAAGCATTTGACAAAATTCAACACCCTTTTATGATAAGAACGTTTAACAAAATAGACATAGATGGGGCTTACCTTAAAATGATACAAGCCATTTATGACAAACCCATAGCCAACATCATACTAAATGGTTAAAAATTGAAAGCGTTTCCACTTAGAACTGGAACCGGAAAAGGTTTCCCATTATCTCCACTTCTATTCAACATAGTGTTGGAAGTCCTGGCCACAGCAATCGGGCAAGAGAGTGGAATTAAAGGCATACAAACGGGAACAGAAGAGATCAAACTCTCACTATTTGCTGATGATATGATATTATATCTAGAAAACCCCAAGGATTCAACAAAGAGGCTACTGGAATTGATAAATGAAGTCAGTAAAGTCTCAGGATACAAAATCAATACACACAAATCAGAGGCTTTCATATATGCCAACAGCAATCATACCATACCGAGAACCAAATCAAA
>NW_012150010.1:15954-16538 GCF_000956105.1 Propithecus coquereli | reverse complement strand
GAAGCACAAAATATATTTTACATAGATTTTGGCTAATATAAATGTTTAACATCACAGGATTGTGGGACTTTTATATCCAAAAATAGCCTATGACATCTGCAGTAATAGAATGCTTCATGTGTTTTCAAGAAATTTTTACAGTTAAGTGACTTAAGAGAATGCAGCATTACATGCAGAAACATGATTACAACAGTATATTAAAATACTTTATGGTGGGGGGAAGACACCACATTATGTAGTCAAGGGGAGGGATGTCAAGACATACTTAGCAAATTTGTCACAGGTAAGTTAACACTATAAAACCACATACTTCTTATGACAAAAAATCATTTTCATAACACCAACTTAGGAAAGGGAAACACAGGCACCGTAACTGCATACATGGATGATGCACCCTGGTTTCAAACTTTAAAATATCTCAGAACTGAGGAAATGTGTTCAAATTTTAGTGGGAAGAAAAGCTAATGCAAGGCACGTTTTCAGTGTATTATGATTTACAGCTACTAAAGGTAAGCTATAAAGTTATTTTTAGGCACACAGCATGATCAATGTTAGGAATTATGCATAAAAATCGTATTTGGGGA
>NW_012150010.1:15415-15904 GCF_000956105.1 Propithecus coquereli | reverse complement strand
CCTGCAGTAACAGAATGCTTCATGTGTTTTCAAGAAATTTTTACAGTTAAGTGACTTAAGAGAATGCAGCATTACATGCAGAGACATGATTACAACAGTATATTAAAATACTTTATGGTGGGGGGAAGACACCACATTATTTAGTCAAGGGGAGGGATGTCAAGACATACTTAGCAAATTTGTCACAGGTAAGTTAACACTATAAAACCACATACTTCCTATGACAAAAAATCATTTTCATAATACCAACTTAGGAAAGGAAAACACAGGCACTGTAACTGCATACATGGATGATGCACCCTGGTTTCAAACTTCAAAATATCTTAGAACTGAGGAAATGTGTTCAAATTTTAGTGGGAAGAAAAGCTAATGCAAGGCACGTTTTCAGTGTATAATGATTTACAGCTACTAAAGGTAAGCTATAAAGTTATTTTTAGGCACACAGCATGATCAATGTTAGGAATTATGCATAAAAATCGTATTTGGGGA
>NW_012150010.1:4531-5435 GCF_000956105.1 Propithecus coquereli | reverse complement strand
AATAGCTGGGACTACAGGTGCACACCACCATGCCCAGTAAATTTGTCTATTTTTTGTAGACACAGGGTCTTGCTCTTGCTCAGGCTGGTCTTCAACTCCTGGCCTCAAGCAATCCTCTCGCTTCGACCTCCTGAAGTGCTAGGATTACAGGTATGAGCCACCACGCCCAGGCAAAATAGAGATTTAGACTAACATCACTACTAATGGTGCACATTTTACAGCTAGGAATTAGATAAGGCTTTCACAAATTATTTAAATTATTTTGTTATTGTCTTAGACAAATATGGCTACTATAAATATTTCTTCAATAGTAAAACAAACCCTCATGAAATTATTTTGAAATGTGACAACCCCCCAAAGATCTGCCTGACAGATCAAAACATACATAAAATCTACACATTGGAAGTTTAAGTGAAGAGCTCTCCCCTAAAGAACCTAATATAACTACATGCTATTACCTAGGAAAAAGCTCATCTAAGGTATAGAAGGAAATAATGGGGGTAAAATGAGGAAAAAAGATATGAGGCCCCAAATACAATGTAACCGCAAAGCACCTGCAAAGAAGTCTACAATGTCTTTCTCATCGCAACTGTAAGGAAGTCCTCTCAAACGAACTACGCCATCATTTACCACAGGTGAAGATTTGACCTGCAAGCTCTTCATTAAGGCATCTACATCTTCATTGTTTATCTCATATACTACAAAGAAAAAGCACAAAAGGGATGCAAAATTACATAACACAGGAAGAAACCAATTTTTTAAAAAAAATCAAATACATTACCACTTGATGGGTTATCCAAGAATTGAAAAACCTAATAATTTTAATCTTTATGTGCTTCTTAAGAAAATCACAAATGACATTTACTGAATATTCACTATGTATGAGGCATAACTTGTTTAATCC
>NW_012150010.1:2537-2911 GCF_000956105.1 Propithecus coquereli | reverse complement strand
CAGCCCTAAATTATACCCAGTAATAGTGTCTATTTAAGACAGCACAAGAAAGGTCCCTTCAATTTGATAAATATTTGATTGCCCCCTACACACAGTGCACCATATTAGGCCTCTGTATCAAAGCGTACTATTTAGAATAAGACAAGCATACAAGACAAGATGCTTTAAGTGCTATAATTAAGATACAAAATACTATAGGAACTCAAAACAGAGTACTAACAGAAAAATCAGTACGTGCTATGAGATGGGCCTTAAAGGAAGGACAGAATTCTGACAAGAATATATCAAAGATACGGCATTCCAGTTTGAAAGTGAGGGAAAGAAGTATGAACAAAGGCCCACTTGAAAAACAGCAATTAATCCCATTTGTCTAA
>NW_012150010.1:0-372 GCF_000956105.1 Propithecus coquereli | reverse complement strand
TACCCTGGTTATAAAATGTCGGGATAATATCTGAGGAGATTTGATACCCCCGCGCTTGAGATAAGTGAAGACTAACCTTGTTTTCAAATGAAATATGTGCTTATTATTATGTCGATAATGTATATCAACAAAGATAAAGTCTCCCCAAATGAGACTATTCACAAGTGAACATGCAGCGATTTGCAAAAAATAAATAAAAAATAATGACTGGCTGTGCAGTATTCCTCCTGCGGCCAGAACCTGTCAAAGATAAACAGGCAAAAGGGAGTCCTGAGAATAAAAAATAGAAAAAATATTTTTTTAAAAACAACTTTTTATTGTGGAAGATCTCAAATGTAGGAAAGTATAATAAACTTCCCAAACTTCAGAAAT
>NW_012150009.1:18503-18835 GCF_000956105.1 Propithecus coquereli | reverse complement strand
TTTTAAAGAAACTGCTATGTGTTAGAATAATAAAGAATAAAAAATAAAAGTTTTTATTTTAGCCACACTTAGTCCTTCTTCAATGCTCCTCCTTTCTTTATGTAGATTTGAGTTTCTGATCTGCATTGTTTTCCTTTTCTATAAATAACTTCTTTAAATTTTTCCTAAAAGATTGGTCTTCTGGCAACAAATTCCCTCAATTTTTGTTTTTCTGAGAAAAACTTTATTTCTTTTTCACTTTCCAAAAGATAATTTTCAGGGTACAGAATTCTAGGTTGCTGATTCTTTTTTTTCTTTCAACACTTCAAATATTTCACTCCACTGTTCTTACT
>NW_012150009.1:6353-6910 GCF_000956105.1 Propithecus coquereli | reverse complement strand
TATGGGGTATCTTTATATTTATTTAAGTCTTCTTCAATTTCTTTAAATGATTTTTTATACTTTTCAGGTACAAGACATAGTTTGTCAGATTTATTCCTAAGGATTTTATTCTTTTTGAGGCTATTGTTAATGAAATGCTTTCTTAATTTTATTTTCAAATTGCTCATTGCTACTGTTTAAAATTACAATTGGTTTTTGACTATTGATCTTGAATCCTGTAACCTAGGAGAGTTCATTATTTATTATAATAGTATGTGTGTATATGTGTGTGTGTGTGTGTGTGTGTGTGTGTGTGTGGTGTGTGTGTATGTCTTAGATTATCTATATACAAGCTATGTCATCTGAACATAGAGATAGCTTTACTTTTTCCTCCCTAATATGGATGACTTGTATTTGTTTTTCTTATCTAATTTCCCTGGCTAGAACTTTTAATATAATGTTAAACAGAAATGCAAGGAGAAGACCTCTGTGTCTTGGTTTTTATCTAAGGGAAAAATGGTCATTCATCATTAAATGTAATGTTGTTTGTGGTTTTTTTGTAGATGGCTTTTATCACA
>NW_012150009.1:4428-5383 GCF_000956105.1 Propithecus coquereli | reverse complement strand
CATCCCCACATTATCCCCCTCTCCTACTTCCACTCCCAGCCTCTGGTAACCATCATTCTACTCTTTATCTCCATGAGTTCAATTTAAAAAAAGTTTTAGCTCTTGCATATGAGTGAGAACATGCAAAATTTGTCTTTCTGTTCCTGGCTTATTTCTCTTAACATAATGTCCTCTAGTTCCATCCATGTTGTTGCAAATGACAGGATTTCATTCTTTTTTATGGCTGAATAATGTACCACTGTGTACATATGCCACATTTTATTTATTCATTCATTCATTAATGGACACTTTTGTTGATTCCATATTTTGGCTATTGTGATTGGTGGTGGCAATAAATATAGGAGTGCAGATATCTCTTTGATATACTACTGATTTTCTTTCTTTTGGACTTGCTGGATCATATAGTAGTTCTATTTTTACTTTTTTGAGGAACCTCCATACTCTTTCTGCATAGTGCCTATACTAATTTACATTCCCACCAACAGTGTACAAGGGTTCTCTTTTCTCCACATTTTCACCAGCATTTGCTATTGCCTGTCTTTTGGATAAAAGCCATTTTAACTGGGGTGATATATCTCATTGTAGTTTTGATTTGCATTTCTCTGATGATTAGTAACGTTGAGCATTTTTTTTTCACATACCTGTTGGCCATTTGTATATCTTCTTTTGAGAAATGTCTATTTAGATCTTTTGCTCATTTTAAAACCAGATTATTATTATTATTTTTGCTATTAAGTTGTCTGAGCTCCTTATATATTCTGTTTAGTAATCCCTTGTCATATGGGTAGTATCCAAAATTTTCCACCATTTTGTGGATTGTCTCTTCACTTTGTTGATTGTTTCCTTTGCTGCAAAGAAGCTTTTTAGCTTGGTGTGATCCCATTTGTCTATTTTTGCTTTGGTTACCTGTGCTTTGAGGTATTATTCAAGAAATCTTTGCCCAAAGCAATGTCCT
>NW_012150009.1:3495-3798 GCF_000956105.1 Propithecus coquereli | reverse complement strand
TATCTCTTTATGTCAATCTGCTTATGTGTTGAGATGTCTTTGATCTCCTATCTTAATTTATTCTTTTATGTTTTAATATGAATATAGTGGGAGACACCTTTGGGCCACCTTTGATTTCACTCCCTTCCCCTTTGAGTTATTTGTTGTCACATATCAAAATAAATCTCAACTACAAAAGTATTAGCTAATAAAGTCAATTTTACATGGTTCATAGATAAGCAAGGACAAAGATCCACATCTCATTACCCAGAAATTTATTAATATTACCTGTTAGACATTTCTAATCTAGAGAAATTCGTTTAG
>NW_012150009.1:0-552 GCF_000956105.1 Propithecus coquereli | reverse complement strand
TCCCCCGTTCTGGAGAACAATCGAAAACTCTAAGGTTCCTCTGGGGGATAGCAGCAAAATTGCTTTAATGAGATTTCCTAATTAATGGTCATATCAAATATTTTGGGGAAGGCCTGAGAAGCTATATTTAATATGATAGAGAAGATCCAGTTACTAGTGTGAGGGAGAGATACACATATAATTCTAAAGCCAGAAAAGATATTTTGTAGATGAAAACAGATAGGCTATCATTTGTCTAAATTTACATGTAGCATTAATTTACATGTAGCATTAATCATAGTATAAATATCCTACTCTCCTGATTTCTAATCCAGTGTTATTCTACTCAATCATGCTGCTTCCTTCAACACCCTCTCCCCTTATAGGGCTTGGATAAATGATTTTATTTCTATCTGTCACTATAGAAAGATTTCTTGAAGACGTGATTTGGTATCAAATAATCAAATGCTGTGGTTGGCCCTGCTTGGTTATACACGACTATGGGGGTTCAATATTGGGATACAGCATCCTCTCCTGGATAAAAAGTGACAAATTTGAACCTCACTACTTAAA
>NW_012150008.1:1471516-1473225 GCF_000956105.1 Propithecus coquereli | reverse complement strand
CTTTTCCTGTTTTCAAACTTTAAGTGAATGAAATCATACAAGAAGATGTATCTATTGTTGCCTCTGCAACTTATCTATTAATGTGTGCTTTGGACACTGCTTTGGGTATTACTTTAGGCATTGCTTCAGGCATCTTTTAATTGTACAGGCATTCCTTAACTGAGTCAGAAAGTCTGGAAACTAAGTTTTCAGCTATCCTGAGCTAAACAACATGGAGGGCTGGTCTCAGTGGCTGACGTCTGTAATCCTAGCACATTGGGGGTGCAGGAGGATTGCTTGAAGTCCGGAGGTTGAGATCAACCTGAGCAAGAGTGAAACCCTGTCTCTACTAAAAGTAGGAAAAAATAGCCGGACGTTCTGGTGCTGCCCGTAGTCCGGTACTTGGAAGGCTGAGACAGGAAGATCGCCCAGGGGTTTTAGGTTGCAGTGAGCTATAATGATGCCAGTGCACTCTAGTGGGGGAAAGAGAGCGAGACTCTGTCTCAGAAAACACAAAAAACAAAAGAACAAAAAGCAAGATGGAGGTAGGACAAGTTTCAACTTGTTAGAACCATGGTGGTGAAGAAATCCACTGCTTTTCAACCTCTTGACCTTGCAGCTTCATTACACAGCTCATTACCATACAAGTTTCTAAAGAAATCTCTCTCCCATCTTGCACCTGATGCCATGACAGTTCCTGTTTGACCATATTTAGTCAAAAGGAGGGTGTCACCCTAATTTCAGAAAAACGCTGCCCCTTTCCAAGAAATAACCTCCATATTCCAACCCTTGTTTAGCCTATAATTAAGCTGCTGCTTAAATAGAGGGGCCATAGGGACCATGGGGCTGTTTCTCCTCTACAGGGAGAACTGGCCTCCAGTCTGTGGATTAGATTTCCTATGCTTCTTGAATAAAACTTGTAAGACAGTAAAACTCTTTACTGTTGCCTCACTCCTCAATTTGTTACATGAAGCCAAGGACTCACTTGGACTTCAAGTGATTCCCTTCTGTGTCAGAAACGCCTTGGGCACACCTCCCTCACATTTGAACACTACAGCCATTGTCTTGTGCCATAATAGCATTTGTTTTGTTGTACTCTTTTTGACATTGGTATCAGATTCCTAAAGGAATTGTAAGTAAAAATATGAGAATGATAAAAATGTTAATGAATTGGACACAATAATTAACTGCATGGAAGAGAGATGTCTTATGTGGAGCCATAGACAGAGATCTATTTTGTAGTCCTTCTTTAGGGTAGCCTAACATCCTCCTGTATCTTTTTAAAATTTTTTTTTTATTTCAGCATATTACAGGGGTACAAATTTTTAGGTTACATATATTGCCTTGCCCCACCCCAGTGAGAGCTTCAAGCGTGTCCCTCCTCTATCTTTCTTATCATCATGTATCTGGAATATTTTTTCTCTTGACCCTGAACAAACGTACACAAACGGGAGTGGCGGTGGGAGTGGTGGGAGCCCTCAAAGCTTCAGAGTACACGAATTCGACTACAATATGATAATGCTTATTAGTTTCAACTTCCAGTGGACCCAATTTGTGTCTGAATGAGTCTATGGAATGAAGTTGATCTGTGCCTTTTGCAAGCATCTTTTTTTTTTTTCTTCTTCTTATTATTTTTTTTTGAGACAGAGTCTCCCTGTGTTGCCTGGGCTAGAGTGCCGTGGCGTCAGCCTAGCTCACACAACCTCAAACTCCTGGGCTCAAGCGATCCT
>NW_012150008.1:1470309-1471466 GCF_000956105.1 Propithecus coquereli | reverse complement strand
AAATATTAATATGTACTATGCTTTGAGTAAATAAAGTACATGTACTGAAAGCTGACATTTGTATGACTGAGACTCCTTCTAGAATACGAAATATTGTAATTGAAAAGATAATTGTGGACATGGAAAACTGCGATCAAAATTTAAAATAGTAATCCTGACTGGATGTGGCGGTTCATGCCTGTGATCGTAGCACTCTGGGAGGCCAAGGTGGGAGGATCGCTCGAGCTCAGGAGTTTGAGAGCAGCCTGAGGAAGAGCAAGACTCCATCTCACCTAAAAATAGAGAAGTTAGCCAGAAGTGGTCGTGTGTGCCCAGAGTCCAAGCTCCCTGGGAGGGTCAGGCAGGATGAATGCTTGAGCCAAGGAGTTCAAAATTACATGGATCTATGATTGGGACACTACATTCCAGCCTGGGCATCAGATCCTGTCTGAATGACTCTATGAGCACAGTCCTTTTGCACCAACTACATTGTAAAGGGACAGGTATCAAATCTGTGTTTGATTATAACTTACACATGTATCGCTAAGATTGAGCCAGAGCAGGTGCAGAGGACACAGGTAAGCTGCATGAACAGGTATGCAGACCCCATGTCATATATAACGGTCGTAACTGGTCACTCCGGTGCTACTGTGTGTCGTGCACAGATGGCCAGAAGAGCAGAAACCATGAGTTTGGGTTCCACATGGATCATTTTGCTCTATGAGTTTCGGTAAAAGGTATGGTGTCCGTACCGCAGGCATATCTTGGGTATCCCCAAAAGACATTGGATTAGCTAGTTTTTTCCATTGGCTAGAGCTATGAGCTTGTCATCTATTATGTGTGGAAGAATAGGTATCCTGGGGTGTATTAGTCCACTTCCGCTGCCATAACAAGTTACCACAAGCTCTGTGGCTGAAAAAGCAGAGTTTTTATTTGTTACAGTACTGGAGACCAGATGTTCAAGATGGAAATGGGGCGTGGTTGGTTTCCGGTGAGGGCTTTCTTCCTGGCTTGCAGACAGTTGCTTTCTCTCCACATCCTCACATGGCCTTTCCTCTCCTTGGTACGTGCACAGGGAGCTAGAGCACTTGCTGCTCCTTATTTATGTGGACACCAATTTTACGGGATCAAGGCCTCGCTCTTACTGCCTAATTTTAACGGAATCATTTCCTTTAGCG
>NW_012150008.1:1455931-1461479 GCF_000956105.1 Propithecus coquereli | reverse complement strand
GAATGACCCCAGGGTTTTTGGTCTTAGCAGCTGTAGCATTGGAAGCTGCATCAACTGTGATGAGCAAGTTGCTGTTAGCTATAAATATTCACTGAGGATATCAGGAGGTTTGTTCTGGCCATTGTTAGTAGAAAAACTCCAAACTGTTTTTCCTCTGCTCTCCTCCCAGAACAGCCAACACAGAATAATTCTGTGACCAGATAGATGTGTGTGGAGGGTCTTCCCCACACACCAATTAGTTCTACAGAGGACACCAGGTGGGCATCCTTCAATTCGACTCCAGCTTGATCTACAGGTTGAGGGCTCAGTCCCACGAGACTGCCCCCCAACGTCTGGTACCAATGACAAGCTCCAGGACGTTTTGCCTGTGCTTCTGATTGATCTGCTATAGATCTATTTCCAATGACCCCTTCCTTAAGTTCCATTAATTTGCTGGAGCCAGTCACAGAACTTAGGAAGTCACTTATGTTTACTGGTTTATTATAAGGGATATTAGAAATGATAAAGAAGAAGAGCTGCATAGTGCAAGGCATAGGGGGAAGGGGCACAGAGCTTCCATACCCCACCTGGTTGTACCACTCTCCTGGAAGCTCCCTGAACTCTGTCCTTTTGGGTTTTTTCTGGAAGCTTCACTATATAGGCATGATTGATTAATCATTCACCATTGCTGATAAGCGTGATCTCCATTTCCCTTTCTTGAGATTTGGGTGTTAGGATGAGCTTCCCAGACGTCTGATCCTACCTTAGTCTTTTCCAAGACCAGCCCTCATCCTGAATTTACACCAGGGACTGCCAGCCACCAGCGAGTCATTAGCATACACGAAGACATCGGTTATGAGATTTCAGGGATTTTAGTTGCATGCCACAAAAGGGGACAAAGACCAAATATATGTTTCATAATATCATAGCTTCCTTCCTAAGAATGTGAGATGTTGGCTGGGCGCGGTGGCTCATGCCTGTAATCCTAGCTCTCCGGGGGGCCGAGGTGGGTGGATTGTTTGAGCTCAGGAGTTCGAAACCACCCTGAGCAAGAGCGAGATACCGTCTCTACTAAAAATTGAAAGAATTTAATTGGACAACTAAAAATATATATAGAAAAAATTAGCCAGGCATGGTTGTGTATGCCTGTAGTCCCAGCTACTCAGGAGGCTGAGGCATGAGGATCTCTTGAGCCCAGGGGTTTGAGGTTGCTGTGAGCAAGGATGACACCACGGCACTCTAGCCTGGGCAACACAGTGAGACTCTGTCTCAAAAAAAAAGAATGTGAGATGTTTTAGAAGCCCCTAAGTCGAAGTATCTAATAGGCATCTGGACACATAGCTGGGATATCTGGGGAAGGGTTGATAATGGAGACATCCAGTATATGGTAGCTATTGTGTGGACCAAGGTTAGTGAGCCATGGGTCGCATTTAGGAGGGTCAGTCTTTAGATTATAGTAGTCAGGCTATTAGGGGAACAACAAGGAGAAGTTGGGGCTCTTGCTTGGGTTCCTGGGTGATGGTATTGAGCTCCAGAGACACAGGTGAGGGATGTAAGTGGCCTTAAAAGAAAGATACGTCAGACAGCATAGTTTGGCAGGGGACATAGGATTTTAGGGAGAGAATAGATATGAGAGGGATGCAGAAGCATAGAAGTAATTGAAGGAAGGTGACACTTAGATTGGAGCTGGTGCTTTTTCACCACTTTGTGGATTTACCAAGATTCTGTGACAACTTCAGGGGGGTCTGAGGTGTTTTATTCACCCCAGTGGCTTAGGTCAAAGACATATATGGTTATCTGTGACAATCCATCAGCCTGGGGTGTGTGACCAATGGGTCTGGGCTTTGAATGGTATCACTTGGACATTGGAAAGTCATAATTTCTGAGGGAATAGGAAATGCAGCACAGAAACGGGATGGGGCTGTGGATATCTGAAACCTCATGCGGTTCTGTGTGGCTATGGATTCATGCACCGAGGCCTTCATAGAATGATTTGGGGCTGCCACTGGTACTGGGAACCTTTGGAATTCTGTGGCAATTTTGGATTCTGTTTGAATTTGCCAAGCATACTGTAGGTGATGTCAGACACATTGTGGTGTAAGGCCAAAAATGAAGGCACAATATGATGTGCCACATTGACACCTGGTGATGCGTCGTGACCTGTAATGGCCTGATTACAAATCCCCTCCCCACTCTGTTCTCTTGGTTAAGGTATCCTAGCCCAACACACCTTTTATCAAGGGGTCCAGGCAGACTTTCTGATTATTATTCGTTTGTAGTGGGTTTCAATTTCATTCCTACCCGCAGTTTTTCAAGCAAGCCAATTGCATCCTCCCAAATGAATCAGGGACCATCACACTCTCTTTATCCTACATAGCTTGCATCTATTGCTCCCTGGTTGCTCACTGATATCCATAGTGTAGCCTCCATATACTCTTGTGTGGTGAGTGTTGTCCTGTGTCTCTCAGGCTGTCAGTATATTTGATTAATTAGCTGATGTTGATGATATCTTTCCAATGTCAGAAGTCATGTGTTTTGCCATCACTGTAACCCAGGGTTAGAATACTACCCTTATCAGTAGAAGGAGAAGTAGAGGATGCCACCCAGAGGCTAATTAGGGGGGTTAGTTAGTTAGGAATGGCCATCGACATGTGTCTGTGGTGTCCAAAGATGGCTGGGACATGCATGTAGAGTGGGAGTTTGTCTCATGGCCCTAAGGCACTCCATTGGGATGATGTGACTTTCTCTGTGCCACAGTAATTGCTGGTAAAGAGAGTGTGGATCTCTTTATGTCAGGGCTACAGGTTAGATACCTGTTTGTGCACCTGCCTCTTGTCGCTGATGGTCGTACACTATGATCAGTGGGCCCCTGAGGACAGAGTGTCAGCAATGGGAAAGTTTCTCCTCTAAGTTGGGTACCCTGGGAGGAGGTTGGGGAAGGGTAGGTATGTGGGGGAAATGGATTGTGGGTCCTAAGCAGGGGCTGTTTGTGGTTTCATCTGTCCCCATCGTAACAGAGCAGTGTGACCTTTGAAGACGTGTCTGTGAACTTTTCCTGGGAGGAATGGAGTCTTCTTAATGAGGCTCAGAGATGCCTGTATCGTGACGTGATGCTGGAGAACTTGACACTCATAACGTCCCTGGGTAAGGCCCTTACACTTATCCCTGTCACCTGAGGTAGTCTCTGCCCTTCCCCTTTTTCCCCATTGGCAAGACTTTCTCACTTCAGGAGTGTGGACACAACTTCGTTCTTCACTTCTCTAGATACGGTCTGTGGTTGTTAGGACTGGGTGTGGGTTGTGCCATTTCATCTCCTAAAGCAGGCCCAACACCCGCTTTTCTCCAGACTCCCAGGGAAGGATTCAGGGTCAGGGTCTTGCAGTTACCCTAATACATCCCATGTTGTTTGCCTTCTGGATGTCTGGGTGACTGCAGATCCAAGGCTCCTGTCTGTGCTGTTCTTGTTCCCTCCTTTCTCTACATTTGTTCGTGTCTGCCTATGCGAGGAATTCCTGTCACGGACATGGTCACTACTTACATGGACCACAGCCTATCGTGCAACACTTTCCGTCAAAATTCTTTTTGTTGTATTTTTCTGGGTGAAGTGGCATGTGCCTGTAGTCCCAGCTACTCAGAGGCTGACGTGGGAGGATCCCTTGAGCCCAAGGGTTCTAGGGCAGCCCAGGCAACACAGTGAGATCTCATCTCTACAAATAAGTAAATATATAGGTCCAGGCATGGTGGCTTACACCCATAATTCTAGCACTTTGGGAGGCTGAGGCAGGAGAATGGCTTCAGGTCAGGAGTTTGATGGAGACCAGCGTGAGGAAGAGCGAGACCCTGTCTCTACAAAAAATAGAAAAATTAGCCAGGCATAGTGAAGTGCACACCTGTAGTCCAACCGGATTGGGAGGCTGAGACAGGAGGATTGTTTGAGCCCAGGAGTTTGAGGTTGCAGTGAGCTATGGTGATGCCACCGCACTCTAGCCCAAGCGACACAGTGAGAACCTGTCTGAAAAAAAGAAAAAAAGAAAGAATTTCTTATAGTATTTATTTTCCTTTCCTGTGGGATATCAAGTGCTAGATTTTTCTAAGTCAATGTTGGCTTTTCATCTGTCCTGTCTTTCTCTTACTACTTACATCATCCAGGTCCTATGTATGCATTCGTGGTGGTGATCAAATGGAGAGCCCTTGGTTGTCTTTAAGATACAAAGGAATCTAGCTTCAGCAAGATGTGCTTAGAGGTAGCCTGATTCTGAGGACTGGGATGTAAATAAGGGCATGATGTCAAGGCTTTCGTTTATATCATGCCACAAACCTTTTCTGTTTGATTAGTATTTTGGAGCTGGTACAGGTAGCCACATATTTATTCTGTCTTCCCCATTCTTGAGAGTTTGCCAATTTGTTGTTCCTACACCTTGTGACTTCTGCTGTTATATCCGGCCGAGGAGTAAGCTTCACATCTCTAACCTTCACATCTCACCTATTGTTCTCACTGCTGCATCTGCAGTGGTCTTCCATATTGGCTCACACATTTTGTATTAGGAAGCATGTAACCATTCTTAAACAGTCCCTGACAAAAGACTGTTGTGTTGTAGTCGTATTTTCTTAGGTGTGTACATATTCTTCTAAATAGTACTCGTGTGTCCTCAACAGATAAGGTCCTGCAGACAAGTTGTTTGCAGAGGAAGGAGTTACAAACCCTGCCTTTACTCTGTTGCATAGTATGGTCGTGCCCTTCACACCATGAGGCCACTGCCTACATTCTGTGATAACTGCTGAACAGGCCCACCCTCATCCTGAACCCAATTTCCTGTGCTTCCAAATCCCAGGAACTAGTTTTTTGGTTTGTCGGATTTATTTGTGGATGGACTGCGCACTCTCATGACTGTCAACATGCACTTCACCAGTATTTCCTTGCTTTTAGGTTGTTGGCATGGAGGGGAAGATGAGGCGGCACCCTCTAAGCAGAACAGTTGTATGCACGTATACAAAGACCAGAGAATTCCCGGTGGAGAACTGCCTTATGTCCTCGGGGAATGTGGGAAATTATTTAAGACCAAGTCCCATCTGACTGAACACAGAAGAGTTCACACTGTAGAAAGACATTATGAGTGTAGTGAATGTGAGAAATCCTTTGCTCAAACTTGTAGTCTTTTTAAACACAGGAGAGTTCACTCTGGTGAAAGGCCTTATGAGTGCAACGAATGTGGCAAAACCTTTGCTGAAAACACCAGTCTCATTAATCACAGGAGAGTTCACACTGTAGCAAAGCCTTATGAATGCAGTGAATGTGGGAAGTTCTTTGCTTATATCTCTAGTCTCATTAAACATAAGAGAGTTCACACTGGAGAAAGGCCTTATGAGTGCAGTGAATGTGGCAAAACCTTTGCTGAAAAGTCTGGTCTCATGAGGCACAGGAAAGTTCACACTGGAGCAAAGCCTTATGAGTGCAGTGAATGTGGAAAAACCTTTGCTGAAAACTTCAGTCTCATTAAACACAGGAGAGTTCACACTGGAGAAAGGCCTTATCAGTGCAGTGAATGTGGAAAAACCTTTGCTGAAAACT
>NW_012150008.1:1453387-1455881 GCF_000956105.1 Propithecus coquereli | reverse complement strand
CACGTGCAAAGGCTCGGAGGTGCGACTGAACTGGGAGGATTGGTAACTCGGGGACGTTTTGTGTCTTCTGGGAACAGAGATTGTGAGGCAGAGTTACTCTTGCAGCAGCATGCTGGAGGTTGCACTTGCATTTTGAGAACTCCGGCAACCGTGGAGAGTTTTGAGCACAGTAGGGACTCTATACATAATGTTGGGATTTTTAAAATTTCCCAAGGGATGTTCAGAAGAAGAGAATAGAAGGAAGCGATGAAGACGTTGAGGCATTGGGAGGTAAAATATTTGTTGAAGGTCTTATAGCTAGTAGGAGGTGGCTTTTGGCATACAGAACTCACCAGAACCACGAGGTTAGAGATCCGGCCTGAGGTCACTTGGTTCCACGACTAAAAGTAGGTTACAGAGAGGCCTGTGTTCACGGAATCCCACCATGGACTCAATCCTGAATGGCCTTGCCTTTTGCACGTCTTCTCATGCTGCAGAAGGTCTTAAGGAACCCACACAAGGAGGGCATGTTCTAGTTCCTCACTGGCCCCGACTCCCACCCCCGGGTTGTGTAGATTGTGGTGTCCTGGGGCTCCTAAGTGCTTTTTCTCCAGTCCTTCGATCTGGGGATCTTGGAGAAACCTCAAAGCCAGGGATCTATGTCCATGATACAGGTTATGGGGAGGTGTTTCCATTTCTGCAACTGGTGTAAATGCATGTGGAGGTTAACCCAGAAGCTGATACTAGGATATGCAAATACATAGAGGACAAACTGAATAGATGGAGGAGGTGATGTTACCTGGGTCTTAACAGGCTCTATGTGGTTGCAGAGTGCAGAACAGAATGTGGACTTGAAGGAGGTGGAAGGAAGACTAGGGTGGAGGCTCCTGGCATAGTTGACATGAGAGCTAATGGAGCAGAGTTGCGGTTTAGGAGATGTGGCTGGATTCTGGATTCATGTTTTTTAAAGGGGCAACTGGAGTTTCTAATGTGACCGTTAAAGGCTTGAAAGAGAGGATTTAGGAATGACCCCAGCAGTTCACCAGTGTCCCTCCCCTCCCTTAAAAAAAAAAGAAAAGGAAAGAGGAATGACTCCAGGGTTTTTCGTCTTAGCAGCTGTAGCATTGGAAGCTGCATGAACTGTGATGAGCAAGTTGCTGTTAGCTATAAATATTCACTGAGGATATCAGGAGGTTTGTTCTGGCCATTGTTAGTAGAAAAACTCCAAACTGTTTTTCCTCTGCTCTCCTCCCAGAACAGCCAACACAGAATAATTCTGTGACCAGATAGATGTGTGTGGAGGGTCTTCCCCACACACCAATTAGTTCTACAGAGGACACCAGGTGGGCGTCCTTCAATTCGACTCCAGCGTGATCTACAGGTTGAGGGCTCAATCCCACGAGACTGTCCCCCAACATCTGGTACCAATGACAAGCTCCAGGACGTTTTGCCTGTGCTTCTGATTGATCTGGTATAGATCTATTTCCAATGACCCCTTCCTTAAGTTCCATTAATTTGCTGGAGCCAGTCACAGAACTTAGGAAGTCACTTATGTGTACTGGTTTATTATAAGGGATATTAGAAATGATAAAGAAGAAGAGCTGCATAGTGCAAGGCATGGGGGGAAGGGGCACAGAGCTTCCATACCCCGCCTGATTGTACCACTCTCCTGGAAGCTCCCTGAACTCTGTCCTTTTGGGTTTTTTCTGGAAGCTTCACAATATAGGCATGATTGATTAATCATTCACCGTTGCTGATAAGTGTCAGCTCCATTTCTTTTTCTGGAGATTTCGGTGTTAGGATGAACTTCCCAGAACTCTGATCCTACCTCAGTCTTTTCCAAGACCAGCCCTCATCATGAATTTACACCAGGGACTGCCAGCCACCAGCGAGTCATTAGCATACACGAAGACATCAGTTATGAGATTCCAGGGATTTTAGTTGCATGCCACAAAAGGGGACGAAGACCAAATATATCTTTCATAATATCATAGCTTCCTTCATTAAGAGTGTGAGATGTTTTAGAAGCCGCTAAGTGGAAGTATCTAATAGGCATCTGGGCACATAGTTGGGATATCTGGGGAAGGGTTGATAATGGAGACATCCAGTATATGGTAGCCACTGTGTGGACCAGGTTAGTGAGCCATGGGTCACATTTAGGAGGGTCAGTCTTTAGATTATAGTTTTAAAGCTATTAGCGGAACAACAAGGAGAAGTTGGGGTTCTTGCTTGGGTACCTGGGAGATGGTATTGACCTCCAGAGACACAGGTGAGGGAGGTCAGTGGCCAGAAAGGGAAGATGTATTAGACAGCATACTTTGGCAGCAGATGTAGGCTTTTACGGAGAGAATAGACATGGGAGGGATGCAGAAGCACTGAAGTAATTTAAGGTAGATGACACTCAGGTTGGAGCTTGTGCTTATTCACCCCGCGGTGGATTTACCAAGATTCCGTGACAACTTCGGTGGGGTCTGAGGTGTTTTATTCAGCCCGGTGGCTTAGGTCAAAGACATAT
>NW_012150008.1:1451862-1453337 GCF_000956105.1 Propithecus coquereli | reverse complement strand
GCTCAGGCTGGTTTCGAACTCCTGAGCTCAAACAATCCGCCCGCCTCGGCCTCCCAGAGAGCTAGGATTACAGGCATGAGCCACCGCGCCCAGCCTTTTGCAAGCATCTTAAGTGATATTTCATTTTATTTTATTCGAGACGAGGTTTTGTTTCATCACCGAGGCTGCAGTGTAGTGGCATGATCATAGCTCACTGCAGCCCTCAAATCCTGGGCTCAAGCAATCTTCCTGCCTCAGCTTCGGAGTACCTGGAACTACAGGCGCAGGCTACCACACCAGCTACTGTTTTGCTGTTTTTTTGTAGGCAGGATCTCGCTGTGTTGCCCATGCTGGTCTCCAACATCCAGCCTCAAGCTAGCCTCCATCCTAGGCCTCCCAAAATGCTGAGATTACAGGGCTGAGCCATGCGCCAGGCCTCCAGTGATATTTCAGATTCTAGGAAGATTCCCAGCATCACAGACTCTGAACTAACACGTTTCGAAACACCGGGCGATGAGTTGCACACAGTACCCCCAGAAATTTGATTAAGCCCCTTCTAAGAAACGAAGCCCCTCCTCTGTACTTGGACCTGGTGTCGCAATTCCCCAGCGTCCCTCACGGTGGCGCTTCGCCCTTTCTCCTGGAAGCCTGACGGGGTCGACCTCGCCCACGCACTGTGCATCTCCAGGAACTACATTACCCAGAATGCTCTCCGCGGAGCGGAATTGTCGTTAGCCAATGAAGCCTTAGAGCCTTTTGCTCCTGCAAAAGCTCACGTAACGTCCGTTCCGGACTTCCGGTGTCCCTCTTGCTACGGCCGTTTTAGCCTGTCTTGGGTGCATTACCCTGCGTGAGGTCTGTACCGATGTGACAGGATCGAAAAAGTGCAGGAGGAGTGGTTGTGCTTGTTATGCAGAGGCGGGTCTTAGGCGGGTCTGGTGAGGCCGCCAGGCGTGACCCGCGACAGGCGGGGCTAGGGACCGCCGTGACCCGTCCCTCCCAGAGTCCGATGGCGGCGGCGGAGCCCAGGGAGCCAGCTCAGGTAAGTGCCGCGTCATCCGGGCCTCACCCGCCCTCACCGGACTCAGAGAGTAAGGCCCATTGAGGAGCGCCTGGTCGCGTCCCTGCAGCCCAGGTCTCTGCCCCCCACAGTCAGGCGCCCTTGGTGTCCATATTTTTGCCATGAAATGGGATGCGGTGTGGGAGAGTGTGACAACCAGAGGGACCGGCACGTGCAAAGGCTCGGAGGTGCGACTGAACTGGGAGGATTGGTAACTCGGGGACGTTTTGTGTCTTCTGGGAACAGAGATTGTGAGGCAGAGTTACTCTTGCAGCAGCATGCTGGAGGTTGCACTTGCATTTGTGAGAACTCCGGCAACCGTGGAGAGTTTTGAGCACAGTAGGGACTCTATACATAATGTTGGGATTTTTAAAATTTCCCAAGGGATGTTCAGAAGAAGAGAATAGAAGGAAGCGATGAAGACGTTGAGGCATTG
>NW_012150008.1:1451177-1451401 GCF_000956105.1 Propithecus coquereli | reverse complement strand
CTGAAAACTCCCGTCTCAAGAGACACAGGAGAGTTCACACTGGAGAAAGACCTTATAAGTGTATTGAATGTGGAAAAACCTTTGCTGAAAACTCCAGTCTCATTAAACACAGGAGAGTTCACACTGGAGAAAGGCCTTATCAGTGCAGTGAATGTGGAAAAACCTTTCCTGAAAACTCCAGTCTCATTAAACACAGGAGAGTTCACACTGGAGAAAGGCCTTAT
>NW_012150008.1:1446066-1447683 GCF_000956105.1 Propithecus coquereli | reverse complement strand
GAGATTCATCAATTACAATATATGAGTAGTCCATTCTTTTTACATTGCTGAGAAGTATAACATGGTTTGAAATACCAGTGTTTGTATATTCATTCATTCGTTTATTGGTCCTTAAATTGTTTCTCATTTTTGGCTGTTATAAATAAAACTACAGACATTTCAATACAATTCTTTATATAGTTATGTTCCATTTCTTTTGTGTTAATATCTTGCAGTTCTATTATTAAGTCATAGGGTAGGCGATTTTATGCTTTTTTTGTGTGTGTGTGAGACAGAGTCTCACTGTTTTGCCTGGGCTAGAGTGACATGGCATCAGCCTAGCTCACACCAACCTCACTCTCCTGGGCTCAAGCGATCCTCCTGCCTCAGCCTCCCGAGTAGCTGGGACTACAGGCATTTGTCACCATACCCAGCTAATTTTTTCTATATATTTTTAGTTGTCCGATTAATTTCTTTCTATTTTTAGTAGAGATGGGATCTCGCTCTTGCTCAGGCTGGTTTCGATCTCCTGGGCTCAAACAATCCGCCTGCCTCGGCCTCCCAGAGTGGTAGGATTACAGGCGTGAGCCATCACGCCTGGCCTATAGCTTTTTAAATAACACTAAAGTGTGCCCTGAAATTAATGCGGTTGTTTCCTTTTGTATTACTACCACCTGTGTCCAAGATTTTTACTTATAAAGAGTAAGGATAGTCTTTTAAAACGTTACCACTTTTAATAAGTTGGTATGCCTTCTTTGGTAGAATGTCTACTCATCATCTTGTGCTTTTGTTCAAAAAAATGAATGTTATCTGTTTCCCTTTTCATGAAGAAATAAGAAAGCAGTGAAACAACAAAGACTATGTTGAACGTCATTCATTCCTCAGTGATGACACTTCTTTGCTGTAAGGAGTACTTGTTTCCAAAACCACAGGAGTTATGAGCATTTTGTGTGGAGGAATCAGCATCCCAGAGCGACCGTATGTATAGATTATAGGGCAGTGGAACAATGTGATGGTGTCATATTATGAGAGAGTTGTTTTTGTTCACAATTCCTGGCTCTTAACTCCCATGGCCCTTTTTATAATGTTGGGGCCCTTTAGGCCTCAGAAACCAGAATCTCCCCCTGACCTTCTATCCTCCTTTAACCTGCTCATTTTTCTCCTCAAGGAAGGAATTTTTCCTCACCTTCTGTCTTAGAGCCGGCCATGAAGTTTCCCTGACCTTCCTTGTCTGATTGTAGGTCTTAAGGCCCTCATTTCAGAAGGGCTCCTGGCCTGTGCCTGCGAGAAAGGAATGCTTGACAGAGGCCAAGAAGAATCTGATCAGACAGGCCTTGCTGGGTTTCCCTACTCAATCTGTTTCTCTTAGATCATACCCATTTGTCCAGTCACATTTCTACACAGTTCATGCTCCAGTCACGCCTCCCGAATGAAGTCTCCATAAAAGGCCCAAGAGGACAGGGTATGGAGAAGTTGCAGATAGCTGAGCATATGGAGGTTCCTGGAGTGTGGTGCACCTGGGGAGGACATGGAAGTTCTGAACCCCTTCCCGCATACATCACTCTGTGCATCTCTTCATCTGTATCATTTGTAATATTTATAATTAACTGGCAAACGTGTTTCCCTGAGTCCTGTGAG
>NW_012150008.1:1444947-1446016 GCF_000956105.1 Propithecus coquereli | reverse complement strand
TTTGCTGAAAACCCCAGTCTCATTAAACACAGGAGAGTTCACACTGGAGAAAGGCCTTATGAGTGTAGTGAATGTGGAAAAACCTTTGTTGAAAACTCCCATCTCAAGAGACACAGGAGAGTTCACAGTGGAGAAAGGCCTTATGAGTGTAGAGAACATGGAAATTCATTTCATCGAAGCTCTTCACTGTTGAAACATTGGAGAATTCACACTAGAGAAAGGCCTTATCGATGTAGTGAATGTGGAAAATCCTTTGCTCAAACTTGTTAAACATAGGAGAGTTCACACTGGAGAAAGGCCTTATGAATGCAGTCAATGTGGAAAATCATTTCTTCACAGCTCTTCACTCCTTCAACATTGGAGAGGTCACACTGGAGAAAAGCACCAAAAATGAAGTAAATTTGGGATATTCTTTAGCCAAAACTCTACCTCTATTATACACAGGAGTAGTCCCAGCGAGGAAGTGGCTTTTGAGTACAGTCAATATGAGAAAGCCTTCAGCCTTCTCTTTCTGGGTACCAGAATATTCAACTGAGAGAAGCAATGTAGATGTACAGAGTATGGTGGTTCGTCTTCAGTATAATACTGGGGGAGATCCCTTATGAGGGATTCATCTGCCTAAATTGAATGCATGCATTGAATATCTGCATAAATTCCAGGTATGTAGTAGCTACACTGCATTTTTCACCCTGCCCAGGTGCCTTGCCAGGATTATGTGACTCTTAGTTCTGTGGCAAAAACCATTTCACTTGTACCACTTGGCAGGTTTTGCAGCTGCCTGCAGTGTGTCCTTCAACCACCTCATCAGGTTCCAGACGGAAGGAAACTTCAGTCATCTTCCGTTCACTTCACCAGAGAGATCTGTAAGTAGCCTTATTACTCGTTCCTTTCTCTCTGAGGAGTTAGGCCATGGACCTGACCCAGAGGATTCTTCTCGTTTCTTCAAAAGATGGACTACCTTTTTCAGGGACCTTGTGGATCTTGCAGGATGATGACGACAATGATGATTTTTACATTATTTGTAGTGAAGGAGTCTCACTATGTTGCTTGCAGTGGTCTCAAACTCCTG
>NW_012150008.1:1441158-1443454 GCF_000956105.1 Propithecus coquereli | reverse complement strand
ATAACTGGTCAGTCAAAACACAGGTTTTGGGACTTGTGATTTGCATGAGAAGTGGGAGGATAGTCTTGGGGTGTAAGCCCTCAAACTGGGGTATGTGATGCTATCTGCAGGTCGATAATGTTGGAGTGGAGTTGGAGGACATCAGTCAGCTCATGTTCACGGGAGAATAGCTTGGTGTGGGTGCAAAAACCCCCATGCATCTGATCACACAACTGTTCTGTGTTGCTTGCTCTAGGGTTTGAACAGAGGAAAAATCGTTTGTTTTTTTTACACAGATGCTGTGGCTTTCCTTCTATTATTTCTTATGTTTTTACTCTTACCTTACAATTTCCTTCCATCTAAGTTTGTTTTACCTCAGAGTTTTCATAAATGGAAAGGATACACATTTTGTAGAAATAAGAATTTCATGTAGCTAAGTTTCTAGGATGGCCGTCGGCTCCACTTAACGTTGATCCTAAGAAGAACAAAGAAGACTGTTCCATGCAGTTTTTAAGTGGACATTTAGTGTCCTTATATCACTTGGATATGCATTTTTGTCCTTTTGGAAGCATGATTTGCAAATGGAGTCTGTATTATTTTGCTAATGTGTTTGATTAGTGCAAGATGTAAAACTTCCTGTCTCTTTTATTGAAAGATAACACACTTAAACATGAATAAAAGATTGTAAATTGCAAATACCAACATAGGATGTAAAGAATCTCAATTTCTAAACATCAACTTGTACGACAGCGTATTTTACTGGCATATATTATGTTCACTATTAATATTTTACTCTCTTCTCTCTGCAAAGATGACTGATGATTCTGAATCAATATAAGTTTGTGGGGTGTCATCTGGAAGTCTTAAATGTCTTGTTTAAACAAACCTATTATGACCACACACATGCTCTGTGGGTATCTTCTTATGTCTCTTGTGGAATGTGAAATTTTCTTGATAACACCCTAATTATGCTCCCAGAAAACCTTTGTAATCAGAAGAAATTTAAGAGCCTTTATTTTCTTTAAAAACCTGCAGTGTATACAGGCAGAGTGTTAATTGGAGCAATTTTAGGATCTGCAAGCTCTTCCTAGTTAACACAATTTTTAATTCTCGTGTGAGGTCAGTTGTCTTGCTTATAAATGACCAGAATTTATGTCAAAATTTTCCCCTTTATTTCCTTTTCTCAATCTGTTAGTGTCCTTCATCCCTAATTTCTCGGTTTTTTACCATCCTCCCCCCACCCCCAATGTCTCGCTGTGTTGCCCTGGCCAAAGTGCAGTGGCATCATCATAGTTCGCTGGAATTTCAGACTCCTGGGCCCAAGCAATCCTTTTCTCTCAGCCTCTCAAGTAGCTGGAATTACAGGTGCCAGCCTTCATGCCTGGCTAATTTCTTCTATTTTAGTTGCCAGGCTTATCTTTTTTCTTCTATTTTTGGTAGAGACGGGGTCTCGCTCTTGCTCAGGCCAGTCTTGAACTCCTGACCTCCAGTGATGCTCCCACCTTGGCCTCCCAGAGTGCTAGGATTACAGGCGTGAGCCACCGCACCCGGCCATAATTCACACTTAAAGCTGTTTGAACTTTAAATTATTTTGAACCTTGAGAGGAATGTGACTATGCAGTCTGAGTCACAGGACATGCAGCTGCAAACCATACATTTTTATTTTTTCCCTGTAAATAATAAAGACCAAACAGCACCAGAGGTAAGACCCCTACAGACACTGCCCCTCTTCATGGAGTAATAATCTTCTTTGGAATGTGGCAATGTGTGACCAATCAAACTGCTGTAACTTATGCACTGATCTCGAATGAAAAATGTTGCAATCTTGGTATAGTTTCCATCTCTAAGAGTGGTCTCTGCTCCGTCTCAAGCCCTCTCCACTCCAGTTTTTCTTGAAAGTCTTTGGAGAACCGTTAGACGGTAATAGATCGTGCCCCTCCTTTGTTCAAACCTTTCCATGGCTTCTAGAATCCTCACGATGAAGGGACCACCTATCCTGCCATTCCAGGCGCATTTCCACCTCACACTCTCTTCCCTGGAGACAGAGTCCCACTCTAACGCCTCCACACGTGCAGATCCCCCATTGGGATATTGTCCCTGGGGCCGCGCACATGAATGGGTTCCCTCAGCAAGGCCATTGCCATCGGAATATGTGGTCGGACCTGTGCACTGTGGTCCCCATCCTGGGACTGCCTGGGTCGCCCCGGGCGGCCTACCGGGGCTCATAACCCATTGGGTCTGTCACCTCAGCCGAGACCCAGCACTCAGGAACGGTTCTCTGCCTGTCAACAGACCCCAGAAAAGCCAATAGAACAGC
>NW_012150008.1:1418827-1440412 GCF_000956105.1 Propithecus coquereli | reverse complement strand
TTCCAGTGGTCTCGAATCCAAATGTACATGTCATTCCATAGTTATTCCAACACAAGATGAGTCCACTGGAACCTGAAGCTAAAATTATCGTATCGTAGTTGAAATCCGTGTACTCCGAAGCTTTAGAGTCTTCCCCCTCCCCTCCAATCTGTGTTTCATCAGTGACAAGAGGAAAAAATAACCTGGACTGGGACATGACAAGCAAGGTAGAGGACAGATGTCAGGCCACCCTGCAGAAGGAGTCAAAAGATGGATCACGTGTGGTTCTCCTGTAAAACAACACTCCTTCCTGTGTAGTTAATTATCGTGTCTAATTCATTAAGCAATACTTTTATCGATTTAATGTCTCTTATTTGATATCCTGACATATATGCTGCTATGTTAGGAATCTGACATCAATCTCAAAAAGAATAAGGACACAAGCGGTGTTTTTACGAGACAATGGCCAGAATGTTCAAACGTGAAGCATGAATGCAAAGAGTGCTGTCAACCCCGAGATATTCGGGTGTCACTCTGTCAAGCTGGATACAGCGCAGTGGTGTCATCATAGCTCACTGTAGCCTGAAACTCCTGGGCTCAAGTGATCCTCCTGCCTCAGCCTCCCTAGGAGCTGGGGCTCCCTAGTAGGTCATGCACCTAGTATGACCTGCACCATCATGTCCTACTAATTTTTTAAATTTTTTTGTAGAGATGGGGTCTCACCATTACCCAGGCTGGTTTTGAACTCTTGGCCTTAAGCCATCCTCCTCCCTTGGATTCCCTAAGTGCTAGGATTATAGGTGTGAGCCACCATACCCAGTCCTAAGTTCATTTTTAATGACGTTGGTCATGGTCATCGTGAGTCAAAAATTTACATGATGAGGCAGCATAATTTTTAGTCATAAATCCAGCTGGTGTCTGAGAAGGTAGTAACCTTCCTTAGTTTGAGTTTTAGATGTGTTACTTCCCATGTTTCTCATTTTCTCCTTCGTCTGCAGCAAGATAAGGGTGTGTTCAGGGTCAAAGATGTGCTGTTTATGAGCTTAACTCCTTGGGTTGTGGCCCTTGAATTGATCTGCTCTCTTCCATGTCTCAAGAAAACTTGCGAGCTGAGTCAACAAGGTGCTCCAATTGTAAGGTGACCCAGATTTATGAGCGTTTCCTGGTGGAGATAATTGCAATTTAAGTGTTCTGTTGCTGGTGAAGCCGTTTGGTGTTGTACACATTATGAGACGTCTCCCACATTCCCACAACATTCTTAGTCCCCTAAGATTCAGGCTGGAGGGAGACAGTGTTCCTTTCTTTGAAGCAATTGCCTTCCCATAGAATGTAAAGTGTTGGTGCCAGGGAAAGGAGCTTTTGAAAAAAGAGAAACATTGGATCGAAGAAACCACCAGTCTAACCAAGGCAATGTCGGTCAATCCAACCTTTTCCTTTTTTGATTATGAAAAATACATTTTTTATGAAGTGGTGACGTTAAATTCTGACTGTACATTTGTGTTATTGAGATTACTGTTAATGTGAAAATGCTATTATAATTATTATAATGAAAGAGATGTTAAACCTTATAGGCATATTCGAATGATTGGGTGTCGTATGGGTGAAATAATGTCTGGCACATTGAAGGGCATCAGACTAGAAAAATATTAATATGTATTATGCTTTTAGTAAATTAAATACATGTACTGAAAGCTGACATTTGTATAGCTGAGACTCATTTTAGCAAATGAAATATTGTAATTGAAAAGATAATTGTGGACATGGAAAACTGCGACCAAAATTTAAAATAGTAATCCTGACTGGATGTGGCGGCTCATGCCTGTAATCGTAGCACTCTGGGAGGCCAAGGTGGGAGGATGGCTCGAGCTCAGGAGTTTGAGACCAGCCTGAGCAAGAGCAAGACTCGATCTCACCTAAAAACAGAGAAATTAGCCTGACGTGGTCGTGTGTGCCCAGAGTCCCAGCTACCTGGGAGGCTGAGGCAGGAGGATTGCTTGAGCCCTGAGTTCAAGATTACATGGATCTATGATTGGGACACTACATTCCAGCCTGGGCATCAGATCCTGTCTGAGTGACTCTATGAGCAGAGTTCTTTTGAACCAACTACATTGCAAAGAGAGAGGTATCAGATCTGTGTTTGATTATAACTTACAAATGTATTGCTAAGATTGAGCCAGAGCAGGTGCAGAGGACACAGGTAAGCTGCATGAACATGTATGCAGACCCTATGTCATATATAACGGTAGTAACCGGTCACTCCGGCGCTACTGTGTGTCCTGCACAGATGGCCAGAAGAGCAGAAACCATGAGCTTGGGTTCCACATGGATCATTTTGCTCTATGGGTTTCAGTAAAAGGCATGGTGTCCGTACCGCAGGCATATCTTGGGTATCCCCAAAAGACATTGGATAAGCCAGTTTTTTCCATTGGCTAGAGCTATGAGCTTGTCATCTATTATGTGTGGAAGAACAGGTATCCCGGGGTGTATTAGTCCACTTCCGCTGCCATAACAAGTTACCACAGGCTCTGTGGCTTAAAAAGCAGAGTTTTTATTTGTTACAGTACTGGAGACCAGATGTTCAAGATGGAGATGGGGCGTGGTTGGTTTCTGGTGAGGGCTTTCTTCCTGGCTTGCAGACAGTTGCTTTCTCTCCACATCCTCACATGGCCTTTCCTCTCCTTGGTACGTGCACAGGGAGCTAGAGCACTTGCTGCTCCTTATTCACTGGACACCAATTTTACGGGATCAAGGCCTCACTCTTACTGCCTAATTTTAACGGAATTATTTTCTTTAGCGCCCTATCTGCAACCACTAAGGTTTAGGGCTTCAGGGTATGAATTTTCAGGGCACGCAAACATTCAGGATATAACTGAAGGTGACAATATATACAGTTCCCAGAGCAGTAGTCAATAGTCATCCTAGAAAGGAAGGAGAAGTTGAGAAAATAATTGATAGGTTCGTCTCATGGCACGTAGATGTACTTAAGGTAATGTAAATATGGTGGGAAGATTTCTGTCCGGTATATTAAAATCCACCGGAAAAATATCAGCAGTCACCCTGGACCTGACACAATGGATACAGGAATGAACCCGGGTTAGTTCCTGCCGTCAGGACATTGCACTGGCTGTTTCTTCTCCATGGGCCATCTTCCCCACAGATTCTTTCTTTAAATGCATGTGCAGGTATCATTTCTCCTCTGAGAACAATGCGGACCCTGTATTTCCTCCTTAAATTTTCTCTTCTCCACATCTTTGTCATTATTAGGGGCTGCACTTCTTCTATGTTTTCACAGAACTTATCCCTTTGTGACTTAGTATGTAATATGCTATATTATCTTTATTAATTATTGGCTACTCCCCTCATTTTGAATTATCCAAACCTCAAATGGTAAGCTTTCTCTTATATTTAACATTGCGTTTCTTCCATTTTTTTTAGCAAAAGGGTCTTGCGGGGTCATCCAGGCTTTAGTACAGTAGCACTATCATAACTCACTGCAGTCTTGACCTCTTAGTCTTAAGCAATCCTTCCCTTCCACCTCAGCTTCTCAAGTAGCTAGAACTAAAGTCATATGCCAACACATCCAGCTAATTTGTCTATTTTTGGTAGAGATGGGATCTGTCTATGTTGCCCAGGCTGGTATTAAATTCCTGGCCCCAAGAGATCCTCCTGCCTTGGCCACCCAAAGTGCTGGCATTACAGGTGAGAACCACACTGCACCTGCCTTGCTGTACTTGATAGCTGGGAAATACCATTGTGGCTTGGCTTTTCCTGTTTTCAAACTTTAAGTGAATGAAATCATACGAGAAGATGTATCTATTGTTGCATGTGCACACATTAAGAAATGTGTGCTTGGGACACTGCTTTGGGTACTACTTTAGGCATTGCTTCAGGCATCTTTTAATTGTACTGGCATTGCTTAACTGAGTCGGAAAGTCTGGAAACTAAGTTTTCAGCTATCCTGAGCAAAACAAGATGGAGAGCTGGTCTCAGTGGTTCACATCTATAATCCAAGCACATTGGGAGGGGAGGAGGATTGCTTGAAGTCTGGAGATTGAGATCAACCTGAGCAAGAGTGAAACCCTGTCTCTACTAAAAATAGAAAAAAATAGCCGGTCGTTGTGGTGTGTGCCTGTAATGCGGTACTTGGAAGGCTGAGACAGGAGGATTGCCCAGGAGTTTCAGGTTGCAGTGAGCAATAATGATGTCACTGCACTCTAGTGGGGGAAAGGGAGCGAGACTCTGTCTATGAAAACACAAAAAGAAAACAACAAAAAGCAAGATGGAGGCAGGACAAGTTCCAACTGGTTAGAACCATGGTGGTGAAGAAATCCACTGCTTCTCGACCTCTTCACCTTGCAGCTTCATTACACACCTCATTACCATACAAGTTTCTAAAGAAATCTCTCTCCCATCTTGCACCTGATGCCATGACAGTTCCTTTTGACCATATTTAGTCAAAAGGAGGGTGTCACCCTAATTTCAGGAAAACACTGCCCCTGTCCAAGAAATACCCTCAATATTCCAACCCTTGTTTAGCCTATAATTAAGCTGTTGCTTAAATAGAGGGGCCAAAGGAACCATGGGGCTGTTTCTCCTCTGCAGGGAGAACTGGCCTCCAGTCTGTGGATTAGATTTCCTATGCTTCTTGAATAAAACTTGCTTTCATATTTACTGTTGGCTCACTCCTGAATTTGTTGCATGAAGCCAAGGACCCACTTGGACTTCAAGTGATTCCCTCCTGTGTCAGAAGTGCCTTGGGCACATCTCGCTCACATTTGAACACTACAGCCATTGTCTTGTGCCATAATAGCATTTCTTTTGTTGTACTCTTTTTGACATTGGTATCAGATTCCTAAAGGAATTGTAAGTAAAAATATGAGAATGATAAGAATGTTAATGAATTGACACAATAATTAACTCTGCATGTAAGAGAGATGTCTTATGTGGGAACCATACACAGAGATCTATTTTGTAGTCCTTCTGGGTGGCCTAACATCCTCCTCTGTCTTTTTTTATAATTTTTTTTTTTTTATTTCAGCATACTACAGGTGTACAAATGTTTAGGTTACATATATTGCCTTGTCCCACCCCAGTCAGAGCTTCAAGCATGTCCCTCCTCTTTTTTATCATCATGTATCTGGAATATTTTTTCTCTTGACCCTGATCAAACATACACAGACGGGTGTTAGGGTGGGGGTGGGGGGAGCCTGTAAAGCTTCAGAGTACACGAATCGACTACAATATGCTAATGCTTATTAGCTTCAGCTTCCAGTGGACCTAATTTCTGTCCGAATGAGTCTATGGAATAAAGTTGATTTGTGGCTTTTGCAAGCATCCTAAGTGATATTTTATTTTATTTTATTTTATTTGATACGATGTATTGTTCCCTCACCCAGGCTGGAGTGTAGTGGCATCATCATAGCTCACTGCAGCCCTCAACTCCTGGGCTCAAGCAATATTCCTACCTTAGCCTCTCAGTACCTGGAACTACAGGCGCAGGCCACCACACCAGCTACTGTTTTGCTGTTTTTTTGTAGGCAGGATCTCGCTGTGTTGTCCATGCTGGTCTCCAACCTCCAGCCTCAAGCTAGCCTCCATCCTAGGCCTGCCAAAATGGTCAGATTACAGGGCTGAGCCTTGCGCCAGGCCTCCAGTGATATTTCAGATTCTAGGAAGAATCTGAGCATCACAGACTCTGAACTAACACGTTTCCAAACACCAGCGCGATGAGCTGCACACAGTACCCCCAGAAATGTGATTAAGCCCCTTCTAAGAAATGAAGCCCCTCCTCTGCACTTGGACCTGGTGTCGCCATTCCCCAGCGTCCCTCACGGTGGCGCTTCGCCCTTTCTCCTGGAAGCCTGACGGGGTCACCACGCCCACGCACTCTGCATCTCCGGGAACTACATTACCCAGAATGCTCTCTGAGAAGCGGAATTGTCTTTCAGGCAAAGAAGCCTCTGAATAGAGGCCCTTTTGCGGCGGGCACGTCACGTCCGGTCGGGACTTCCGGCGTCCATCTTGCGGCGGCCATTTTTGCTTGTCTTGGGTTCATCCGGTTGCGCGCGGTCTGTAGCGATGTGACAGGATCGAAAAAGTGCAAGAGGAGTGGTTGTGCTTGCTACCCAGAGGCGGGTCTGAGGCTCAGTGAGGCCTCCAGGCGTGACCCGCGACAGGCGGGGCTAGGGACCACCGTGACCTGTCCCTCCCAGAGTCCGATGGCGGCGGCCGAGCCCAGGGAGCCGGCTCAGGTAAGTGCGACGTCCTCCGGACCTCTCTCGACCTGACCCGACTCAGACAATAAGGCCCCATTGAGGAGCACTGGATCGCGTTCCTGCAGTCCAGGTCTCTGCCCTCCACAGTGAGGCGCTCCTGGTGGGATCCCTATTTCTACCATGAAATGGGATGTGGTGTCGCAGAGTGTGACAGGCAGAGGGACTGGCACGTGCAAAGGCTCGGAGGTGCGACTGAGCTGGGAAGATTCGTAACTCGGTGACGTTTTGTGTGTACTGGGAACAGAGATTGTTAGAGTTATTCTTGCTGCAGTATGCTGGAGGTTGCACTTGAATTTTGAGACTCTGGCAGCCATGGAGTTTTCAACAAAGGGGGGACTCTATATATACGGGGGTTTTTTAAATTTCCCAAGGGATGTTCGGAAGAAGAAGAGAGTAGAAGGAAGTGATGAGGACGTTGAGGCATTAGGAGGTTAAATATTTGTTGAAGGTCATATATCTAGTAGGAGGTGGCTTTTGTCATAGAGCACTGACCGGAACCACGAGGTTAGAGAGCCAACCTGAGGTCACTTGGTTCCACGACTAAAAGTAGGTTACAGAGAGGCCTGAGTTCACGGAATCCCACCATGGACTCAATCCTGAATGGCCTTGCCTTTTGCACGTCTTCTCATGCTGCAGAAGGTCTTAAGGAACGCACACAAGGATGGCATGTTCTAGTTCCTCACTGGCCCCGACTCCCACCCCCGTGTTGTGTAGATTGTGGTGTCTTGGGACTCTTAAGTGCTTTTTCTCCAGTCCTTCGATCTGGGGATCTTGGAGAAACCCCAAAGCCAGGGCCCTATGTCCATGATACAGGTTAGGGGGAGGTGTCTTCATTCATGTCCAGTGATGTAAATACATGTGGAGGTTAACCCAGAAGCTGATACTAGGATATGCAAATGCTTAGAGGATAAACTGAATAGAGGGAGGAGGTGACGTTACCTGGGTCTTAAGAGGCTCTATGTGGTTGCAGAGTGGAGAACAGAATGTGGACTTGAAGGAGGTGGAAGGAAGACTAGGGTGGAGGCTCCTGCCATAGTTGACATGAGATCTAATGGAGCAGAGTTGTGGTTTAGGAGATGTGGCTGGATTCTTGATTCATGTTTTTTAAAGGGGCAACTAGATTTTCTAATGTGATCGGTAAAGGCTTAAAAGAGAGGATTTAGAAATGACCCCAGCAGTTCGCCAGCGTCCCTTCCCTCCCCTCCAGTCCCCTTAAAAAAAAAAGAAAGGGAAAGAAGAATGACCCCAGGGTTTTTGGTCTTAGCAGCTGTAGCATTGGAAGCTGCATCAACTGTGATGAGCAAGTTGCTGTTAGCTATAAATATTCACTGAGGATATCAGGAGGTTTGTTCTGGCCATTGTTAGTAGAAAAACTCCAAACTGTTTTTCCTCTGCTCTCCTCCCAGAACAGCCAACACAGAATAATTCTGTGACCAGATAGATGTGTGTGGAGGGTCTTCCCCACACACCAATTAGTTCTACAGAGGACACCAGGTGGGCATCCTTCAATTCGACTCCAGCTTGATCTACAGGTTGAGGGCTCAGTCCCACGAGACTGCCCCCCAACGTCTGGTACCAATGACAAGCTCCAGGACGTTTTGCCTGTGCTTCTGATTGATCTGCTATAGATCTATTTCCAATGACCCCTTCCTTAAGTTCCATTAATTTGCTGGAGCCAGTCACAGAACTTAGGAAGTCACTTATGTTTACTGGTTTATTATAAGGGATATTAGAAATGATAAAGAAGAAGAGCTGCATAGTGCAAGGCATAGGGGGAAGGGGCACAGAGCTTCCATACCCCACCTGGTTGTACCACTCTCCTGGAAGCTCCCTGAACTCTGTCCTTTTGGGTTTTTTCTGGAAGCTTCACTATATAGGCATGATTGATTAATCATTCACCATTGCTGATAAGCGTGATCTCCATTTCCCTTTCTTGAGATTTGGGTGTTAGGATGAGCTTCCCAGACGTCTGATCCTACCTTAGTCTTTTCCAAGACCAGCCCTCATCCTGAATTTACACCAGGGACTGCCAGCCACCAGCGAGTCATTAGCATACACGAAGACATCGGTTATGAGATTTCAGGGATTTTAGTTGCATGCCACAAAAGGGGACAAAGACCAAATATATGTTTCATAATATCATAGCTTCCTTCCTAAGAATGTGAGATGTTGGCTGGGCGCGGTGGCTCATGCCTGTAATCCTAGCTCTCCGGGGGGCCGAGGTGGGTGGATTGTTTGAGCTCAGGAGTTCGAAACCACCCTGAGCAAGAGCGAGATACCGTCTCTACTAAAAATTGAAAGAATTTAATTGGACAACTAAAAATATATATAGAAAAAATTAGCCAGGCATGGTTGTGTATGCCTGTAGTCCCAGCTACTCAGGAGGCTGAGGCATGAGGATCTCTTGAGCCCAGGGGTTTGAGGTTGCTGTGAGCAAGGATGACACCACGGCACTCTAGCCTGGGCAACACAGTGAGACTCTGTCTCAAAAAAAAAGAATGTGAGATGTTTTAGAAGCCCCTAAGTCGAAGTATCTAATAGGCATCTGGACACATAGCTGGGATATCTGGGGAAGGGTTGATAATGGAGACATCCAGTATATGGTAGCTATTGTGTGGACCAAGGTTAGTGAGCCATGGGTCGCATTTAGGAGGGTCAGTCTTTAGATTATAGTAGTCAGGCTATTAGGGGAACAACAAGGAGAAGTTGGGGCTCTTGCTTGGGTTCCTGGGTGATGGTATTGAGCTCCAGAGACACAGGTGAGGGATGTAAGTGGCCTTAAAAGAAAGATACGTCAGACAGCATAGTTTGGCAGGGGACATAGGATTTTAGGGAGAGAATAGATATGAGAGGGATGCAGAAGCATAGAAGTAATTGAAGGAAGGTGACACTTAGATTGGAGCTGGTGCTTTTTCACCACTTTGTGGATTTACCAAGATTCTGTGACAACTTCAGGGGGGTCTGAGGTGTTTTATTCACCCCAGTGGCTTAGGTCAAAGACATATATGGTTATCTGTGACAATCCATCAGCCTGGGGTGTGTGACCAATGGGTCTGGGCTTTGAATGGTATCACTTGGACATTGGAAAGTCATAATTTCTGAGGGAATAGGAAATGCAGCACAGAAACGGGATGGGGCTGTGGATATCTGAAACCTCATGCGGTTCTGTGTGGCTATGGATTCATGCACCGAGGCCTTCATAGAATGATTTGGGGCTGCCACTGGTACTGGGAACCTTTGGAATTCTGTGGCAATTTTGGATTCTGTTTGAATTTGCCAAGCATACTGTAGGTGATGTCAGACACATTGTGGTGTAAGGCCAGAAATGAAGGTGCAACATGATGTGCCACATTGACATCTGATGATGTTGGCGTGACCTGAAATGGTCTGATTGCAAATCCCCTTCCCACTCTGTTCTCTTGGTTAAGGTATCCTAGTCCAACACACCTTTTATCAAGGGGTCCAGGCAGACTTTCTGATTATTATTCGTTTGTAGTGGGTTTCAATTTCATTCCTACCCGCAGTTTTTCAAGCAAGCCAATTGCATCCTCCCAAAGGAATCAGGGACCATCACACTCTCTTTATCCTACACAGCTTGCATCCATCACTCCCTGGTTGCTCACTGATATCCATAGTGCAGCCTCCATATACTCCTGTGTGGTGAGTGCTGTCCTGTGTCTCTCAGGCTGTCAGTATATTTGATTAATGAGCTGATGTTGATGATATCTTTCCAATGTCAGGAGTCATGTTTTTTGCCATCACTGTAACCCAGGGTGAGAATACTACCCTTATCAGTAGAAGGAAAAGTGGGGGATGCCACACAGAGGCTAATTAGGGGGGTTAGTTAGTTAGGAATGGCCATCGACATGTGTCTGTGGTGTCCAAAGATGGCTGGGACATGCATGTAGAGAGGGAGTATGTCTGATGGCCCTAAGGCACTCCATTGGGATGATGTGACTTTCTCTGTGCCATGGGAATTGCTGGTAAAGAGAGTGTGGATCTCTTTATGTCAGGGCTACAGGTTAGATACCTGTTTGTGCACCTGCCTCTTGTCGCTGATGGTCGTACACTATGATCAGTGGGCCCCCGAGGACAGAGTGTCAGCAATGGGAAAGTTTCTCCTCTAAGTTGGGTACTCTGGGAGGAGGTTGGGGAAGGGTAGGTATGTGGGGGAAATGGATTGTGGGTCCTAAGCAGGGGCTGTTTGTGGTTTCATCTGTCCCCATCGTAACAGAGCAGTGTGACCTTTGAAGACGTGTCTGTGAACTTTTCCTGGGAGGAATGGAGTCTTCTTAATGAGGCTCAGAGATGCCTGTATCGTGACGTGATGCTGGAGAACTTGACACTTATAACGTCCCTGGGTAAGGCCCTTACACTTATCCCTGTCACCTGACCTAGTCTCTGCCCTTCCCCTTTTTCCTCGTTGGCAAGAATTTCTCACTTCAGGAGTATGGACACAACTTCTTTCTTCACTTCTCTAGTTATGTTCTATAGTTGTTAGGACTGGGTGTGTGTTGTTCCGTTTCCTCTCCTAGAGCAGCTCCAAAACTCACTTTCCTGCAGACTCCCAGGGAAGGATTCAGGGTCAGGGTCTTACAGTTACCCTAATACATCCCATGTTGCTTGCCTTCTGGATGTCTGGGTGACTGCAGATCAAAGCCTCCTGTCTGTCCCAGATTCTCGTTCCCTCCTTTATCTACATTTGTTCGTGTCTGCCTGTGCTAGGAATTCCTGTCGTGGACATGGTCACTACTTACATGGACCACAGCCTGTCTTTGCAACACCTTCCTTCAAAATTCTTTTTGTAGTATTTTTCTGGGTGCAGTGGCATGTGCCTGTAGTTTCAGCTACTCAGAGGCTGATGTGGGAGGTTTCCTTGAGCCCAAGGGTTCTAGGCCAGCCCAGGCAACATAGTGAGATCTCATCTCTAAAAATAAATAAATATATAGGGCCAGGTGTGGTGACTCACACCCGTAATTCTAGCTCTTTGGGAGGCTGAGGCAGGAGGATACCTTCAGGTCAGGAGTTCGATCAAGACCAGCCTGAGCAAGAGCGAGACCCTGTCTCTACAAAAAATAGAAAAATTAGCCAGGCATAGTGAACTGCACACCTGTAGTCCAAGTGGTTTTGGAGGCTGAGAGAGGAGGATTGTTTCAGCCTGGGAGTTTGAGGTTGCAGTGAGCTATGTTGATGTCACTGCACTCTATCCCAGGCGACAGAGTGGGCACCTGTCTAAAGAAAGAAAGAAAGAAAGAAAGAATTTCTTACAGTATTTAGTGTCCTTTCTGTGGGATATCAATTGCTAGATTTTTCTGAGCCAGTGTTGGATTTTCATCTGTCCTGTCTTTCTCTTACTACTTACATCATTTGGGTCCTATGTATGTGTTGATGGTGGTGACGAGATGGAGAGCCCTTGGTTGTCTTTAAGATGCAAAGGAATCCAGCCTCAGCAAGGTGTGCTTAGAGGCAGCCTGGTTCTCAGGAGTGACGTGTAAATAAGGGCATGATGTCAGAGCTTTTGTTCAAATCATGCCACAAAGCTTTTCTGTTTGATTAGTATTTTGCAGCTCGTACAGGTAGCCACATATTTATTCTGTCTTCCCCATTCTTGAGAGTTTGCCAATTTGTTGTTCCTACACCTTGTCACTTCTGCTGTTATATCCAGCCGAGGACTAATCTTCACATCTCTAAACTGCACATCTCACCTGTTGTTCTCACTGCTGCATCTGCAGTGGTCTTCAATATTGGCTCATACATTTTGTATTAGGAAGCTTGTACTCATTCTTAAATAGTCCCTGACAAAAGACTGCTGTGTTGTAGTCATATTTTCTTAGGTGTGGACATATTCTTCTAAATAGTACTCATGTGTCCTCAACAGATAAGGTCCTGCAGACAAGTTGTTTGCAGAGGAAGGAGTTACAAACCCTGCCTTTACTCTGTTGCATAGTATGGTCGTGCCCTTCACACCATGAGGCCGCCGCCTACATTCTGTGATAACTGCTGAACAGCCCCACACTCAACCTGAACCCAATTCCCTGTGCTTGCAAATTCCAGAGACTAGTTTTTGGTTTGTCAGATTTACTTGTGGATGGGCTGCGCACTCTCAAGAAATCAACATGCACTTCACCAGTATTTCCTTGCTTTTAGGTTGTTCGAAGGGAGGGGAAGATGAGGCAGCACCCTCGAAGCAGAACAGTTGTATACACGTATACAAAGACCAGAGAATTCATGGCAGAGATCCGCCTTGTGAGCCCGGGGAGTGTGGGAAATTATTTAACACCAAGTACCATCTGACTGAACACGGAAGAATACACACTGGAGAAAGACATTATGAGTATAGTCGATGTGGGAAATCCTTTGCTCAAACCTCTAGTCTCATTAAACACAGGTGTGTTCACCCTGGAGAAAGGCGTTATGAATGCAGTGAATGTGGGAAATTATTTCGCCAAAATGCTGCACTCGGTGTTCATCTGAGATTTCATACTGGAGAAAAGCCTTATGAGTGCAGTGGATGTGGAAAATCATTTCATCGAAGCTCTTCACTCTTGCAACATCGGAGAATTCACACTAGAGAAAGGCCTTATGGGTGTAGTAAATGTGGAAAATCTTTCAGCCTAAGGTCCAACCTCATTCAGCATCAGCGAGTTCACACTGGAGACAGACCTTATGAGTGTGGGCAATGTGGGAAATCCTTTAGCAAAAGATCTAGCCTCATTACACATCAGAGAATTCACACTGGAAAAAAGCCTTATGAGTGTAGCGAATGTGGGAAATCTTTCGCTTATACTTCTAGTCTCATTAAACACAGGAGAGTACATACTGGAGAAAGGCCTTATGAGTGTAGTGAATGTGGGAAATTATTTCGCCAAAACTCTGCACTCCGTGTTCATCAGAGATGTCATACTGGACACAGGCCTTATGAGTGCAGTGAATGTGGAAGTTCATTTCACCGAAGCTCTTCACTCTTGCAACATCGGACAGTTCACACTAGAGAAAGGCCTTATCAATGTAGTGAATGTGGGAAATCCTTTGCTCAAACTTCTAGTCTTGTTAAACACAGGAGAGTTCACACTGGAGAAAGGCCTTATGAGTGTAGTGAATGTGGCAAAACCTTTGCTGAAAACTCCAGTCTCATTAATCACAGGAAAGTTCACACTGGAGCAAAGCCTTATGAATGCAGTGAATGTGGGAAGTTCTTTGCCTATATCTCTAGTCTCATTAAACACAGGAGAGTTCACACTGGAGAAAAACCTTACGAGTGCAGTGAATGTGGAAAATTCTTTACTGAAAACTCCAGTCTCCTTAAGCACATGAGAGTTCACACTGCAGAAAGGCCTTATGAATGCAGTGAATGTGGAAAATCATTTCGTCACAGCTCTTCACTCCTTCGACATTGGAGAGGTCACACTGGAGAAAAGCCTCATAAGTGAAATAAATTTGGGAAATTCTTTAGCCAAAATTCTAGTTCTATTATACACAGGAACCCTCCCACAGAGGAAGTAGCTTTTGAGTGCAGTGAATATGACAAAGCCTTCGGCCTTCTCTTCCTGGGTACCAGAATGTTCAACTGAGAGAAGCAATGTAGATGTACAGGGCGTGGTGGTTCATGTTCAGTGTAACACTGGGGGAGATCCCTCATGAGGGAGTCATCTGCCTAAATTGAATGTCATGCTTTGAATATCTGTATAAATTCCAGGAATGTAGGAGCTACATTGCATTTTCACCCTGCCCAGGTGCCTTGCCAGGATCATGTGACTCCTAGTTCTCTGGCAAAAGCCATTTGACTTCTACCACTTGGCAGGTTTTGCAGCTGCCGACAGTGTGTCCTTCACCCACCTCATCAGGTTCCAGACAATAGTAAACTTCAGTCATCTTCCGTTCACTTCAGCAGAGAGATCTGTAAGTAGCCTTATTACTCGTTCCTTTCTCTCTGAGGAGTTAGGCCATGGACCTGACCCAGAGGATTCTTTTGGTTTCTTCAAAAGATGGACAACCTTTTTCAGGCATCTTGTGGATCTTGCGGGATGATGATGAAGATGATGATTTTTACATTATTTGTAGAGAAGGAGTCTCATTATGTTGCTTGGACTGGTCTCAAAGTCCTGGCCACAAGCTCGCAGGATACTTGAGATGGAATTTTCTACCTTCTCAGTCACAACCCAAGAGAGCCTGCCTTTCATTGCTTTGGTTTGTGTTATAATGAAGTCCTTATTGTTTGAGACACCTTCAATCTTGGGAGTTGTATTCAGTGTATGGGGTGGTTTGAAAACTAGGTTTGCTACGATCAGGGAGTGAGTAGCTATTGTTAGGATCGCTAAACTTTGTGTGCTTCACAGGTGACACTGCAGTGTCAGAATATAGCTTTTGCTGCAGTTTTGGGCTAGTTACACTGCTTCCCAAGTCTCCAAAGAAAGACTTCAGGGCTTTTTGGTCCCTATTTTAATGTGGATATTACAATAATTTGTGAGCTCACAGGTCAACCTGAGAAGGGGGCAATTTTTGTCACAACCTCTGGTTCTGAGAGTAACATAAAATTGTTCTCTTGTTCACAAGGGATATTCTCTGTTCAATACTGGTGAGGCTAGCTTCACAGGTTGTAAGGTTATAGGGGGAATAATAATTTTTATAGAAACTGCATTTGTAGGCAATGGATGAGACTGCACAAAGTGGTTAGAATGTGCCTGTTTTAATAGGGTATGCATAGTGATACAGTCATCATGGCTGTAAAGGATTACATACAGAAATTCTGAGGACCTCCTGAATTTTGAATATCATGTAGCTGGGGTCAGTGTCAGAGAAAATAATCTAAATGTTTTGTGGATTTCTGTAGCCTTTTTGGGCTGTTCACCTCAAGGCCATTCCTGCATTGACAAGAGGGGAGGATAAGGATAAGGGAGTCCTGTTAGATCAGCATGTGGCCTGTATGAGCAGCCAGCATTCCTTCTTGAATCATCTGGAATTAGTCTTCAATGGTTATCATATTTTCATTACCACTGAGGATAGTTGCCTCAGTGAGGTCATGACGAGAGAAGTGATACAGAATATAGAGTTAATAATTTTGCAAAAGTCACCACGAGTCTAGGTTTTTATTTTGAAGCACATTTTTAAAGCTTTGTTAAGGTATAAATGACATTCAACCAACTGCACATATTCAAACAGTACAATGTGATAAATTTTGAGAAATTGTTTCTCATTTTTGGCTGTTATAAATAAAACTACAGACATCTGAATACAATTCTTTATATACTTATGTTTCATTTCTTTTGTGTTAATATCTTCGGGTTCTATTATTGGGTCATAGGGTAGGCAAATGTATAGCTTTTTAAGTAACACTATCCTAGGAAACTAATATAGCCCCTATGCCAGTATCACAGTTTTTTCCCCTATGGTAGTAATCACTTTTAGAGGAATTGCTGCAATCTGTACATTAAAGTGATTGTTTAGGTTTAATGAAGATATTTAGAAGCAACCTCTCAGGTTCAAAGCACTGTGGGATTTTAATACTTGCTATATTAAATACTCTCTGCACTGGCAAAACAAATATTCTAGCACATTCTCTAATTGGTGTTTTCTTGCAATGCCACGAATCACATCAAGTTAATAACTGGTGCTGTCAAGAATGTATTTTTTTTGTTATCTATATTTTATTTTGTTTCTTTGTTATTTGGGCAGTAATAAGCACAACAGATGTTTTGCTACCCTCACTTTTTGTATTTACTCTAGAATCTAACTTTCATTTTTTAAAAATTCACTTATTTTCTCAACTATTTCTATTCAAGTAGCCTATAAGTGGAAAAACTTTTAAGGAATGTGCCAAAGCTTTTGCTTTATTCCTAATCTTTTAACACATGGAATGTAATGATATTAATACTGCATTCATATTTACCCTGAGACATCTGAGTGAACCCTTACTCATTTTCCTGTATTACTGATAGGTTTTTTGACTTACTTTTTCCTTGTTCTTCAAGTTGTTTCTTTTCAATAATGTGTCTTTATGTGAAATTTTTACTTCTAAATGTGTTATCTCTAGAATATTTTTTCTCCTTTTTTGATTCATATTGTCCAGATTTTTTCCATGTGCGCACATTAAAAAATTTTTCATAGTGTACTCATCCAATATCTTTTTTTTTTACTTGTGACATCATTGTCACAAAAATAGATAATAGCAATCAACACAAGAATTGAAAAGATTTGCCCAAGCGTGATGGCTCATGCCTGTAGTCCCAGCACTTTGTGGGGCAGAGGCAGGAGGATCATTTGAGGCCAGGGGTTCAAGACCAGCCTAAGCAACATAGTAATACCTCAGCTCTACAAAAAAATGCAAAAATTAGTCAGGTATAGTGGTGTGCACCTGTAGTTTCAACTTATGGGAGTTCCATAAGGAGTCCTCAACTTTGGAGGCTGAGGCAAGAGGATCACTTGAACCCAGGGGTTAGAGTTTGTAGTGAGCTATGATGATGCCACTGTAGTCTAGCCTGAGCAAGACCCTGTCTCAAAAAAAAAAAAAAAAAATTACATTTTATAATCTCACTTCTTAGTCAGCATCTGTCACAGCCTCTATCATTAACTAGTGCAAACGCACAGCTAACAGTACAGCTGAACTGACTCTTTAAAAGGGTTACACAATTGTGATCTAATAGTAAATTAAACTTGATATCTATGGTGGGTTGAATAAGATATCCGGATACCAATTCTTAATCCCTGGGATTTGTAAATATTATTTTATATGGCAAAAAGGATTTTGCAGATGTGGTTAAATTAAGAGGTTTGAAATGGGGTGATTATTAAGGATTATCTGGTGGGCCCTAAATATAATCACAAGTGTCTTCATAAGATGGAGGCAGAGGGATATTTGACTACGGAAGAGGAGAAGGCACAGTGATGATAGATGCAGGCTGATGCAGCTACCAGAAGCTGGAAAAGGCAAGGAAAGGATTCTCCCCTGGAGACTAGAGAAGGAACCAGTCCACCTCTTACCTTGATTTAAGCCTCTTAAGACTCATTTCAGACTCTTGGCCTCCATAATTTTAAGAGAACACATTCCTATTGTTTTAAGCCACTAAGTTTATTACAGCATCAATAGGAAATATTTTATGCAAAGAAAAGGTGAATCTCCTGTTTGCCTGCAATGAAGAGCCGTGTTTGTAAGGCACGGTCTCCATGAACAAAGCTAGAGCTTGTCTTATGTAGGGTTTTAGGAAATTTGGTATTCAGGACTTGGTGTACTTTCAGAAGTGGGAATGTTTAAGGTTGGGAAGACTTTTGGCTCTGCCAGTATGGTCACCAGAGTGAGGCTACTGTTCACAACTTTCCTTTCAGTAACAGGGCCACTTTCGTGAGGCACTTGTTGATTGGCTGTTGGCTACGAGAAACTGTCTCTGATTGGCTTTCTGTTTTTTTTTTTTATCATATTCCACTTCAATTCTTTTTTTCATTTCCTTTTTTCTTTCCTTTTCTTTTCTTTTCTTTCTTTTCATCATACTCAACTCCAAAGATTGGCTTTCTGGACTGAGTTTCATTACCAATTGGTTGATTTTTCAGAAACTTGGTAGTGTTATTGATTTGCTACCTTTCAGAAGTGTAGTACTGGAGTAAGTCTGTTACTGATGGGCTGATGTGTACTGATCTGTAGTTATCGCAAATTAATTGGGATTAGTTGTTTAGGACTCTGTCAAAAGAACAGTCTTTTCCTTTCTTGAATTTGAAAGAATAAGCATTTTAAGTTTTAAGCACTGCATATTAGTCTTCCCTTAGCCAAACCTGCAGGAGAGACCATAGGGTTTGTTTAGATCTTTGTTTGTGAGATATGATTCTCATTTACTGTTGCCATTTAAATGAGTTAAGTGCCAATTACTGTGATGAAAAAATAGCTCTAACTGCTAAATTTTAGTAGTATATTGGAAAATGTTAAGTACAGAATATTTACAGTATCCTTACAAAGTTAAAACAGGATACAGGACAAAAATTGTTAAATGCAGGACATGTACTGTATAAATAGGACTCCTGGAAACTCTATTAATGTCTCTCATGCAACTACTGGTAGGTAGTCATTGAACATATATGTTACAACAGTGAATTATTCACTCTTTGCTACTGATTTTTATCATTCTGATATCTGATATCTTCACTTGTCCCTCCAATTGCTCAGCATTTTCAGGAAAAAAATATAATCACATTTTGTAGACAAAATGTGGTCAAAATTTCCATACAACCATTCTTTCACTTCATTGCTTCATTCTTTCACTTCTCATATTTCAGTACTCAGGCTCAAACATCACAAAAAGGTAAAAGATCTTAACTTTTTACATCTGTTACAAATATTTCACTGGAGCTATTTCCTCCACTATCTTCAGATAACTACAGAATTGCTATTAACAGCTTTCAGGATTTTTTTCAGGGATAATCTCAACTCCCAATGCAGACAGGGTACCTACAATAGTTAAATAGTAACCACTTCAGGTTAAATAGTAATCACTTCACAGCAAGGAGATAACTTAATGGTGTCCTAAACATTTATCTCAAAGTTCATATGACCCATTTTGGACACATTATCTGACTGTGACAATGACAGACACTGTCTAGGCAGGAAATGTCATTCAAATAGCCTGCATTCCTTTTATGAAAGGTTTCAGATTCTTTTTTTTTTTTTTTTCTGAGACAGAGTCTCCCTTTGTTGCCTGGGCTAGAGTGAGTGTCATGGCGTCAGCCTAGCTCACAGCAACCTCAAACTCCTGGGCTCCAGTGATCCTTCTGCCTCAGCCTCCCAAGTAGCTGGCACTACAGGCAGGCACCACGATGCCCGGCTAATTTTTTCTATATATTTTTAGCTGTCCAATTAATTTCTTTCTATTTTTAGTAGAGACAGGGTCTCACTCTTGCTCAGGCTGGTCTCGAACTCCTGAGCTCAAACGATCCACCTGCCTTGGCCTCCCAGAGTCCTAGGATTAGCATGAGCCACCGCGCCCAGCCAGGTTTCAGATTCCTAAAAGTAATTCTATTTATCTAAAGATATGGAGTAAGAAATTTTATCTGGAAAAAACAGAGTCACTTGCTGGGTGGATACACCCACTGATTATGAAGGCAGGGAAAAAGTATTCTGAGGAAATCTGTCTGCTGGTTTTAGGGTGACTCAACATCTCTTTCCCGTCTTCTACTCCAAGGCTCTGTCTGGAATCTCTTCTTATCTGTCCCTGAAACCAAACTGAAGCTCACGGAATTGATTCTAAAGCTTCAGTGCACATTATTTAAAAAGCAACTGGCTGGTCGAGGTGGCTCATGCCTGTAATTCCAGCACTTTGGGAGGCTTAAGGCAGGAGGATCTCTTGAGGCCAGGAGTTCAAGACCAGCCTGGGCAACATAGCAAGACTGCATCTCTACAAAAAATAAGAAAAATTATTCAGGCATGGCGGCCAGGGCCTGTAGTCCTAGCTACTTTGGAGGTTGAGGCAGGAGGATAGCTTGAGTCCAGCAGTTCAAGTCTGTTGTGAGTTATGATGGCACCACTGCACTCCCGCCTGGGTGATAAAACAAGACCCTGTCTCTAAAAAAAACCCTCAAAAACCAAAAAACGAAAAGCTCCCAGGTATACGAGGGGACAGAGACATTGTAGTGTGGTGTGTCCATTTGGTCTTGGCTTTGGGGAATATCTGAAATGTTTCAATATTTCTGCAGTCGGTGCAGACTACACTCCAGATGCAGGCCTTTTAGGAGGAGTGAAGTCCACCGGTCCTCTGAAAGTTGGGTTACTATTTGCCAAAGACCCTGGCCTTGGCACTTAGTCTTTTCCCAAGCGCCCAGGCCATGAACCCCTCTCCTTGGCGGATGGCTCAGTGGGAACTACACTACCCAGAAGCCTATGCGCTGTACCTCCAGTGAGGGCCCGGAAGAGAGGCGTTTCCGCGTGCAGATGATGCCTGGGTGGGACTTCCGGATCCTCCTTGGGCAGACATCTTGTTTGGGCTTGTGAGTTGTCTGTCTAGCAGGGATTCAGGGACACTGGGTCGGCCCCAGATGAGGGTATCGAGGAAGCGCGGAGGGGATGTTGTCTCCACTGCACAAAGGCGTGTGGGAGGCTCAGCGGAAGCGGAAGTGCCTGCGTCCCCGGCCTAGACACCCACCGCTCCCGGCCTCTCTTCCTCCACAGAGTCCAGTGGCTGCGGCGGAGCAGCTGGACCCGGCGCAGGTGGGTGCTGCGTCCCCCTGGCCGTCAGCCACCCTTGTCCCCAACTCCGAATGGTAAATCCCGGAATAAGGGGTCACATCTCTGCAGCCTCTGTGTTCGGGGCAGTGACGCACTCATGGGTGGGCTTCCTATTTCTGACAGCCAGTGTGATTCGGGTGGGAGAGAATTACAGGCAAAGGGGACTGTATGGGTAAGGTTTCGAGGTGCGACCGAACTGTAAGCGTTCCAGAGATGCGGGGGTCCTTCTTCCCTCAGCACGGAACATAGTTTGAGGAGTTATGCCCGGAATGGCAGGCTGAGGAGTTGTGCCTTTATTCTGAGGACGCTGAGAGCCCTGGGGGTTTTGAATAGAATGACATAATCTTAGTTGGGATTTTAAGTGTCCCAAAATTTGCTCAGGGGAGAACATTAGCTTGGGATGGGGATGATGAGGATTGATGCAGGGAGACCGGTAAGGAGGCTACTGCACTGGGCTCCAGGAATACTTTGATAGTGGATGTACGAAGAGTAGTAGCAGGAGAGTGGGAAGAAGTGATCAGATTCTGGGTAGATTTTAAAGTAGAAGCAACAGGATTTCCTTCTCTATTATATTTGGCTGTGATTGAAAGAAAAGAGTGCGCCAGCCCGGTGGCTCAGGCCTGTAATCCCAGCGCTTTGGGAGACGGAGGTCTCTCTATGTTGCTCCGGCTGGTCTGGGAACTCCTGGCCTCAAGTGATCCTCCTGTCTCTGCCTCCCAAAGTGATAGGATTGCAGTTGTGAGCCACGGCAATTGACCTGGAGATCAAATTTAAGGGGAAAAGTCTTTTTTGTTTGTTTTCTTTTTGCGTGTGTGTTTTTTTCTTTTTAGTGGGGAGCGATCTTAAGTATGTTATTTCAGATGATCTTTGGGGTGAGAGAGAAGGCTGGGACTAGAGGGCAGGGAAGAGGCAGTGGGCATTCCTTGACTCCACCAAGAAGGAAGGGGTCCTGGCATTTAAAAGGATTCTGTCCAGTGTCTGTAGGAGGTGAGAGCTATAGGATATGAGGAGCTTGGCTTTAAAGTTTTATTTTATTTTTAATTGACAAATAATTGTGTATATTTTTGGGGTACATTGTGATGTTTCTATACATGTATACGTTGTGGAATGATAAATCAGGGTAATTAGCTT
>NW_012150008.1:1387397-1417170 GCF_000956105.1 Propithecus coquereli | reverse complement strand
AGCCACCGCGCCCGGCCTTGTTTTTTTTTTTTTAATGCTGAATAATATTCCATTGTGTATGTAAACCATGTTTTAAAAATTCACTCATCCACTGATGGACACTTAGATTGTTGCCGTAACTTGGCTGTTGTGAATACTGCTGCAATGAGCATGGGAGTACCGATATCTCTTTGAAATACTGATTTTAATTCCTTTCGGTACATACTCTGTAGTGGGATTGCTGGAATATGGAAATTCTATTTTTAGTTGTTTGAAGAACCTCCATATTGTTCCAAAATGGCTACTCTTAATTACAATACTACCAATAGTGTATAAGGATTCTCTTTTCTCCACATCCTTGCCAACACTTGTTACCTTCGATCTTTTTGATAATAGCATATCTAACAGGTATGACGTGACATCTTGTGATTTTAATTTGCCTTTCTCTGATGATTAGAGATGAGCATGTTTTTATATATCTGCAGGTCAATCGTATGTATTCTTTTGAGAAATGCCTATTCAAGTCTTTCGCCCATTTTTGATATGGTTGTTTTCTTGTTATTGAGTAGTTTTGAGTTCCTTTATATTAATATTTTGGGTATTAGCCCCTTGTCCAATGTATGATTTGTAAATATTTTCTTTTAACACCCTGTTGTTTCCCTTGAAAGAAGCAGCAGAAGCATCTTCATTTGTTACAGTCCCTTTTGTCTATTTTTGTTTTCATTGCCTGCACTTTTGGGGTCGTATCCAAGAAATCTCTGGCCAGTCCAATGTCTTGGAACTTTCCCCCGTGTTTTCTTCTAGCAGTTTTAAGATTTTAGGTTTAAGTCTCTTTAATCCATTTTGAGTTGACTTTTTTTTTTTGAAACTGAGTCTCACTCTGTTGCACTGAGTAGAGTACAGTGGTGTCAGCCTAGCTCACTGCACCTTGTTATTGGTCTGTTTAGATTTTCAGTTTCTTCTTGGTTCAATCTTGGCTGACTCTCTTGTTAGGGGCTAATACAGCTGGTGACTTTACATTGAAACAAGTGCTCATTTATCATTCTGAAAGTCCTAGGGCCCTTAAGAATTATGCTAAATCTACTCTGCCTGTGCTCTTCAAATGGAGCAACAATGCCTGAATGACAGGACATTTGTTTATAATATGGTTTACTGAATATTTTAAGTCCACTGTTGAGACCTGCTTGGAAAAAAAAAATTTCTTTATAAATATTACCACTCATTGACAATGCATCGCATCACCCAAGAGCTCTGATGAGGATTTACAAGGAGATGAATGTTGTTCTCATGCCTCCTAACACAATATTCATTCTGCAGCCCTTGGATCCAGGAATAATTTTGACTTTCAAGTCTTATTATTTAAGAAATACATTTCAGGCCGGGCGCGGTGGCTCACGCCTGTAATCCTAGCTCTCTGGGAGGCTGAGGCGGGCGGATTGTTTGAGCTCAGGAGTTCGAGACCAGCCTGAGCAAGAGCGAGACCCCGTCTCTACTAAAAATAGAAAGAAATTAATCAGCCAACTAAAAATATAGAAAAAATTAGCCGGGCATGGTGGCGCATGCCTGTAGTCCCAGCTACTCGGGAGGCTGAGGCAGGAGGATCGCTTGAGCCCAGGAATCTGAGGTTGCTGTGAGCTAGGATGACGCCACAGCACTCACTCTAGCCTGGGCAACACAGTGAGACTCTGTCTCAAAAAAAAAAAAAAAAAGAAATACATTTCATAAGGCTATAGCCACCATAGATAGTGATTCCTCTGATGGATTTAGGCAAAGTCAATTGAAAACCTTCCGGAAAGGATTCACCATTCTAGATGCTATGAAGAGCATTTATGATTCATGGGACAAGGTCAAAATATTAACATTAACAGGAGTTTGGAAGAAGTTGATTCCAACCTTCATGGATGACTTTGAGGGGGGTGGTTCAAAACTTCAGTGGATGAAGTAATTACAGATGTGGTTTTAAGCTATGAAGTTAAGTAGTAGTTTATTACAGGAACAGTACAATGCACAACAAAGACATGGAAGAGGGCTGAGGGTGCCTGAGATCTGCATATGGTTTTGGGTGCCTGTGATTGAAAAGGAACAGGGCTATATTGGTAGATTTTTAAAACAGGAATGGAAATTTCCTTGACATTGGAGCCATTGAGGGTTTGAGGCAAGATGGAATACTGATTGCATTGGCAAGCACTTTCTTGATGCCATGTGTAGAGTGATATTTCGGGAGTCTAGGGAGATGTCAGTGGGATGGGCCAGAAGGGTGGCAGTGGGAAGCTGGAGATGTGAGGGAGGCATGGTCTAAAGTGTAATGTGTATGAGACGAAAAAGTGTGATCTGATGATCCTAGGGTCCTTTGGGGTGGGGCTTAAGAGAGAATAGTGAACTCAGGTTCATATTGGGATTCATGATCTGGGGTACCCCAGGGGAATTGCTGGCTCAGAATGTAAATGGCATTTATTGCTCAACCTGCCTGTTGTTGCTGTGGGCTGACACAGTGATTGCTGGGGTAATCAGGAGAGAGTGAGGGCCAGTGGTACCACTCCCTGGTAACTCTAACTTGGGGACCTGGGAGGTGGATGAGCAGAAAATTGTGGGTAGATAGAGTTAAGGACCATTGGTCAAGAGACTTCATGGACCTTGTTTTTGCAGCGCTGTGTGATCTTTGAGGATGTGTTTGTGTACTTCTCCCGGGAAGAATGGGAGCTTCTTGACAATGCTCAGAGACTCCTATACCACGATGTGATGCTGGAAACCTTTGCACTTTTAGCCTCACTCGGTAAGGTCCTCATAACCACCTGCCTTTCTCCTTTTCCTCAGGGACTACTCTGTCCTTCTTGTGGTCAGATCACAAGCACTGCTGCCTTCACCAGTTTGCTGGGGAGGGTGCCATGGATGTCAGGGCTAAGCTGTATGGAGTGTCCTCACTTTTGGCTGAGGAGCCCTGAAGCCATGCAGCCGAGGGTTTGGGGTCACAAGACTTATGGTTTGCCCAATGGATCTCATCAGATTCGGTTACTTTCTGGGCTGGTGAATCTGTCCAAAATTGTGGTGCCTCTGTGCCCAAGATTCTGCCTCTTTCCCCAGGTGACATTTTTTGGGGCCTGGATGCCAGAGGCACTCACATAATCACTACTTATGGGGCCCTTTGGGATATTCCTGCAAAACTTTTCTTTTAGGTTCTTTTTGTAATAATTATTTTTCTTACCTGTGGTTCATCATAGGGTGGGTTGCTCGGGGCCAGTGCTGGCTGCTCATCTGTCCTGGCTTTCCCTTAGGAATCGCATCTTCCAGGTCACATGTAGTCATACAACTGGAGCCAGGAGAAGAGCTGGACCAGGTGGATGTGACTCCAGCCACAAAAAGAGAGGCCCAGATGGGAGCTGGACCTGCTGAGTAGACATCAGGGGATGTCATGATACCACTTCAGGGTTCACAAACAGCAGCCTTAACTGTGCACACCAGTGTTTGTTTGCAAGGCCAGTGACCACACAACATTTTGACCTCTCCTTCCTCATTCTTGACACTAAGACTTATTTCCAGTCTGACATCTCTTGCCATCCCTCACTTCTCTGGCCTCTACCTCACACCCATTCCTTCGACGGCTCTGTACGTTCCAGCAGTGTTGACCTACATTTCATGTTCAGGCAATGTGCATATAGCTTTAGTCTTTGAACACCAACCACTCATTTGTAAAGGGATTTTCCAGGGCCTGGATGCATTTTACATAGTACTCACCTGTCACCAACAGTGAAGGTCCTCCTGGAAGCCGTTTGCTCTGTCCCACCCATGTATCCTCGCCCTTTGTTTTGCCTTTGTGTAACCTTCAGAGGCCCAGTGCCTTACAGTAGTCTCTTCCTGAACCTGATGATGCCCCTCATCCTGAAAATAGTCTCATTCCTGGGTGTGTCCAACACACATTTATGATGGGGCTGCCTCCTCCCACCAAAGTCAGCAAGCATTTCATTAGCATTTCTGTGCTTTCAGATTATTGGCATGGAGCTGAGGATGAGGAGGCACCTTGTGAGCAGAGTGTTTCTGTGGAAGGAGTGCTGCAGACCACGACACCCATGGCAGAGCTGAAGACCCACCCATGTGACATGTGTGGTCTCTCACTGAAAGATACCTTACACCTGGCTGAATACCAGAGAGAAAAAGTCAGGCAGAAACCACACACCTGTGGGGCATGTGGGAAGCAATTCTGGTTCAGTACAAACTTTGACCAGCACCAGAAGCCCAGTGGAGAGAAGCCCTTCGGAAGGGATCAGGGTAGGGACTCTGTGAACAGCTGCAGAGTCCATGTGCCAGAGAAGATCCACACATGTGGGGAAGGTGGCATGAACTTTTCAGCTACCTCTAGCCTTCTTCAGCACCAGACCCCTCCCAGCAGGATGAAGCCCCATAAGAGCACCAAGCTTGAGGGGGGCTTTCCCGCTGGACAGAGGTATCACAAGTGTGCCGATTGTGGGAAAGCCTTCACCCGCAAAGACACACTTGCACGACATCAGAGAATCCACACTGGAGAAAGGCCTTATGAATGTAGTGAATGTGGGAAATTCTTTAGCCAGAGCTACGACCTCTTCAAACACCAGACAGTTCACACTGGAGAAAGGCCTTATGAGTGCAGCGAATGTGGGAAATTCTTTAGACAAATCTCTGGCCTGATTGAGCACAGGCGAGTTCACACAGGTGAAAGGCTCTATCAGTGCAGCAAATGTGGGAAATTCTTCAGCAGTAAGTCTAATCTCATTCGACACCAGGAAGTTCACACAGGAGCCAGGCCTTATGTATGCAGCGAATGTGGGAAGGAGTTTAGTCGCAAACACACACTTGTTCTGCATCAGCGAACTCACACTGGAGAAAAGCCTTATGAGTGCAGTGAATGCGGGAAGGCCTTTAGCCAAAGTTCCCACCTTAATGTACATTGGAGAATTCACAGCAGTGATTATGAGTGTAGCAGATGTGGGAAAGCCTTTAGTGGCATCTCTAAACTCATTCAGCACCAGAAAGTTCACTCTGGAGAAAAGCCCTATGAGTGCAGCAAGTGTGGGAAAGCCTTCACCCAAAGGCCGAATCTTATCAGGCACTGGGAAGTCCACACTGGAGAAAGGCCTTATATATGTAGCGAATGTGGAAGAGAGTTCATCCGGAAACAGACACTGGTTCTGCACCAGAGGATTCATGCTGGAGAAAAGCCTTAAGGGTATGGTGAATGTGGGAAAACCCTTTGGCCAACACCCTAAACTTAGGGTACTTTGGAGAACTAACAGTGATTCTGATGACAGCATATGCAGGAAAGCCTTTACTAAAGGCTGAACCTTACCTGTCATTGGGAATTTCTCACTGGACAGAGTCCTTAGGAGGACAGGGAATGTACTGTCTCTTTGTTCAGCCTAACAGCTCACCCCAGAGCAAAGCTCTGAGAGTAGCTTTTGTAAGAGAACCATCAGTCAGAAGCGGAACCTCATATGTAGCGACATCCACCTGGGGAGATTCCCTGTGAGTGGCAAGTATGTGAGGTGCTTTCAGGAGCCAGGTTGCACTTTCTAAACAGCCAAAGGCCTTTGCCAGGGCAGGAGCCATTCACTACCATCATCTGGCAGAGTGGCACAGTGTGTGTCCCTCCAGCATACTTACTACAGGCAGACCTCTGTTCTTGCCCCAGTCCCTAGGAGTCATGAGTGGTCTCACTGTACCAGAGGTCCTCATTTTCTCGCTTTTGATGTAATTGGCATGGAAATAATCAATTTTGTTCCAAAGAACACAAGAAGGGTTCTACAGGTAGCTTGCAGAAGCTTACCTTCGTGGATTTTTTGGTCTCATGTGATGCTCATGATAGATATATCCAATCTCTAAGCCACCCAGCCCTGGAACTTCCTGTCTCACATTGTTCGTGTTTATGTGACAATAAAGGCCTATTCTTTAAGCCAATTTTAATCTTGGGGGTTCTGTTTATTGTGTGGATTGTATTGAGGAAACAGTTGTGTTCTGCCAGCATGAAAGGGCCAACAGATATTGTGGGAGTCCCCACATTTCTGTGCCTCAGAGAAGACAGTATGATGGCAGAAAATACCTCTGACTCCAGTTTTGATGTAATTTGCATTGCTGCCCAAGACCTTCTAAGGAGGTGAGAAACTCTGAAATGAACAAATAAGGCTGACAACACCTAAAGCTGGTTGATCTTAACATGGCAAAAAGACAACTAGACATTTAGCTGCCTCCTGATGATCTCTACGTCTAAAAACTAATGTATAAGCAATATAGGAGCTAGAGATACATGTTACTAGATCATGAAAATGTAATAAGCAAAACCCAGAATGTGGGAAATTCTGAAGGACTGTGTGAGACAAATCATGGCCTGGATGCCATTTGTACTTGTTGGTTCGGAGGTAACCATGAGGAGAGGGCAGTTGTGACAACCTTTAGAGCAATGATCTCCAAACTCTTTGGCACCAGGATGGGTTTCATGAAAGAACTTTTCCACAGACTGGGGAAGTGGAACGGAGTGCCATGGGGTGGGAGTGGGGGTGGGGTTGTGGAGCTCAGGTGGTGATGTATGGTCCATTTCCTAACAGGCCATGGACCAATACTGGGCCGTGGCCTGGGGATGGAGGACTGCAGCTCTAGAGCATTTGGGAGCAGCATGAATTGGTCCCTAATTCCCATCCAATGTTGCACATTCCCAGACACTTTAGGAGAAGCTGGCTCCTGGTAATTGCCAAGGAGCCTGAGTTCAAGAATCCAGGAGGCAGATGCCATTGTCTGGAAGACCTCCAGGAGCCAGGTGGGAACTGCAATTGGTACAGAAACACTGGTTGTTACTAGCATGAAGTTGGGGAGATTGCAGCATCCTAGAAGGGGGCTATGCCATTTCTAAAGGTGCATGCTCAGCTGTTCCCATACTGTGGCTGTACAAAATGGGGGTGTACAGAAAGTCTCAGCACTTACAGAGCTATGTCCCTCCTGTGATCAGTATCACTCATAGGACAAATCTAAACATTGTATGGATTCCCAAAGGCTCTAGGTGGCTCAACTCACGACTGTTGCTGCACAGGCAAGAAAACAGTGAGAGAAAGGAGATATCTAGTATTACAGGGATGCGGCTTTGCAATTTATCCAGTGTTCCTGGTGAATCATGTGGAAATGGCTTTCATTGGTTGCCACTTTTTGCTGCCACTGATGCCAGACTGCAACTCCCAAAATTTGAGGAAAAAGATGGTAGAGTGAATATAGGGTTGCCTATAGGATCTAATTTGTCTGTCTTTTCCTAATTTCTTAAGGTGGACTGTCATTTATTTCAGAACTCTCTTCTAATATAGTCATTTAGTCTGCATTAGGACCTAACTATGAGACATTTAAATGTTAAATCTCCACCCCAAGTGATTATGGGATATATGTTACATACATGTAATCCTAATATGCATGTATGGATTACATGTCTTATAGTTAGGTCCTAATGGAAATGTAAAAAGGTGAAATTAAGGGAACAAGTCCATGAACCACGCATCCTCAGGACACTAGTCAGAACCAGTCAGTGACCAGCAGTCGTTTATTTTTTTATTTATTTATTTTTTTTGAGACAGAGTCTCACTCTGTTGCCCTGGCTAGAGTGAGTGCCGTGGCGTCAGCCTAGCTCACAGCAACCTCAAACTCCTGGGCTCAAGCGATCCTTCTGCATCAGCCTCCCGAGTAGCTGGGACTACAGGCATGCGCCACCATGCCCGGCTAATTTTTTCTATATATTTTTAGTTATCTGATTCATTTCTTTCTATTTTTAGTAGAGACCAGGCTGGTTTTGAACTCCTGAGCTCAAACAATCCTCCCGCCTCGGCCTCCCAGAGAGCTAGGATTACAGGCGTGAGCCACCGCGCCCAGCCCAGCAGTCGTTTATTAAGAAAAAACTCTTTGAGGTCTGAAATAGCTGTCATATTGGAACCATAAAAGCAGGAGAAGGGACCTAGGGGTCAGATAAAGTAAGCAAAGAAGTCTTATGGCTTTTTGTTCTTTGCAAGTCAGCCTTTGATAAAAATCTAGTAACAATTAGTAAGGGAAAGGGAACTAGAAGCAAATGGGACATGGCCAGCATCTGTCCAATCATGGCTGGGAACTTAAAGTTACTTCGGAGACTGAGGCAGGAGGATGGCTTGAGTCCAGGAGTTCCAGTCCCTTGTGAGTTATGATCGAACCACTGCAGTCCAGCCTGGGTGATAAAGAAAGACCCTGTCTCTAAAAAAAACCCATGACAATGGGGCAAAGCCCTCATGGCCTAATCACCTCTCAAAGTGTCCACCTCTTAACACTGTCATAATGGCAATTAAATGTCAACATGAATTTGAGATGAGACAAACATTCAAACCATAGCACAAGGTAAATGTATATTTAATATTAAAAGAAAGTGCTAAAATATATTCGAGTTTGTCATTTTTTCTTTTTTGGTACAGCTTTATGCTAACACCAACAGTATATGGTATCCCTATTGCTCCACACACTGGTCAAAACTATGTATGTCAGTTTCTTAATTTTTTTTTTTTTTTTTTTTTTTTTTTTGAGACAGAGTCTCACTGTCGATCTGGCTAGAGTGCAAGTGGCATGATCATTGCTCACTGCAGTCTCAAACTTCTGGGCTCAAGCAATTCTCTTGCCTCAGCGTCCTGAGTAGCTGGAGGTGCACACAACCATGCTTGGTTAATTTTTCTGTTTTTTGTAGGGACAGGATCTTGCACTTGCTCAGTCTGGTCTCGAAATCCTGACCTCAAATGATCCCCCCACCTCAGCCTCCCAAAGTGCTAGATGTGAACCACTGTGCCTCGTGAGCTTTAATTTTTATTTCCGTGATGTATATTAGTTACATTTTGAAGTGTTTGCTCAGAACTTGTTTTCCCATTTTTATGGGGTTATGGCTTATTATTGTTAAGTTGTAAGTCCTATCACTTAGATAAATTAATCGCAAATATTTTCTCTCATTGACTCATCCCAAATTCATGTTGTCATGGGAGTGGGTTCCTTATACAAGGATGAGTTTGCCCTCTTTTGGTGCTCTCATTTGCTCTTGCTCTCTCTCTCTCTCTGCCTTTGTGCCATGGATGACACAGCAAGAAAGCCCTCCCCAGATGCCAGTCCCTTGATCTTGGACTTGCCAGGCTCCAGAACCATGAGCCAATAAGTTTCTTGCTTTTCTTGATATGCGGAAAATACTGACCAATATAGTTTTCTCTTTTGAAATTTCATATTAACAAAATCATATAACACAAACTATGTGTATCGCTACATTTTCAAAACATAATAGTGAGTTTTCCCATATTTCTGCACATATGCCAAGTTTATCACTTTAATGTTTGTAATTTATGCAAAGTATGACTTTTTAAAAAAATAAAATGGGCTGGGCGCGGTGGCTCACGCCTGTAATCCTAGCTCTCTGGGAGGCCGAGGCAGGCGGATTGTTTGAGCTCAGGAGTTCGAGACCAGCCTGAGCAAGAGCGAGACCCCGTCTCTACTAAAAATAGAAAGAAATTAATCAGACAACTAAAAATATATAGAAAAAAAAATTAGTCAGGCATGGTGGCGCATGCCTGTAGTCCCAGCTACTTGGGAGGCTGAGGCAGAAGGATCGCTTGAGCCCAGGAGTTTGAGGTTGCTGTGAGCTAGGATGACGCCACGGCACTCTAGCCCGGGCAACACAGTGAGACTCTGTCTCAAAAAAATAAAAAAATAAAATGTATTTATACTGACCTTTGGTAAAATAATTATACCTCAAAATATTCTTGATGATTCTTCATGATTGTCTGGTTAAACCCAGTTAATAAATGGAAAAATACACCCATAGGAAAGAAAGTGGTTTCATTCACTCCTTTGTTCTGAACACTCTCAATCAGTCAGACCTAATTCCATGTGGGAAATGCAAACAATCCCAGTGTCCCACCTCTCTATTTTCTGTCCTCGATCCTTGCCTGTTTCTCACACTGGCATTGACTGGGCTGTACATGAGCAATGTATAAATAAGTAACTAGTCTATAGTCTCCATATCAAAAGAGATAAAAGTGTGTATATGCTGTTTTATGATTGTCTAAAAATAAAAATTTAAAAAGTGGGTATAATTGGTATAATTATGAAAATGCTACCAAAGTATAAATCATCGTATATAAATATTGGCAAGTTTAGAGCTTTATATTTTAATTCCACTGAGTTGTGTTCCATTCTATACCTGTATGACAATATGTTTACCAATTCACCTGTTAATAGATATTTATTGTTTGGCAGGAACCATAACTTAGTTCTAATTTCCCAAGTGCAAAAACAAAAATCTCCATATCGATAAGTAGGTTTAAAACTCTCAGAATCCCTTTTATTTTCTTCAAATATGCCGTATGTCTCACTGTAATGAAATAACAGCTTCCTCAATTATACTCCTGCCATAAATGATTATAAAACTTGACAAAATACACAAAACAATTACTTCCAGACTTTGAACAACAGATAGCACAGGGGCTGTGCCCCTTGAAGGAAGGATCTTGGAGGTCACATCTTCCCATTCTCCTGCCAGCGTGCTTTCTAAATCTGCACAGGAAAGTGGAGCCCAGAGAGCAGAGGGTGGAGACAGCAGAGTTCAGAGCCCAGGCCTGAGGTGTCAACAGGACATCCTGTGGCTTCATCTTCTTAGCAGACCCTGCGCACTAAGGCCAACTCTCTTGGTCTCCTCACTGCAGACGCTGAGACCCTCATCATCATATCAGAGATTAGGTGCAGATGTGTGTCATCAGCCACTGGATCCCACCTTTCCTCCAGAATATGAGTCCCCACTTCTCACCCAGAGGCTGAAGCTCCACTTGTGGCACTCATCCAAGGGCTGGTCCTACTTGCTGGGACAATCTCAGGGATCAGCAGGCAAGGCAGGACATAGCCGAAATGATGACGTTCTCATCATGGGTCCTCAACTTCATGGCAGGCATTGTAGCTGATCCCAACCCTTGGCACAGATTCACCAGCCTCCAGGCCTACATGCTGGCACTATCTGGTCCTGGTTCTTGGTCCAGCAGACCGCTGAGAGTGGCAGGATAGGTACAAGATGCCCCCAGGTGCTGCCATGGAGTTTTCAGTGACCTTGGAGATGGAATCTTTGGGGACCTGGGAAAATCATTATGTTAGGCCTGACTCCCTCCCCTACAGCTTGTCTGCATGGAATATGCAGACAATGAAATACAAAGCAGTTGTTTAAAAAGAGCCAGTTTTTTGTCTAAGTGTGGAAATAAAGAGATATCAGGTGTAAAATGAGAAAATAGTGTTACCTTGTCAGACATATATTGGCAAGTGAGAAAAGCAAAGTGCAAATCTGTATACAACATACCACTTTATTTTTACTAAGTATCAATTTGTACAGGAACATATTTGGGCATATTATTAAAAAGAAAAGCTTTAAAATAATTAAATTTAGCAGTTTCATTGAGTAAAGAATGATTCACGAATTGGGCATCACCCTGAGCCAATGCAGGTTCAGAGAGCTCCCCCAGAAGTGTGAACAGCAAGCTTTTATAGATGGACACAGAGGCAAAGCAAACTGATTGGTTGGCTGCAGCTAGGTATCCGCCTTATTTGAACTTGCTATGATGAATTGGCTGCCTGTGATTGATTGAAACCTGGCTGTTTGTGATTTGCTGAAACTTGTCTGCTTGTTTTACTTCTATGTTATGGTTCAGTGTTGTTTTTTTTTTTGGTTTTTATTTTTTTCTTGTTTTTGTTTGTAGAGATGGATCTCACTGTATTGCCCAGGCTGGTCTGTAAATTCTGGCCTCAAGCAATCCTCCTGCCTTGGCCTCGCAAAATGCAGGGATTGCAGGTGTGAGCCGCCACATCCAGCCAGCCTCCTGCTTATTTAATTTAATAATATAAACATACATACACAGAGGAATGCATCCATGTGCACACTGAATTCTAAAAGGATACTATATTGCAAACATTTTGTTTATCCAGAAGGTTGAATTATCTGAGACTTTTGGCATTTTATTTTATAAATGCATATAGTATAGTACTTTTAATAAACCATAAAAAACCATTTTATATTTTTTTCTTTTTCTTTTTTCTCCCCTCCATCTTCCATATAATTTTTTTTTGTATTAGGAAAACAAATATGTACTAATCCACTTTTTTTCTTGCAGATTTATACAAAATTCTTGTTAATTTCAAGAAATGCAGTCACCTGGTTCCACAGGAATCACATCAGAAGGATGGAAATTTCTTGAATGTTTATCAAAATCATCTGGAAGCTTATTAAAACGTTGATTCTTGGGCTTGATCCAGAGTGTCTGATTCAGTTGGCCTAGGTTCAGGACTGAGAATATGCAGTTCCAATGAGTTCCCAGGTAACACTTACAAGTAAATGTCCAGGTATCAAACTAAAAGAACCAGGGTTGTAGGAAAGATGAGGGTGAGCCTGTTTCCAGGCCCCAGCCTATCATGGTGGAGATTTGCAGATTCCAAGGGGCAAAACGGAGGTTTCCCACCCACATGCCTAGTGTCTCTGCAGTGAGCAAAGACCACCCTCTGGGCTGGAGTCACAGGCCCTCCACTGCCGAGGAGCCCTGTGAAGTCTCCACCCACCCAGGTCACCTAGTCACCTGGTTCTTCTGCCTGGAACTTATTCCAAAAATACCCACATGGCTCATCTTCACCTCCATCAAGTGTATATTCCCCACCTTTCTTATTAAGAAGCCCCATTTACCTGCTTTTTACCCTATGAAAATATTAATAGCACTTCTTTCATTGTTCATTTTTTGAGCTTGATGTTAGACTCCTAAAAGGAATTAAATATACCTCAGGTATCAAGTAAAAGTTATTAAATGGATAAAAGTGTTGTTCAATGAATTGGACACAATAATTGACCATGAGAGATGTTTTCCGTGGGAACCATAGAAAGAATTTCACCTTTGTACTACTGCTTTAGGGAAGCCCAACATTTCTACCCTATCTTCCAGAGGCACTACCATGTCACTATCTGAAATATTTTTTCTCTGGGCCCTGACAAAAAATACAGAGACTGACAAACTAACTTCAATGCTTCAGAATGCATGCATTTAAACTGCAATGAGATAGCGTTTATTGGCTTCCCTACGAGTAGACACATTTTGTGTCTGAACGACTTTATGGAATGATATGTGTACTTGGATTGGTAGCCCTTGGGAGCATCAGAAATAGTATCTGTAGCATGCTGAGCTTTATGTTGTTTGAAATAATGTCTCAGAACACTTGGGCGATCGGTGGCAGACAGCGCTCCACAGACATGTCGTCTGATTACGACCCATTTTACAAACGGAAAAGACCTTCTTCTGACTTGGGACCTGGATAAGCCATCTCCTAGCGCTCCCCGACCTGGAGCTGAGTTTTCACTCCTGAGGGTTGGCGGAGAGGACCGTGAATCGCGACCTCTGGGCCTAATGGGAACTACACTTACCCAGAATGCTCTGCATTGAATGGCAGTGCGGCTAAGCCAATGGGGGCTCAGGAAATAGCCGTTTCCTCGTGTGGTACAAAGGGAGGCGGGACCTCTGTCGTCCTCTGCGTGGCGGCCATTTTGGCTTCTCTAGGTGTGTTCCCGGATCAGAGGCCGCGGAGGGCTGTGTCGAAGCAAAGCGGCCGAGAAGCTGCGAGAAGAGTCGTGGTCTCCGCTGTTCAGGAGCGTCTGAGGCTCGGCATCGTCGCCCGTAGTGACCCGCGCCAGGCCCGCGATAGGGACCGCCGTGCCCACGTCTTTGCTGCGCCCATAGACCGATGGCGGCGGCCGCGCTGAGGGACCCGGCTCAGGTAAGTGCCGCGTCCTGGGGCCTCACCCGTCCTCATCCACCCAAGTCCTCAAACCTGGAGTGACGGGCGCCTGCTCACGTCCCTGCAGCCCAAGCCCCGGTGTCCACGAGAGTGAGGCGCTCGCGGGTGGGGTCCCTGTTTCTGACATTCGGTGCGGTTGGGTGGGGGTGGGGCAGTGTGAGCGGCTGCGCGACCCGCGCGTGCAAAGGCTTGAAGGTGCGACTGAGCCGGGAGGTTTCAGGAAACCTGGGATCCTCTTCCCCCGCAGGGACCAAAGAATATGAGGCCGAGTTCCTCGTTGACTAGCTGGCTCGGTGGTGTGTCTTCATTGTGAAGACTTTAGAAGCTGTGGAGAGGTTTGAGTAAAGGAGGGATACCATCTAAGGTAGGGTTTTAAAACTTTCCCAAAGACTGTGCAAAGGAAGAGCAGAGTGGAAGGGACGATGAGGACATTGAGGCACTGGGAGGTTGCATCTTCTTTGAGCCCTACAGTTGGTGAGGGGTGACAGTAAACACTGAGGCAGGGAGGTAAGACAGCCAGCTAGCCTTAGGTCACCTGATTTCAGGGCCAGGGATGGCTATGCTGGACACATTCCTCTAAGGCCTGCCTCTTTCTGTGGTTCCCATGGCTACAGAAAGGCTTATGGAACCGCCGTAGGAAAGTGGAGGATGTTCTAGTCCCTCAATGGCCTCATTCCCCATCCGCATGTTCTCTAGATTATGATTTCCTAGTACTCTTAAGTGTTATTCCCCTGATCCTTGGGTCTAGCGCCCTGGAGAACTCCAAGCCCAGAGCCCTAAGTCCATACCAGGGGTTTTATGGAAGTGTTCCCATTACTGCAGTGAGTGTAAACGGGTGTGGAAGGTTTTCCCTGGAACTGGGACTAGGATGTGCAATGTTTAGAGGTAAAACTGAACTGGGAATGTTCAGGAAACCATGGGCCTTTTTTCTTTTAGGTGGGAGCAAAGAGCAGGGGGAAGGAGTCAGGACTGCAATGCCTGCCAGAGAAGTTGGGTATCTATCCTAGAGGTAATGGGAAGTTTGGGTCAGAAGAGGGAGGTGATCTTACCAAAGTCTTAACGGGCTCCATCTGTCTGCATAATGAAGAACAAGTGTGGAGTTGAGGGAGGAAGAAGGAAGATGAGGACTGAGGCTACTGCTGTAGTCCTGGTGAGGGTTAGTGGACCAGACTCATGGCTCAGGAGATGTGGTTGCATTCTGGCCTGGATTTGGGCAACTAAATTTTCCAGTGTGGATGTGACGGAGTGAAACAGGATTCAGGGATGACCCCATAGCTTTTGTTTCAGCAGCTGTAGGAATGTAAACTCCATCAAGAAAAATTGGTATTAAGAGTAATATTCACTGGGGACATCAGGAGCTTTGATTAGGTCATGTTAAGAGTTAGATTGAGCCAGTTGTGGTGGCTCACATCTGTAATCCCAGTGCTTTGGGAAGATGAGGCAGGAGGCTTGCTTGAGGCCAGGAGCTCAAGGTTGCAGTGGGTTGCAGTGACGTATAATTGCGCCGCTGCACTACAACCTTGGTAACAGATCCTTTCACTCATTCATTCATAAATAAATAAATAAACAGCTTGAGATATTTCAGAGATCACGGAGTGGAGGCATTAAGTAAGCAACTGGACACACAGGTCTGGAAATCTGGGTAGTGGTTCGGGATGGAGACATCCAAAACGTGGTTATTGTGTGGACCAAAGAGAGTGAGCTGTGGATCGCATTTAGGAGGGTTAATCTTTCGGTTATGGTGGTACAGCTATTAGGGGGCCAGGACGGAGAGGGTGAGGGCTGGGCTGAGGATTAGACATTTTAGTTGGGTGATGGTATTGGGCTTTACAAATACTGGTAAGGGAGGTTAGAGGCCATCAATTATTGGACAGGATAGTTTGACAGACAGCATAAGTTTTCAAGGGAGAACAGATATAAGATGGATGCAGAGGCATAGGTATATTTGAGGTGAGATGGCACTCAAACCAGACCAAGTACTTATTCACCACTCTGGAATCACCAGGATTTTGTGATGACTTTGATGAGGCCTGAGTGTTTCCTTCAGCCTGGAGGATGCTAGGGGCAAAGAGTCACTAGGCCTGGGGTGACTGATCAATGGAGCTGGGCTTTCAGTGGGGTTAGGTGGACAGAGGAAGGCTGTAAGTGCTGATGGGTGGGCAAGTGCAGCTCAGAAGTGCAATAGGGCCATGGGTATCTTGAGATGAACATGTGTTTTTGTGTGTCTTAAGTCTGAGCCAAAGAATGGAGACAGGCAGGGAGCCTTCATAGGATGTGGGACTGCCACCACTAGAGGGCGCCGTGGGAGGGCTAGGATTGTATTAGATTCTGTTTGATATTGTCCAGCTCTCTAGATACTGTGTGTTAAATTATAGTGTAAAGTCTAAAATTAAGACCTTATATTATGTACTGTTTTGACATCTGGTGAAATTGGGATGACATCAGATGGCTTGAGTGCAAGCTCTCCTTCCTACTCTTACCCCAAACAACTTTTTTTATTAAGGGGACCAGGCACAATTTCTGCTTATCACTTTGTATCAAATTTCAGCTCCCTGCCAGCCCAGGGAGTTATCCAGACAGACCAATTGTGGGAACCAGGGGGCACCTGACCCTTTTTGTCTTACAAAGCTTGCATCCCACAGCCCCTGGTTGTTCACTTTTTTCTAGATAGTACCTCTATGTGGCTTTGTGTCATATGTCTTGTCCTCCTCTTCTAGCCTGTGTGTGTACGTGATTAATAAACTACTATCTGTTTTATCTTTCTAGTGTCAGGTATCTTGTGTTTGGCCATACCCGTAACCCTAGGGCGGGAATCCCACCCGCACCAGTGGAGTGAGGAAGAGGTGATTAAAACAAAGTCACATATGGGAAGACCAGGGAGAGACCTGTGGGATGAGGCAGTGAGGTGGTGGTGATCATGGGTTTGGGACTGTGGTATCTGAAGATGGGAGGAATGTGTATTCTAAAGAATGATGTGCACTTGGAAAAGGAGTAACCCTGATGACCCCAAGGCCCTGGCATTGAAACTTACTTGACCTTGGGTATTCTAGGAGGATTGCATGGTGGATCCTTCTGTGCCAGGCCCCCAGCTTAGATATCTATTTATCCACATCCCCATTGCTGATAGCTATATCCTTGTGATTAATGAGCCCTTGAGGGGATAGTGGGACAATAGCACGGGAGATAGTTTCTCCTCTCAGTTGAGGAGTTTGGGAAGAGGATGGGCATGGGTAAATGTGTTGGGAAAAGGGATTGTGGGTCTTCAGGAGAGGAGCTGTTTGTGGTTTCATCTGTCTGTATCCTGGCAGGGCACTGTCACCTTTGAAGATGTGGCCGTATACTTCTCCTGGGAGGAATGGGGTCTCCTTGATGAGGCTCAAAGATGCCTGTACCGTGATGTGATGCTGGAGAACTTGGCTCTTATAACCTCGCTGGGTAAGGTTCTCACACTCATCTCTGTGCCCTTAGCTAGTCTGTGTCTTCCCCTTTTCCACGGTGGCAGATCTGTCCTCATGACAGAACCTGCTTCCTTCTTGGTTCCCTGGGCAGGCTCTGTGGTTGGTAGGGCTGAGGCGTATGGACTCCCCTGGTCTCCTTGAGCAGCCCCAACACCTGTTTCTTAGCAGCCTCATAGGGAGGGATTCAGGGTCAGGAGTTTTGCAGTCACCCTAATGCATCCCCCTACTTGCTTGTTCTCTCCATGACTGGGTGACTTCGTCCAGATCCAAAACTCCCGTGTGCCCCGGGTTCTGCTTCCTTTCTGTAGCTGGCATTCCTTATGCCTGCCTGTGCCAGGGATTACTGTCATTGACATAGTCACTATTTATGTGGACCATGGACTCTTATAAGACAGTCCTCTGAAGTTTTCTTTGTAATATTTGTATCTTTTTTTCCTACGGGCTATCATGTGCTGAGTTTTTTTATAGGACAATGCTGGCTGCTCTTCTGTCCATTCTTTCCTTAGTTTTTGTATTAGCCAGGTGCCATATATTTGTTTATCTTAAGAGTGAGGTGGAGAGCCTTCAGTGGTTCACAACATGGCTATGAATCCAGCCATAGCAAGATGAGCTCAGAGGGAACCTGGCCCTGAAGAGTGGCACTTGAGTAAAGGCATCACGTGAAGGCAGGGTTTAAATCATAGCAGCAACCTAGTCTGCTCGATGAACATTTTGGTTGCAGTGCCAGTGGCTGCAGCTCATTTCTGGTTTTCCTTCACCATTCTTGACACTTTGCTGACTTTTGAAGTCTACTACTTGTTGCTTTTAGTCTTAAATCCAGCCTGGGGCTAATCTACACATCTCTGGACTCCACATCTTATCCATTTTTTCCACTGCTCCATCTGTAGGGCCCTCCAACATTGGCCTCTACATATTGCATCATGAGATGTGTACTTAAATAGTTTCGAAGGCCAGCTGCTCTCTTGCAGGCATAGTTCCTTGGGCCTGTGTAAACTATTCTACCCAGCACTCATGCCACCAGCAGATAAGTTTCTGCTGAAGTTGTTTGCAGAGGATTTAATTTTAGACCCTGCTTCTCTCTGTGTCACACCTCATTGTGTGGCTTTCCCTCATTAGGTCTCCCCATTCTGTGATCTTTATAGCCTTAGAATTTTTTTTTTCATGGAAGACAGTTTTTCCATACAGCCTTAGTATTACTAAGCAGTTTCAGCCTCAACCCACTTCTCTTGTAATGCAGACAATCCCATGGACTTGTTCCTGGGTTTGTCATACACACACTTGTATGGCGGCTGCCTCTTCTCACCAAAGTCAGTGTGCACTTCACTAGCATTTCTTGCTTTTAGGTTGTTAGCATGGAGTGGTGGATGAGGTGGTACCTTCTGAGCAGAGCATTTCTTTAGGAGTGTCCCAACTCAGGACTTCCAAGACAGGTCTGTTTCCCCAGAAGGCCCACCCCTGTGAGATGTGCGGCCTGGTCTTGAGAGAGATTTTACACTTGGCTGAGCCCCAGAGAATACATCAAGGGCAGAAACTGCAGGTGTGTGGCATGTGGGAAACAATTGTATTTCATTGCAGATGTTTATCAACACCAGAAGGAGCACTTTGGAGAGAAACATTTCAGAAGCAGTGTGGGCAAAACATTGTTTGTGAAGACCTGCACATTTCATGTGTCAGGGGAGCCCTTTACCTGCAGGGAAGTTGGGAAGGACTTCCTGGCCAAGTTGGGATTTGTCCATCAACAGGCCACTCACACTGGGGAGCAGTCAAATAGCATAAGCAATTGTGGGGCTATCAGTCACAGTGAAGGAACTCAGCACAACTATGAAGAATATACAAAAGCAGTCAGCCGAAAATGCAAACTTGTTCAGCAGCGGAGAGCCCTCACTACAGAAAGATGTTACGTGTGCAGCGAATGCGGGAAATCCTTTAGCAAAAGCTACAGCCTCAATGACCATTGGAGAGTTCACACTGGAGAAAAGCCTTATGAGTGTCGGGAATGTGGGAAATCCTTTAGGCAAAGCTCTAGCCTCATTCAGCACCGGAGAGTTCATACTGGAGTACGACCTCATGAATGTGATGAATGTGGAAAATTATTTAGCAACAAATCCAACCTCATTAAACATTGGAGAGTTCACACTGGAGAAAGGCCATATGAGTGCAGTGAATGTGGGAAGTCCTTTAGTGAAAGCTCTGCACTCCTTCAACACCAGAGTGTTCACACTGGAGAGAGGCCTTATGAGTGCAGTGAATGTGGGAAATTCTTTACATACCATTCCAGTCTAATAAAGCACCAGAAAGTTCATAGTGGATCAAGGCCTTATGAGTGTAGTGAATGTGGGAAGTCATTTAGCCAAAACTCCAGCCTCATTGAACACCGTAGGGTTCATACTGGAGAAAGACCTTATAAGTGCAGTGAATGTGGGAAATCCTTTAGCCAAAGCTCTGCACTTCTTCAACATCGGAGAGTTCATACTGGAGAAAGGCCTTATGCGTGCAGTGAATGTGGGAAATTCTTTACCTACAGCTCCAGTCTCCAGAAACACCAGAGAGTTCACACTGGATCAAGGCCTTACGAATGCAGTGAATGTGGGAAATCCTTTACTCAAAACTCTAGCCTCATTAAGCACAGGAGGGTTCACACTGGGGAAAGACCTTATCAGTGCACTGCATGTGGGAAGTACTTTAGCCATAACTCTAGCCTCATTAAACACCGGAGGATTCATAGTCGATAAAGGCCTTATGAGTGGCAGATGTGGAAGATTAGCACCGTGGAGAAAGTCCTGTAAATGCAGTGAATGTGAGGAAACATTCAGTTGAAGGACTTATCTCATTAGGTACACAAAGTTTACGTGGGAAGAACACCTTTGATATACAGGGATATGCTGTTTCTTTGTTCAGTGTAACAACTCTGAAGGAAATCCCTTATGTGAGGGTGCCATCTGCTTGAATTCAACCTCATACATTGAACATCCACATAAATTCCAGGTATGTGAGAGCTGCATTGTACATTTTACCCTACCCAGGGCTCTTGGTGGATTGATGTCATTGCTAGTTTTGTAGCAGAAGCCATTTTACCTCTACCAGCTGGCAGGTGCTCACTATGTGCACCTGAGTTCACCCACGCCAGTGTATGCAGGTAAGTGAACCTTGGTGTTCTTTCACTCATGGGAGGAATTTGTAAGTAGCCTGAGCATTTATTATATTCCTTTCTCTTTTTTTTTTTTCTCTGATGAATCAGGGCATGAACCTGACCCAGTTTGACCCAGAGGACTCTCCTGTTGACATGGAAAGGTGGACTACCTATTTTAGATACTGTTGGTCTTAGATGACAGTTTTGATGGACTTTTCCAGCCTCTAAGTCATCAACTGTGTGAACCACCTGCCTTTCATTGCCCTGGTTTGTACGATAATAAAGGCCTTATTGTTTAAGGCACCATTAATCTTGGGGATTCTATTCACTGTATGGGGTGGTTTGGAAACAATTGGCTTCTGCTAACATAAAAGGGTGAACAGTTGTGTTGGGATCCCAACTTTGTGTGCCTCAAGGAGGACGGTGTGATGGTAGAATATAGCCCTCTTTCTAGTTTGGGTCTAGTTTGCATTACTGTCCAAGGCCTCCAGGGAAGGGTTGCAGGGTGTTGTCCTAATTTGTATCCTGGATGCCAAGGTATGCTATGGATTCAGAGGTAAGCCTGAGTAGGGGGTAGTTGTGACAATCTGGTGCTTCTGAGAGCAATACAATGGCCAGATCATATATGAAAATAGAATGCTGACCCACACTGGGCACAAAGCAGCCCAGGAAGTCAACCCGTTGTATTAATAGCTCAAGAAACCAGCTCTCTGTAAGTCAGGCTTGTAGAATGTCAGACCACTATGCCTAGCAACAATCTAGCAAGCCTAGCCAATGCTCTGGTAACAATCAGCCTCAAATGGCCAGGACATGACTAAAAATAGACAGCTTTCCTAAGTTTTGTCCTCATTTCCAACTCACTACTAATGATAGGAAGCCAAATATGTATCCCTAACCAATCATGCAGGATATTCTGCTTCTAGTTGTCACACCGACAGCTTCCCAGTCAGGGTATACCTGAAGACTTGCCGTTTCTCACATAACGCTTTCCCACTCCTCTTCCTGCCTTTGAGGCTTTGCCTGCCAGTGGTGTTGGTGGCTGTTAGTCTTTGATAGCTCTTAGGACACTTTCTAAGAAATAAGTGTAGTGAAAACACTGGGTCATAAATTCATTTGGAATAATTTTCACCGATTGTATTAACGTAAGTATTTATTTGAAAGAGCATTTAGATTAATTGTTACATATTATTCATTTTAGGTTGTTGACATCCTAGCAACTAGTGGATCTACTAAGGTCCATCTTTTAAGATCTAAGATCTTAGATCTACAAAGAAGGTACTGGTACTCCACCCTGTGGTCTAGTGCTAAGATTATATTAATACTAAGAAGGTACTCTTAGCTAAAACATCTTTCAGGGAAGCAACCGTAGAGTTTAAATTGCATTTGGAAGCCTCCTTGTACCAAATATAGAGAGTGGACCATTCATTGATCAGAATTTAATTTCTTTTTGTCCTGTAAATAAACAATGCTGCAGGGTACACTTAGGGAAGCTCTGGCTTTAAGTAAATTATGGTGAACTTAAAACCTGGTCACTGGTGAATCCACACAAATCCTGTCCTTTTTTCTTTCTTTTTTTTAAGAGACATGGTCTTCGTGTGTTGCCCAGGCTGAAGTGCAGTGACATGATCATAGCTCACTGTAACTTCAAACTCCTGGGTTCAAGAGATTGTCCTGCTTCAGCTTCCCGAGTAGCTGGGACTACAGGCACACACCACTATGTCCAGCTAATTTCTTTAATATTTTTGTGGAGATGGAGTCTTGCTATTTTGCCCAGGTTGGTCTTGAACTCCTGGCCTCAAGTGATCCTCCCACCTCGGCCTCTCAAAGTTCTGGGATTACATGTGTGAGCCACCCTTCCTGGCCCTTTTTTCTATTTGTACCCCGTTCTTTCCCTTTTTCCCCTTTCAGTGGCCTTTGGATTGCAACTTCTACACAGAGGAGACACATTCCTGGAAAATGGACTTTCATTCTTGTTGTGTTCAAATCTTTGACATTGTAAAAGACTTCCCAAATCCCAGGTTGGGAAGGAAAATTTTATTAAAACATTCATTTCTCTCCTGTACATACATACTTCAGAGAACCCTGACACCTATCAGTGACTCTGTCCTTTGATTGAGCCAAGGATGGAGAAATATGGAAAAAAATATGGTTGGAAAATATCTAGTAGACCTGAACTGAAAAGGATTTGAAAGTTAACAGAACTTTAAGGGTAAAAAAAAAGAAAAGAAAAGAAAAGACACACAACATACATAAAACAACTACAGAAAAATTTTGAAAAATATACATGTTGATAATGTAAGAAAAAATTATTTGTCCTAACATAGAATGTAGGAAAGATAAATAAGCCATTTACATTTCTAAATACAATGTTGCTAAGTGTTCTAAGTACAATCTTGCTAAATTTGTTAAGCTGTGATTTTGAATAATGGACTTAAGTTCTAGGTTACCAGATAAGAAGAAACAGAAAACCCTCAGAGCTTTTGTGTACTATCCATAGTCTTTAAACGTTTGGTTTATGTATGTAGGTGTTTGTAAATATTTTTAAAAGTTCATATACCTATCAAGATGACTTTTTAAACAGTTAGACTGGTTTAATAATTTTAAAGTTGAGCTGTATCTTTTTGCTGTTTACCATCATATAAACAATGTTATCATATTATTGTAGTTTTATAAAACTAAGGTTTAATTTTTAATCATTTAAAATTTATAAATTTTCTACATTGGGTTTATGGGTCAGCTAATTTATTATTTAGTATTTCCAGAAATAATTGTATCTGCCCAATTCAGCATCTCGATGTGAATTATCCTTTATTCTGTCTCAGCCCTTTCAGTTTCCTGAATGCTCACAGCACTTCCCAACAGCAGCCCTTCACATGGACCTTTGTCTATTCTTGGAATACTCTTTCCAACACTCTACATTTAGTAAATCACTGCAGAAAATTCATTTCAAACATAAAAAAAATATTCTCAAGGAATCTTTTCCTAAGCCTTCAGACTACTTGAAGTCTGTTGGGTGTGTTTCCTCATAATCACCTAAACTTGACTTTCTAGCATTTATAGTAATTTAAATTATGTAATAATTTGTACAGATGCATGCTTAAAATCTGTGTACTGGTTAAAGTTTTATAGGCAATCCAGAAAGAAAAATGCTGTAATAAGGTACCTTAATGTTTTATATAATGCAGGAATCAGTCACACAGACTAACATCAGTATATGATGTCTCCTAATTTCAGACTTATTAGAATGAAGAAAAAGGTGTGTCTTAAGATCATTGAAATATGTTGCCACCTCTGTGAGGGATGGGACTTCTGTGCCTGCTTCATTTATTATGCCATTACCTATTAGTGTCTGGCACACAGTAAAGTAGCTGTCCCCAACCTTTTTGGCATCAGGGACCAGTTTCATGGAAGACAGTTTTTACATGGATAGTGGGGTGGGGGAGGTGAGGCTTAGGCAGTGACGCAAGCGATGGGGTGTGGCTGTAAATACACATGAAGTTTAGCTTGCTCGAAAGCTGCTCACCTTCTGCTGTGTGCCCTCTCCCTTCCTAAGTTTCATGGAAGACAATTTTTCCACAGATTGGGGGAAAGGAAAGGGGTGGCAGCAGAGCTCTGCGGCCTGGGAGTTGGAGACTGCAGCAGTAGAGGCTTAGCCTTACATAGTGGATGAAGGAACTTGTGAATATGTCAGAGAACACAAACCACCAGACCTTGTGACAAATTTAGAGAAAATTACCTTTTCCCCCAGCAGGGAAAATAAAGCCTGGAGGCAGTGTTACTATTACCGGTGAGTACAAAGGGGCTAAAAATGGGGGAACATGTTTCTACAAATGCAATGGTTTTTATCAGCCATAACTCTGAATTATCAAGGAGTGCCATATAAAGCACCAAGATGGAAGAGAACGAGTATAAGGTGACAAAGGTGCACACCAGGATCAGGATGGTTTCGGTGGCTCTGGTCTCAGGGGAGAGTCTAGAGAAGTGAGCACTGTGGATATACTGTACTTGCCTCTTGTGCCAGTAGAGGGTGCTCACCATGAAGCCACTACCCCAGTCCATGAGACCAAAGCAACATCGCTGGAGCAGAGCATGAACACATACAGTGGAGCTGCAACTGTGCCAGACATTAACCCTGAGCAGTACCCAGAATTCAACATCTCAGTGATATTTCTGCTGTTACTAGGGCCAGTCACTCTCATGGGACTCATGATGTTTTTTTTTTTTAGTAGAGACAGGATCTTGCTCTTGCTCAGGCTGATCTCGAACACCTGAGCTCAAACAATCCACCCGCTTCGGCCTCCCAGAGTGCTAGGGTTACAGGCGTGAGCCACCGCGCCTGGCTGGGACTCATGTTTAAAAGTAGATGCACAAGCCAGCTAGGTAAACAGAAGGGACCATTGTACTTTGTGGCTCTGTGTTTAAGTGCCATGCACCTGCTGTTACTGGGGCTGATTGTGATTGGTTGGAAGCAACTCAGGAGGCAAGCAGTACACAGGGAAATCCCCCAGGCTACCCGATAAAGGTCAAAAACAAGTTTACATCCAGTGTCACCCAGGAAATATTTCAACCCAAGCTTCGGTCACCTTATATGGTGTTTACCCTCAGGTGCCATAAAGCACCTTAGACCTCCCTCTTCTAAAGTTCTTATCATACCATAGTGCAGTTTTATTTCTCAGTATATCTCCCCCTTTAAAAATGGTAAGCTCCTGAACAGCAGGATGTCTGCCTAAGACATGCCTCAGGTGATTCTAGTGTCCAGCACTTCCTGACATTTAATGGGACTCAAGGAAAATGTGATTGCTTGGAAGAATCAACAAATAACAGTTTATGTCAAATTTTGTGTTAAAAAGTCAATTTTCTTTTATTATATGAAGTGTCAGATACTCTATTTGCATCTTGAAAAAATCACTTTTTACTTAAACATGACCTTTTAACACAAATCAATTAATTATCAATAAGTGTAATGAGTTTCACCAAAGGCTTATTTTGTAAGTTTAATTAACTTTTTTTAACTTATAAAAACTTTTCTTTCTTACCATATCATTTTGGAAGGAAAAAAAGCACAAAGAAAAAATATTCTACATTCCCCACTATAGCAGTGAGAATTAGAGCTAATATATGTGTATATTCTTTTTCCTTGAATTATTTTGTACATATGCAAAATATGCATAATCTTGCATAAATAGGTGTGATTATACCACATAGATTACTTATACTTGGTGAAGCTATTTTTTCTTGTCATAAAATATACACAAAATTTACCATTTTAATTATTTTAAAATGTACAGTTAAGTGGCATTAAGTACATTTACATTGTGCAACTATCAACACCATCCATCTCCGGAACTTTTTTGTCATTACAAACTGAAACTCTGTGTACACTAAATAACTCCCCAATCCCTCCTCCTTACAACTCTTGGTAACCTCTATTATACAGTTGACCCTTGAATAACATGGGTTTGAACTGCAAGGGCCCACTTTTAAGTGGATTTTTTCTGGCCAGACATGAAACCTGAGTATATGGAGGGCTGACTTCAGGACTTGAGTATTCATGGATTTTGGAACCAATCCCCCGAGTATACTGAGGGATGATTGTACTTTCTCTGAATTTGAATATTCCAGGTACCTCATAAAATGGAATCATACAATATTTGTCCTTTTATGTCTGGCTTATTTCACTTAACATAGGTCTTCAAAGTTCACTCATGTTGTAACGTATCAGAATTCCTTTTAAAGGATGAATAATATTGTTTTTATATATATATATATATATATATATATACACACACACACATCGTGTTTAATCATTTCTCTGTTAAAGGACATTTGTGTTGCTTCCACCTTTGGCTATTGTGAATAATGCTTCTATGAAGGTGAGTGCACACACGTTTGTGTCCCTCTTTTCAATTCTTTTGAGTATATATATTTTGTTTTTGTGGTGAAAACAAACCATCACTTAACTATTTGCCCACTAATGGGTGTTAACTTTATTTACAAAATTTCTACTGGGAAGCATATGTCTTTCAGCATGCTTATATATAAGTTCATATGCAATAGAACTTTTATCCCTGTTAATAGATATACAGGCTGGACATGGTGGTTTATGCCTGTAATCTCAATACTTTGAGGCCGAGGCAACAGGAGTGCTTGAGGCCAGAAGTTTGAGACCAGCCTGAGTAAGAGCAAGAATCCATCTCTACAAAAAATAGAAAAACTACCCGGGCACTGTGGCACACACTTGTAGTCCCAGCTACTTGGGAGGTGGAGACAGGAGGATCGCTTGAGCCCAGGAGTTTGCGGTTGCAGTGAGCTATGATGATGCCAGTGCAGTCTAGCCCAGGCAACAGAAGGAGACCCTGTCTCCCACTCCCACCCCTGCCAAAAAAAGTAAATGCCAGTGTATTTGAAGATAGGGCTAAATGATATAAGCCCAGACAGAAAGTATGGAATTTTCCTGTAATAGGAAAATTCACAGAGACAGAAAGTACAGTTAGCTTTCAGTGTTCATGCACTCCCAATCCATGGGGTTTCAATCAACCATGGGTTGAAAGCATTTGAAAAAAAATAATATAAAAAAATACAGTGTAGCCACTATATAGCATTTACATTGTGTTAGGTATTATAAGTAATCTAGAGATGATTTAAAGTGTACAGTGTGTAGGTTATGTGTGGATACTGCACCATTTTATGTTAATATAAGGGACTTGAGCATCCTTGGATTCTTAATATCCAAGGTGTGGGTGGTGGTCCTGGAGCCATTTTCCCATGGATACTGAGGGACAACTGCATATTAGGGGTTACCAGGGGCCAAGGGGAGGAGCAAATGGGGAGTTGTTATTTAATGAGTGCAGAATTTCTTTTCTTTCTTTCTTTTTTTAGATCACAATAGTCCAGCTCATGGGAAGTTTATTGTCTTCAAGACACCCAAATCAGACTCCCCTCCAAGAAAAGGGTCTTTTAGAGACAGGGAACTTGTCTAGATGAGTTGCTCATCTGTCATTTTCATAGGCAGCTGGATTCTTCCTCTGGGATTTCTCAAACTCCTGGGTCCCCCATGTGCAGACAGGATAGAATACTGCAGGTGGTACAAGGCTGAGGACGGATTCCCCAGCGGTGCAGTGTGTGGGGGCATTCCCTCAGTGACACAGGGCAGGAAGGCATTGCTCTCAGGGTGACCAGCTGCAGGTGACCCCAGGCTGCATCCTGGGATTCCAGATGGCCCCATCGTGGGTCCCGCCCTCCACAGTCCAGGAACCACCCAATCTGTCGCTTCTGGGCTGGGTACAGAATTTCTATTTGGGGTGATCAAAAAGTTCTGGAGATGTACGGTGGTAATTATTACACAACATTGTGAATATACTTAATGCTACTGAATTGTGCACTTAAAAATGGCTAAAATGGTAAATTTTATGTTACATATAGTTAACCATTATATACACTTACACACGCGCACATAGGATCTGTAGACCTGTCCACCGATCATCCACCCCACCAGACCCTCGGGCCACCCTGGTCCAGGTCACCTGGATTATTACAGTAGCCTTCAGGCTGGTTTCCACATTTCTTCCCTTGCCCTTATTCACTCTATTCCCAATATGGAAGTCACAGGGGTCCTGTTAAAACGTAAGATGGTGTCAGTCCTTTACTCAGAACTCTCCAGCATGTCTAACTCAGAGTAGAAGCCACACTTCTGCAAAGGCTTATGAAGCTGTGTAAAATTAGCTCTCCACCATCATTGTGATCACCTCTTTAACCTCTCTACCTCCTTGTTCCCTGTGAGTTCCAAACACACTGGCTCCTATCTTGAAACTCGCCATCTGCTTGGAATGTTCCACCCGGTAAGCACAAGTTTGCATGATCACTTTCTTACCTTTGCTCAACTGTCACCTTCGCAGCAGAGCCTCCCTGAACACCTATTTAAAATTTCAGCCACCTTCCCTTGCACGTCACTTCCAGTTATCCATCACTGTTTTGTTTTCTTCCACAGCACTTACCACTCGGGAGCTGATTCACTCTGTGTTTAACGTATGCATGTGCTCATTGTTTTCTCTGCCCATTGGGCAAGGGTTGCTTTTTTTCTTTTTTTGACTATTTTCAGGACTGGTAACGAATATCAGAGATGTTTTGTAAATCATTGTTGGTGACTAAATGTGTGATTAGTAAATAGTGTGCAGAAATATAATCCTTCTTCCCCTGAATTATGGGGTGGAGAGTGAAGTCTGAACAGAAGATGTGAAAGGTAGGTGTCCCTGTTGGGCAGAGTCTGGCAAATTAGATGTTTAGAATTGATGCAACTGATTTTTAAAAAAATAAAAGCTAATGTGAGCTAGTTGCCACAATCATTCACTGATTCATTGTCTAAACATTTATAAAGCACCTATTAGGCAGCCACTCATGTGAGGCTAGGTGTACACTGATGTGCAAAACTTCATGATCTACTGCAGTGCTGTCCAATAGAACTATCTACAAAGGCAAAAATGTTCCTTAAGTTGGATTTTTAAACATTTTTTTGTAGAGATAGGGATCTTGCTATATTGCCCAGGCCGTTCTTGAACTCTTCGCCTCAAGCGATCCTCTTGCTTCTTGTCTCCCAAAATGTGGGATTACAGCTGTGAGCCACTGCACCTGGCCTGTTTTAAAAACATAAAATTTAATCTCTTCTAAGGTGAAGGATTAAAAAAAAATACAACTTAAGTCAATTATGACTCAATAGAAGTGTTTAAAAAACAAACATTTAAAACTTGCCCCCTCCTAATCATTTCACTACATTTTATTACTATTTTTGTTCTTCTGGTTATTTGTGAGTACTCTATCAGTATGTTGGAAATAGAATATAAAAATGTGAAACTCTTTATATTTCTATAAAAATATAGGAACTCTTCCCAACTCCAAGTTCAGTGACATCATTTTGGCAGTTTGAAATTGAGCATGGCCAGGGCCTGGGAAAGAAGGGTGATCTGTCTTGTGGATCCTCAGCCCACGAGGGGGGAAGAGAAGGTTAGGGGTATGGGTTGAGGCGAGGAGGGAGCGGAGATGGCCAGAAGTGACAGTCCATGATTTGTGTGTGCTTAGCTGAGGAGCGCTATTGTTGAACCAAGGCACGAACAAAAATTTTCCGCATGTGAACGCTCATTCATGCAGCCCACAGACCACTGTTTCGACACCTGTTTTTCATGCTTTATACAGACAGCCTTCTTGGACTATAGTAATGCACTTGAATACAGGTGCTAGAACTTGGCTTCCTTTCCACAGCTCATATAAATGTTTCTTCAGGGCCTCTTATACTATGATTTTCCTAGGAGATGGGACCATAGTAGTGGATAGGAAAAAAGGCCTGAATTCTCTCAAATATCAGAGTCTAGTAGGGAAAATGAGAGATTTAATAAGCAGTTTTAATAAA
>NW_012150008.1:1370965-1386007 GCF_000956105.1 Propithecus coquereli | reverse complement strand
AGAAAATGCAAACTAATTTAATGTAAAGGAAATCGATGTGTGGAGAGCTGGGAAAGGCAGGGAGAGAATGATAAAATGGCACAAAGTAAATATACAGGTGACAGATTAAGTTAATTTTCATGATTATGATGATGGTTTCATAGCTTTACCAAACTGTACCCTTTGGATAAGTACACTTAGTTGCATATTAATTATATAAATTGTATCTTTCATAAAGCTTTACAAAGTGATTCAAAATTAAGAACCCAATGTCCCACTTTTTTTTGGAAAGTCAGGTTGGTGACCTCATATGGACGCCACCAACTCTCTCTTCATGCCCTGGAAGAGGCAACCTTATCTTGGTGGCAGCAAATATTGGTAAGTAATGAAGGCTGTTGCCACCTGAATCAACAGGAATACTGGCTCAGTCACAAACCATATCCCTGGACTACGGAATCATCCTTTTCTTTATTCTTGTTTTCCTACCTCAATAACAATGGCCTTGAGATGAACAGGCCAGAGAGGATATACGAAGCCACAAAACCTTTAGATTATTTTCTGACAATGATTTCAGCTACAGGAAATACAGTTATAGAGATCCTGAGAATTTCTGCACACAGAGATTCCATATAGCCATATTCACTGGAACATTTGTGGATGTCCTTTTAGAAGAGGCACATTCCATCTAATTTACTGAGTCTCCTCCACTCCCTATTAACGCAGAATTTCTGTGCCAATTAGAGTTGCACGTGACACCTGTAGTCTAACAACAAATGACACTAGCCCATACAGTCCTACACATCTTGGCACGTGGCTCCTTTGCAGGACCTGGGGAAGCGTTCCCCCTCAACAATGCCAGGAATTATGATATCACTTGTGAACAAGTGAACAAAATTTACGTTCATAGAAGCACTAGGCGTTGTCACAACTGCCTCCTTTTCATAGTGACCTCTGATCTCACAAAAATCCTGGCACTAGGCCACAAAATAGGAACACAAAGCTTTGTAGTCTCTACCTTGAGGCTTTGGGCAACAACGTAGATTAGACTAATACTGGACGGAGAGCTGTTTTCTGCCATCACATTATCTCTTCTGAAGCACAGAAAATTTGGGATCTCCACAAAATGTTCACTCCTTCATGCTCACATCACTATTCTGCTTACCAGTCACGCCACATAATGAATAGAACCCCCAAGATTAAAGTTGAGTTTTCAAAACCTTTATAAAAGGATCATAAACCAGAGCAATGTGCACCAAGCAGTTTCCAGGCTGGTGAATTAGAACCTGAAAAATCTCATCACAAGCATGATGTGAGACCAACAATGTCCCTGAAAAAGTTAATCCTTCTTAGTGAGCTGACAACACAACTCAGATCAAGTCCTCTGGGCTAAAACTGGGTTAGGTCCCTGACCTAAAGTCAGAGAAAAGGAAATGAGGACTGCCCCCCCACCCCAAGGGCTTCGTCTATTCATAATTTCCCCCAGCAAATGGGAGAGTGTAGAGGTTTTCTTCTCTGAGCACATGATGTGGACCTGGCAGGTGGAAAAGGTGAAATGGCTTCAGCCCCAGAAACTGGGAATGACATCAGGCTATGGCCCTGGGCACATAAGAAATTGCAATTATTTTCTCTTGCTGCTTTTAGAATTAAAAAAAAATGCAATTATCTCAAAATTTTCCACATACTTGAAATTTATGAAGAATCCCCCCATTATAGATGTTTGTGAATGAAGTTTAAATATAGGTAGATGGCTTCCGCACAGCCTCCTCCAGTGCTATTATATTTAATAAAACAACAGCACATTCCCTGCATATTTAAGGACTTTATTGAGTGTGAACTCTCTGGTGTCGAATGAGGTTAGATTTGCGACTAAAGGATTTCCCACATTCACTGCATTCATAAGGTCTTTCTCCAGTGTGAACTCTTTGGTGCTGAATGAGGTCGGATTTGTGGGTAAAGGGTTTTCCACATTCACTGCACTCATAAGGTCTTTCTCCAGTGTGACCTCTCTGGTGTTGAATAAGACTGGAGCTCTGGCTAAAGGATTTCCCACATTCACTACATTCATAAGGCCTTTCTCCAGTGTGTACTCTCTGGTGCTGAATGAGGCTAGCACTTTGGCTAAAAGATTTCCCACACTCATTACACTCATAAGGCTTTTCTCCAGTGTGAACTCTCCGATGTTGAATGAGGCCAGAGCGTTGTCTAAAAGATTTGCCACACTCACCACACTCATAAGGTCTTATGCCTGTATGAATTCTGCGGTGTTGAATGAGGTCAGATTTGCGGGTAAAGGATTTTCTACATTCACTGCATTGATAAGGCCTTTCTCCAGTGTGAACTCTTTGGTGTTGAATGAGGATAAATTTACGGCTAAAGGATTTCTCACATTCATTGCACTCATAAGGCCTATCACCAGTGTGAACACTACGGTGTCGAATGAGGTTAGAGAACTGTCTAAAGGATTTCCCACATTCACTGCACTCATAGGGTCTTTCTCCACTGTGAATTCTCTGGTGTTGAATGAGTTCAGATTTGCAGCTAAAGGCTTTCCCACAGTCACTGCACCGATATGGCATTTCTCCAGTATGAACTCTCCTGTGTCGAATGAGATTGAATATTTGTCTAAAGGATTTCCCACATTCATAGCACTCATGAGGCCTTTCTCCAGTATGAACTCTTTGGTGTCGAAAGAGGCTAGAGCTTTGTCTAAAGGATTTCCCACACTCATCACACTTGTAAGGTCTTTCTCCAGTGTGAACTCTCTGGTGTTCAATGAGGTTGGATCTGTAGCTAAAGGCTTTCCTACATTCACCACACTCATAATGCATTCCTCCTGTGTGATGCCTCTGGTGGCGAATGAGTTTGTATTTATGGATAAATGCTTTTCCACATTCACTGCATTCATAAGTCCTCTCTTCACTGTGACTTCGTTTGTGTACAATCAGGTGGCACTTTTTGCTAAAGGATTTTTCACATTCACTGCACTCATATGTCCTTTTTCCAGTGTGAATTTGCTGGTGCTGAACAAGAGTGTTCTTGAAGGTAAAAGCTTTCTCATATTTGCTACGCTTATAAAACTCACCTTCAGAGCAGACACTCTGATGTTGAACAAGTGTGTGTTTGTGGCTTGATGCTTTTTTATATTCATCCCACTTGTAATAACTTCTTCCACTCAAAAATGCTTGCACACACTTGCTGCTTCTACTGTGTGGCTCCTCACCATTGGGAGTAACCTGGTGCTGTAGAGAGTCCATGGTGGCTGGTAAGTCCTTCCCACAAGTGAAAGGATTTGTTGACACATGGAACCCACAGCCTGTCACAAACATGGCCCCATCCACATCCCTTTTCCAGGTCTCCTCTCCACTGTAATGCTTTTCGTGCTGGTGAAGATTTGCACTGAAACAGAAGCCTCTCATGCTTGTGCCATCCAAGTATGATTTCTGCACAGGGTATGTGGTTTGGTGTTCAGCCTGGTGCAAGATGTCTTTTGAGACTAGGACACACATCTCACTGAGTTGAGTCTTCTGTGTAGATGGACCCGCCTCAGATATCCTGACTTGTGACATTCCCTCTACAGATACCTTCTGCTCAGAGGTTATCACCTCATTCTCTGTTCCATGGCAATAACCTGAAATCAGAGACATGCTGATGAAATGCATGTTGACTTTGGTGGGAGGGGACAAAAAAATCTATCACAAAAATGTGTGAGATACAAGTAATGAGTCTGTGGGACTGTATGGAGAACAAGAGAACCGGGGGAAGATTGAAGAATATAGGCTGCTTTGAAGTACTGAGCCTTTGAAGATTACAGAATAGGGGAGACCTCACCAAACAAAGAACACAAGGATGGGTACAGTATGTGAGGAGACGCAGGGTCTCCCACTCACTCTCTGCCAAAAGCCTTCAGCAGGACCTTGTTTGTTAGTGGCGTGTGTGTGCCATGCAGGTTGCCAGTGTCCAGTCCCAGGAAAATCCAATTGGAACTAAATAGCTGGTGATCAAGGATTATTTGAGGATGTGTGCATACCTCACAACACTGAATCAAATTGAAGAACGCTATACAGTGAATAGTGGACAGGAACAAGTGATGTGTAGAGGCCACAAGGGTGGAGGTAGCCAGAAGCTGGAAGTGACAGATGATAAGACAAGTTGGCAAGGTATTAAGTATAGGGAAGTGGAAATAAAAATGAGTTATGGCCAGTGGCACTTGCACCAAAATATAGTTGGGCACACCACAGGTTCCTGGTGTAATTTGAACACAACCATGATGTCTTGCCTTTCCTCAGTTGCCACTCACTAGGACCAGGCCTCTTCTGAGACCATCTTACAATGTCTACCATGTAAAGCAACCAGAGCTTTCCCTGTAACCACATGGGACATGAATGATGGAAGTCTAAGGAAAGAGGAAAAGTGAGTGACCAGTCCTGGCTTAGAACAACATGGCATACAATAGTATGCAGAAAGGAAAATATTACAGAAAAAGGAGGGTCTTGCAAAAATAGCCCATAGTTCATATAAATAGTGACCATGACAATGCTGGCAATTCCTGGCACAAGTGGCCATGATGAAATGGCAGCTGGAGGAAAGGGGCAGAAACTGGGGCACAAAGTACCATGGATCTTGACACAGTCACCCTGAAAGGGAAAAGGCAAGAAAGATGAAATCTATTAGGCTAAAAGCCAGACTCCTGAGACAGAGCTAATTCTGGAGTGAAAAAGAAGGCAGAGACCATCAGGACACTAAGAGAGATGGGACAAGCTTACCCAGGGACGCTACAAGTGCAAAGTTCTCCAGCATGACACTGCAGTACAGGAGCCTTTGAGCCCCATCAAGGAGCATCCACTCTTCCTGGGAGAAACAGATGGCCACGTCCTCAAAGGTCATACCCTGTCATAATGGGAATAGTTCAATCCATGATCAGCTTCTCATGATTAAACCTTAAGTTCATCATCCCTCTTCCCCCATATCCATCCTCTGGCTGCCCTATTCCCCACCTCAGAGTAGATACCCAGCACCGCTGTGACTGATGCCTGTTCTCTCCCCACAGTTCCAGATACTGTGTCCTTCTACAACAATGGGCAGGTGAACAAACAGACAATAAATATCTAAGCTGTGGGCCTAGCACTAGGGCACACTGCCTCTTGACAATGTGGTGGGTGTCACAAACACTGGTTAGGGAGAGAAGTGGCCATGGAGAGGGTGTGGGTGATCTGACGTTGGTCTTATCAGGAAAGACCCCTCAGTTTCCCAAGATCATCCCTCCAGGACAAAAGTAACATGGGCTCACCCCCTTCACCCTTATGACTCTAATTCACCCATGGGGCCATCAGTGCACACTCCCTCTTAGCACATCACTCTTTGAACCACACCTCTCTCACACAGGTGCATTCCCATAGCCACAACCTCAAAGGTTACACACCTGTGCCATGATGGGGACAGTTTATTACACGATCAGCATCTCTCCCAGGACCCCAAATTCACACCCCCATGCATCCATCCCCTACTCACCCTTCTCCCCATCTCCCCACCTCAGAGAACACAAGCCCCAGTGATACTGATGCCCACTGTCTCCTCTCGGCCCCATTGTTTGCTGTGTCCTCCTGCAGCAACAACAGGCGGGTGGGCAACCATCTAAGCACTGAGCCTGGTTTGCAGGCAACCACCCTCTCTTGTAACGCAATTCCCCCAGGATCCTCCAGACCCTGGATCCCAGATACAACCAATGGTCTGAGTTCACACTTCACCCTTATGTCCTCAATGCCAGGGCCCTGGGGCCATTAGTTCACATTTCCTCTGCATGTGTACACCACTCTTTCCATCATGCCTCTCTCACAGCCTCACTCCTGCAGCCACAGCTCACTCCCTGCCCCAGACCATGGGCATCTCCTTGGCCTGCCCAAGGAGGTTACTCAGCACATAGGGCCTAGACAGTGGCTGGCAAATTCAAACAAGATTCAGTACTATCCCAGACCTTCATTGTCTCTACTGCCAGAGGCAGCCTAGAGTCATACCATGAAGGCCTCTACACCGACTCTGTTCTTTGCTTCAACCTCAATAAGAATCAGCTGTGGGCCGGGTGCAGTGGCTCACGCCTGTAATCCTAGCACTCTGGGAGGCCGAGGTGGGCGGATCGTTTGAGCTCAGGAGTTCGAGACCAGCCTGAGCAAGAGCGAGACCCTGTCTCTACCAAAAATAGAAAGAAACTAATTGGACAGCTAAAAATATATAGAAAAAATTAGCCGGGCATGGTGGTGCATGCCTGTAGTCCCAGCTACCTGGGAGGCTGAGACAGGAGGATCGCTTGAGCCCAGGAGTTTGAGGTTGCTGTGAGCTAGGCTGACACCACGGCACTCACTCTATCCCGGGCAACAAAGCGAGACTCTGTCTCAAAAAAAAATAAAAAATAAAAATAAAATAAGAATCAGCTGTAGATCTCCCTAGATACTCACGGCTGTCTTCCACTTCTGGGCCACACTTACAGTCCCCTCACCAGGCACAACCTTCATCTTACTAACCAATTTCATTCAAGGTCCAACCCTAGTGGCTCTCTACCCAGGTCCAGTAAGTCCCAAACATGCCCCTAAGCTAACCTGACAGCATGACAGAAACACCCCAGGTCCCACCAAGAGTTATAGTAAAATCCCGGTGAGTCTGTAAGAGGTAGATAAGCACCGGCCCTAGCATCATCTTGTCTGAATTATTCTTATGCCTCCACATCCATTTCATGTCTACTCATCCCCGAGAAGTTGTGCCCACATGCCAGACCATACTTTCTCTCTGATGTTCCCCATGGACCTGTGTTGTGATACTCACTTCCCACAACCAGGGGCCCAAGCAGAAGACCTGGTCTTTGGCCCTCCCCTCCCCTTCCTGGGAAACTATTATCATTACCATCATGACTAGGCTTCCCCTCTATTAAATGTGACCCACAGCTCTACCCTGGTCCACATACCGTCCACTACTTTTTGGAGAAGTATCCATCCTGAACCTCTCCTCACAGTTCCAGACCTATGGTTCCAGTTGCCCTGAATTTTTCTCTGAAAATTCTCATATTCTTAGTAGGCCAAAAATAAAACTTCTGATATTCCCATTGAAATTATACCTACTCTGAACCTCCCCATCTCAGTTGATGGACCTTTCATTCTTCCAGCTGCCAAAATCGAACCTTCAAATCATCCCTGACCTCTCTCTCTCACATCTGCAAAATCAGAAAACTCAGGTAGCCCTACTTAAAAAACTGATCCAGATCCAACCAATTCTCCCACCCACCACCCCGGCCCTAGTACCGCATTCACCTGGACTATCCCAGTAGCCTCCTCTCTGGTCTTCCTACCACGTCCCTCACCTTACAGTCTGTTTTCCACGTTGCAGCCACGGGGAGCCTGATGATACCTGGATCAGATCACCTTCTTTTTCCACTCCAAACCTCCCATTGTTACTATCACATAAAGAATGGACACTCAGCTTCTCAAGGAGCCATTTCAGGTCTGACTTCTGCCCCATTGCTCCCTGTTTCCGTAAGAAAGGAGGAGACTTGCAGGTCCCTGAACCAGCTCAGCCTCCTCTCCAAGCCTTTGCAATATACACATTGGTAATGATGGCTGGGACAACATTCCACATCTCATTTCTATTGGTTGCCAACAGCTTCATACAACCCTCGGCCTAGACTTAGGACCCTGGGCTTTATATTTGTTCAAGGTCCCAGGGCCCAAGGGTAGGAGAGTGTCAGAACAGCCGACGGACACCGGTAACCCACAGAACACATGGGTGGGGTGAGGATTAGTGACAGTCACCAGTTCAGGCTCCCTAATGATTCTACAGTAATGGGAATCTGTAGAAAGAAGAAAGTCATGAGAATCAAACAACCACAGCTCAGGTTGCCCAATGACCCTGCCCGCGTCTGGAGCGAGGTAGCCTGGGATGGCTGCATTATCCCTGTGTCTCAGTCCTCAGTCCTCCCTCTTACCAGGTGTGTGAGCTTGGACAAGAGCTCAACCTTCTTGTGCCTATTACCATCTCTCTTCCAGTCTGTTTTCCCTCTGAGGAACTTCTGGAAAGTTTTTAGAACCCTATCTCAGACTGTGTCTCTCTCTGTCCACAAATCTCCAAGGCTCCCAATGTCCTGAGGATGAAGGTTAGATTCCTCAGCTGCGACTCTGCCTCACTGTCTGTCCCTGCAGACACGGGATGGACCCCAGGTTCCCGAATCCTCCCAGCTCAGTCGCACCTCCAACCCTTTGCACGTGCCGGTCCCGCTGCCTGTCACACTCTCCCACAGCCCGTCACAACGGGTGTCAGAAATAGGGAGCGCACCCACATGCGTCTCACTGTCCAGCCCAGACACAGGGGCATGGGCTGCAAGGACGTGAGCACGTGCCCCTCACTCGGGGCTTTAGGACCTGGGTCAAGGTGAGGGTGGGTGAGGCTCGGAGGACGCGGCACTGACCTGAGCCGCGTCCCTCAGCCCGGCCGCCGCCATCGAACTCTGTGGGCGGAGCGGGGGACCCAGACACGGCGGTCCCTATCCTGTGCCTGGCCAGGCCATGCGCGGCGGCGTCGCAGATCCTCAGACCCGCCCCTCGCGCCTTCTCCGTCCAGTCACCCGGGTCCGGACGCAGCGCTCCGGAGCTCCCAGCGAGGTGAAAAGACCAGAGAGAAGCCAAAATGACCGCCACGAGGAGGATGCCGGAAGTCCCATCCCATCGCGATGAGCATGCACGGAAGCGTCCCTGTCCTGAGTTTTCATTGGATCAGCTCCCCTGCCATTTAGCGCATTGCACTCTGGGTAGTGTAGTTTCCAAAACTCCACGGGCCTACTCGGAGCGCTCCCCTGCCTTGACCTCTGCGCGCACAGGGAGTGACACGCTGGGCACAGTGCTGGCTACTGGCGACTTCACCCTCCGGGAGAGAGGGAGGCTCTCACCCCTTCTTAAAGGGGCCGTTTCCAGATTTCTGGGGAGTGTTGTCTGTAGCTGATCACTTAAGTGTTTAGACTCTTGAGAGAAATTTCATACTCCCTGAAGCTCAGCGTGCTCCCCGTGGCCAAAAATATTATTTCAGATGACCTCAAAGGGTGCAGCTCCAAATGCACATATTCCACGGAGACGTACAGACACAAAATATGTCTAGTCTTAATGGACCGTAGCAAACATTTTCTTACTGCTATTCAAATGCAGGTAGTGAGAAGCGTTAAAGTCAATTTTGTAACTCTCTACGTACAGTCAGGGACAAGACAAAACAAGATTCAGGTCAGAGCCATGAGGTGGAAGATAAGGAGGGATGTTTAGGCCACCATGAAGCACAGCACAAGAGGGCATCTCTGCCTCTGGTTCCCACAGAGAACACCTCTCATGCCTATGTACTCATGTAATCAGCCAACCGGATTCTTTTTGACTGCTGCACAAGAGAAGAGCCAATGAACTAAGACAGCAAGAGTTGCCCCAGAGAAAGAGTTTAATAATCATGGGACAGCTAGATGAGGAGATGGGAAAAATTTATTAAATCTGTCTCCCCAAGAAACTCTAGGTTGGAGATTTTTAAGGGGAATTTGAAGGACAGGACGCTGGGGAATTGGCACGGCTGATTAGTTGGTTTTAATTTTTTGAGGAACCACTGTATTGGTTTCTACAGTGGCTGGACCATTTTGCACTCTCACCAAGAGTGTACAAGGATTCCAATTTCTCTACATCTTTGCCAATGCCTGTTATTTTCTGTGTTTTTTTTCTTTTCTTTTCTTGTTCATGCTTGTTCTCTTAGCACTTTTTAAAAATATCAGCCATCCTAGCGGGTGCAATGTGATATCTCATTGTGGTTTTCCTTAGGTCCGGAGCCGAGAGAGACACAAGCCTCGTGTCTCTCTCTCTCTCTCTCTGTCTCTCTCTCTCTTGGCTCTGGACCTGACATTTGGTGCCAAAACCCGGGAGGGCACACGGGGTGGACACGACCTCTGGGTCTCTAGCAGGCAAGGCTTGCAACTCAGGAAGCAGTAGGCGGCGGCAGCTCATCCTGGGCTAACTCCCAAATCCTACCTTCCTCTGAGCCCCTGGGTCACCAGTAAGGTTTCCATGAATCTTTGACTAAACTGAGAGAGGTCAGTCTCCCCGGTAGACTAAGAGTCCTTCAGAGCCAGGTAACCTCCCTTGTCTATGACGAGGTGGCCAGGACAAGTCCCGAGCCATGCAGGGGTCCCCCTCTAACTTATCTCTGATCCTGGAGTGGAGGCAGAGCGCTCTAGCTCAGCCGAGGTAAGGTCATTGTCTGCCCGGACCCTCCTGAACCAAGCTGAGAGAGAGACACCAGACCGGGACTCGGGTCTTCCTTGTTGACTCCAAAATCCACGCCCCGAAATATTCTGTTCCTGGTGAGTGGAAGCTCACAAGCTCCTTCTCGTTTCCCGGCCTCTCATTCTCACTCTCGTTTCTTGACTTGTCTCGACTCAAAAGTCCTGCCAGTGAGCCCAAGCAATCCTCCTGCCTAAGCCTCTCTAGTAAGTAGGGCTACAGGCACACTTCACCTTGCCCAGCTAAATTTTTTTAATTTTTATTTTTTGGAGGTAGAGATGGGGGGTCTCATTGTGTTGCCCAGGCTGGTCTTGAACTCCTGGCCTCAAGTGATCCTTGATCCTCCCACTTTGGCCTCCCAAAGTGCTGGGATTACAGATAGAAGCCACTGTACTTGGCCGCATTCCTGGATTTTAAGGAATAAACATCAACATCATGATTCATTCCTTTATTGAACATATTTATTGGTCGTTGGAAATGTGTCAGCCCCTTTTCTAAGCACTTGGAGAGATACTTTAGTGAACAAAACCGACAAATTCCATGCCCTCTTTAGCCTTGCATTTTAATAGAGTGAGACAATAAATGGAAAGCTTAATCAGGAAATTATGCCTTATGTTCTAAGTAGGTAAGTACTATGGAATAATACATACTCGCATGCATATTTATACACATTACATCAGACCAGTAGCTTAGGAAGCTTCTGGTGTGGAGGGAACATTTTTCAGGGTAATTTTCTCATGCATCCTCATGTGGCGGTGGTATGTGGATGACTGGCGGTAGCTTCTGTGGCAGAGGGAACAAGCATAGGGCTTCTCTCCTGTGTGGATTCTCACATGAGCCCGCAGGTTGGTTTTGTGGCTGAAGGACTTTTCACACATGCTGCATGCAAAAGGCTTTTCTCCCGTGTGAATGATCTGATGCACGCGTAAGTCTGATACCTGGAAGAAGCCTTTGTGACACTCAGAACAAACAAACGGCCTCTCATTTTTGTGTCTTCTCTGGTGGGCTGAGAAGTGACAGAGATATTTAAAGATCCTGGGACATTTCTCACATTGATATGACTTTTGAGCTCCATGGAATCTTTCTTGGTGTTCCCCACATGTGGAGTTTCCCTCATTGCTCTGCTTGCTAGGGACAGGCTCGGGGGAGGACTGGTCTGGCTTGGAAAGAAACCCTGGCCCCACATCCATAGGGACATCTTGATAAGAGGGACCCTTGAGGGCCCCTTGCTGGGGCCTGGAGCTGCCTAGCCCTTGTCTTCTGAAGTTGTGTGGGTTTTCACAAGAAACACCTTCCTCTTCAGGCCCGGGACCATTCACTTTCCGGGTAATGAGTAGGGAGGATATTTGATCGCCTTGACTAGTAACACTGTCATTTACTTGCGTAGTTTTCATAGACACGTTGCAGCCATCTTCTTTATCTTCTTGTCCTGTGAAAATGAAGAAGTTACTCAATGAAGTCGTACCCGAGAAGGGGTATAACATCCCTGTGGTGTGCAGATTCACCCGACTCACCTTGTCCTGTTTCCAAGGGAGTATCCTGGGGAGTCCGGAAGTGTGATCCCATATTCTTTGCTGCTGGGGTTCCTGCTGACGACTGTTTTGTAAGGTGAACAATGACTTCTTTCAAGGGCATATTCTCAGAAAACAGAGCTTCCTGTCCCTGCATGCAGACATGGACCTATAAACAAAGCCAGATCACTGTTGTATCTGAATTTGTTGTGTGACAGAAGCCTTTTTGGAAAACCCGCCCTCAACAGGCTTTCACAAGCTCCCAACCATGGAATACCACATATTTTTGTCCTGTCCTTATTTCTGATGGTGTTATTCTTGTTCACAAGCTGTTGTTATGTTCTAACAACATGGACACTGAATTGGCAAATATCGACTCATTGCCCCTAGGGAAAATACAGTTTCCTGGAGTTTCTGGCCACAATATTTTTGTCCACTGATCAATACATAACCTTGTTTTATGTATGTATTTGAAGACACCTTGCTTAATATATATTCTTGATTAATTAGCACTGAACTCAGAGCCAACAGCACTGTAACTCATGCCTGAATGAAACTTAGCCAACACACCTATTATCTCCACAAGGTACATAACAGTTTTCGTGCACTTAGGAAACTAGACAGCACTTCAGCACTATACTTGCTTGTCATTTTAAACAACTAAATCATCACCAAGCACAAAAGTGTGAAAATATGGCACTAAATAGACTGTCAAAAGGACACTTGTTTACAGTCTGAGAGCTAAAATAAGAAGTCAGTGTCCAACCTCACCTGGGAACATGTCTATCAGGGAACTCAAATTTTTTGCCACTCTGCCCATGTCTGCAGATGATGATGAACATGTCTCAGGTATTTGATTTTGAGGTTGCAAATGAATTTTAGCGATTTTGCAAATACGGGATCTGATAATGAGGATTCCCTGTAATTGTCTTGTTACTATGTCTTTCCTGATTAAGGCTCCCCAAAGGAAGAACCAGCTTTTTTCAAAGCATTTCTTCCTCATCCTTGAGATCTCTGCTCAAATGTCAATTTCTCAATCTGGCACCATACTGGCTAAAATTAATTAACTTAAACAATCAATACATTTGGCTCCTTTATGTCATACAGAATGGGTAGATGCCTTTGTGCTTCTTTTTCATGAGAATTTAGGACTATGGGGATCCTCCTTGGTGAGAAAGAGTGTGATCTGACTAATAACTGGACCTACAATAACTTCTTTCTATACTTCTAGGCACCTCCAACCTACTGTACTTGTTCCTTACTCCCCTCTTTCCCTCACCTCAGAGGTCAGAACTCTACTTACTAAGACAGGTGACTTCATACAATCGTCGGTCATTTCTTCCAAGAATTTCTCCAGGTCTCTGCCACTTGACTCCCATTTCTCTTTCAAAATGGACCTGTCATTGCAGTGTCCACTAATTACAAACTGCTCCAGGACCAATTGAGAAATAATTTCATCCTTGCTGTGCTTTTCTGGTTGCAGCCATGAGTGAAAAAACTCATAGAGTCTTCGCAATTCCTGCCTTGCACATGAGTTATTGCTGTTTTGAAATGAGTCACATTGAGTGCTTGATAACTTAGAAACCCCTTCTTCATTCTGGACAACAAGTCTTTGGGTTGGTTTAAACTCTAGAGTTTCTGATCCAAGATCATTCCCAGCTGGTTCACACTGAAATGAGTTTCTCAGATCTAAAGCCATTCTTAGCAAGATTGCTCAGACTCAATTTTGACGCTTCACTCTCTGGTGTCTTATATGTCTCTGGGGATTTGTTTCAACAATTAGTGGATTCTTAAGGACTACAAGCTAGAAATAGAAGAGATATGTATTAATTGCACTACTGGCATAATTAAAGAAAAACAAATCAACCAAAACATCAGACCTGGATAATTTTATGGATGAATTACACCAGACATTAAAGAAAAACAGAACTCTAATTTTACCCAAATATAGATTCTATGCTGTTCTCTCAGAGCATAGAATGAGAGGGAACGCTACTCATTTTAGTTAGCGAGGTCAATACTTTTCTGATAACAAAATCGTACAAGTACATTAAAATAATCCAAAGCAAAATATTTGAAATCAAAACTATTCACATATAAGGAAAACAATACATCCCAAACAAGTGGCGTTCATTTCCAAAATGCAGGAGGGTTGGATTAAAATCCAAAAAATCAATTTACTACATTAACATGATATGATAAGAAAGCATGATATAATCATTTCAGTAGGTACGTTAAATGTTTAATAAAAGTCAGTATTCATTACTGAAAAAAAAGCATATAATAAACTGGGAATATAAGGAAATATCCTTGATGTGAAAAAGTTTTACAAAATAGCTATAGCAAAATCATTCTGCTTGCGTTTGAGAGGGGCGCCCTCTATCACCTCTATGAACATTGGCCTGCTCCCTAACCAGTGAAATGAAGAAAGAAAATTTATCTTTAATGGTCATTTAAGTATTATGTACTACAAAAAAAAGAAAAAGAAAATTTATCAAAAGTCATTAGTTATAGAAGCCCTGATTTTTTTTTTTGTTTTTTGAGATAGGGTCTCAGTCTGTCACCCAGGCTTTTGTGCAGTGGCATTATCATAGTTCACAGTAAGCTCAAACTCCTGGGCTCAGGCCATCCTCCTGCCCCAGTGTACTGAGTATCTGGGACTATAGGTGTATACGACCATGTCTGGCTAATTTTTCATTTTTTGTGGAGATGGGGGTCTCAATCTTGCTCAGGTTGGTCTTGAACACCTGGCCTCAAGTGACCCTCCCACCTAGGCCTCCCAAAGTGCTAGGATTACAGGTGTGAGCCACTATGCCAAGCCCTGATGTTTTTTTTTTTAACAAAAAAATATTCAACAGATATTAGCCTAGATAAATTTAGCAAGGTGCCCGATACCAGGCCAATATACCAAAATGAAGTGAATATTGCAATATTCACTGTGGTTGAAAAATTGAAAAAAAAAAAAACCTTTTCTACTTATGTCTCATTAAACATCAGTATCTAAGAACAAATCTAACAAAAGATATGGAGGAGGTCTACACAGAGAACTACAAAATATAGCAGGTCTTTGTTTCATTCAAAGTCATTTTGTTATTTAGGAGAAAAAATGGATTCTTGGCTGGGCCCATTGTCTTTGTGGAGTTTGCGTGTTCTCCTTTTGTCTGGGTTTTCTTGGGTACTGATGTTTCCTCCCACATCCCAGAGATGTGCATTTTAGGTTAATTGGCAGGTCTAAGTCTAAAAGGTCCCGGTCTGAGTGAGTAGGGTGTGTG
>NW_012150008.1:1367136-1369510 GCF_000956105.1 Propithecus coquereli | reverse complement strand
CTAGAGTGCCAAGGCTAAAAGGCAGAATGCCCCTGGGACTGGTCCAACGAGGCACCTAAAAACCATGTACCGCGGATTCAGACATCGTTCTGTGAAGGAAAAACACCTAAACCCGAGAGGACAGCTGCTGCAGTGTCCAGTTCAGCTTAAGAATTTCAACAGTTAGTCATGCAAAAAATGTTTTGGTTAAAAAAAAAACTCGTATCATCATAATTCATAATGTCCTAAACTTCAATCTAAAAGGGTAATATTAGATACTTTTTTTTTTTTTTGAGACAGAGTTTCACTCTGTGGCCTGGGCTAGAGTGCAGTGGCGTCGTCATAACTCACTGGAACCTCAAACTCCTGGGCTCAAGCGATCCTCCTGCCTCAGCCTCCGGAGTAGCTGGGACTACAGGCATGCGCCACCATGCCCGGCTAATTTTTTCTATTTTTAGTAGAGATGGGGTCTTGCTCTTACTCAGGCTGGTCTCGAACTCCTGACCTCAAGCTATCATCCTGCCTTGGCCTCCCAGAGTGCTAGGATTACAGGCGTGAGCCACCGCGCCCAGACAATATTAGATACTTGAGAGCAATGAAAATGAATGAATTCCTTCATTAAACCTGGATTAATCCCAAATCATAACGTGGACTGATACAACGCAGACACCAAATGATATATTCTGTTTATTCCTACGTATGTGAATTCCAAAGTATATTATCAGTATTAATATTTAGGATGTCGGTTACTTTTGGGGCAATAATAGAGACTGAGGGGGTGTGTGGAGGGTTTCATAGGAGGCCTGTGTCACAGTAGGAACTCGTGGCGTTTCTAGGAAACCAGATCTCCAGTTTTAGCTGATAACATTCTACTTTCATATCTGGGAGGTAGCCACGTAGCAGTGTTAAGCATGTACCAAGATACATACTTAGGATTTTTGTGCTTTCCTGTATGTGCATCAGACTTCAGTAAAAATGTTCATTTAAAATAGTAAATGCGGTCTTAAATTATAGTTGGACTTGATGTAATTAAATAAAGGGAATGATCTTCTATTAATATGTTCATTTAATAATTATCAGAATATCAAATGTTAGAAACTGGGAGTGGAAGGGGGTCTGGGAGTGGGGGAGGGGAGGTGCTGGCCAAAGGGCGCCAACTTTCAGTTATAAGGCACAGGCATCTGCAAGGCCACCACCAGTGACACCCATTGTGCCAACGAAACGACATATACCTCAGGAAACATCCCCTCATCGCCTTCCCTGTTTAATTCTTTCTGAATTAACGGTTAGCCTTCCTTGAGAACATTTGCTTTGCTACTTTAATCAAAGTTACGATTAGTTTGTGTGGACCTCACCTGGTCTGATCAGACTAGCCACCCTGATCTCATCAATTAATGAGACAAAGATGATTCCGGCAACACCTCAAAGGAGAAAACTGAACATGTTTGCCTTTCCCTAATCCGTTTGTCACAAAGCTTTCAGTAACGGTTATAAAACGTTAATCTGCTGCTGTCACACCCACTTTATTAGCTCCGTGACTCCCCCCTGCCCTCTGGGAACAGTAGTAAGTTTTTCCTTGGCCTACAAGGCTTTCCTGGGCCAGCTCTAAGCCTCTCCACTCCATCTTAGAGGATGTGGCTGGGTGTCCATATCTGGGTACACTGGTCTCTTTTTTCCTGTAGAACCCATTCTTTCTTGTTCATCTGGACCTTTCCTCAAGTTCCCTCCTTATGGGTCCTCTTCTCTTCCTCCCCTACAACATACAGAGCACACGTTCTCACTCGGAGACATGCACTCAATCCCACATAGACAAGGCTGGAAAGGATTATGGTGCCGGGCGCGGTGGCTCTGGTGGCTCTCGCCTGTCATCCTATCACTTTGGGAAGCCAAGGTGGGAGGATCGCTTGAGGTCAGGAGTTTGAGACCAGCCTGAGGAAGAGTGAGACCCTATCTCTACCAAAAATAGAAAATGTAGCCGGGTGTGGTGGCGCACGCCTGTAGTCCCGGTTACTTGGGAGGCTGAGGCAGGAGGATGGCTTGAGCTTAGGAGTTTGATGTTGCAGTGACCTGTGACGACGCCACTGCACACTGCAGGCTGGGAGACAGAGTGAGACTGTGTCTCAAAAAAAAAAAAAAAAAGCATTATGGCTGGAATCTTGGAATTCAAGACCAGACTACTAGGGTTTTAATCTGGCGTGTGGCATCTACAAGCCATGCGACCCAGGTATGTCACCCATCAGGTCCCCGTCTGTGTCATGGGGGCTCTGATCTCTAATGGCACTCAGCTCCCAGAGTTGTCAGGGGGGCTAAAAAATTTAATATTCAGGAAGCACATGGAATAGTTGCTGGAGTATAATAAGCACTTGGTAGGGGTCTGCTAAATAGCTGATAGTCA
>NW_012150008.1:1365162-1365962 GCF_000956105.1 Propithecus coquereli | reverse complement strand
TATTTTTAGTTGTCCAGCTAATTTCTTTCTATTTTTAGTAGACACGGGGTCTCGCTCTTGCTCAGGCTGGTCTCGAACCCCTGACCTCCAGCGATCCTCCCGCCTCGGCCTCCCAGAGCGCTGGGATGACAGGCGTGGGCCACCGCCCTGCTGTCTCCGCGTATGGGCCTTGGCTGGGCGGGCTGATGGACCTAGCTGGGCTGTCACAGGGCGAGCGGGCTCCCCGCGTGGCTTCCCCTGGGGACAGAGGTCCGATTTCCTTCCTCTCTTTGCTTCCCTCCGTCGGGGCCCAGGCCGCTGGAGGAGGAGTAGGAGGAGGTCGTGCTTCAAGAGTGGCCGGTTTGGGGCCATTGCCATGTCAGCAAAGCACGAACTACAGCTAAGCCCCACCTGCTCCAGGGTCCTGTCCGAGATTCAATCGCCTCTTTTTCTTTAAGGCCACAGCGGGGAGCGAGGCGGGAGAGAGAACGTGTTGGTGTGTGCGCACGCGCGTTTTATGTTTTCGGTGGTGACTTTTTTTTGCCCCCTTTGAGACTCAAACTGTGTATTGGATGATACTGAATTATTACTTTTATAGTACGGTATAGTCATGTTCTCACCATGAAAACATTCTATCTTATGGAGGCACATTCCTTAATGTTTAGTTTTGGATGTGACGACATGCCTTGGATTATCTGTAAAATAATCCACAAAGGTTAACATCAGGATGGGGGTAGATAGAACAAAATTGCTATGTGCTGATAACTGTTGAAGGTTGTGCGGAACCTTATAGAATTTATTTGATTGATTTTTCCATATAT
>NW_012150008.1:1361518-1362591 GCF_000956105.1 Propithecus coquereli | reverse complement strand
GCCTCCCAGAGTGCTAGGATTACAGGCGTAAGCCACTGGGCCCGGCCTATTTTCATATTCTTGATAGGGTTAGCCATTATTATGTGTAACACTGACAAAGGGCCATATTTTTCATAAAATGAAATATTATTGAAAGATAATTGCAAATTAGGAATAAACCCAAAGATGTTTAAATACATAGAATGTAAAAGAGAAAGTTGTCAATCATCTCACTATTGATAATAATTGGATAAAAGAAAAAATGCTTACAATATGTACAAAGATTCAGTCCTTAGAAAAATAAAAACATAAAATGTTTTTCTCACAAATCAAAAATTCAAGTGAAATTGAAATGGCTACTTTAACTACAGCTAATATTAATTGGCCCAAATTTTATTATGGGTTAAATTCCTCTGGAAGAAATTTTATGTATCACTTCCTCTCACAAACCATAAATCATTAAACATGATTTATAATTGGTAGTTCTTTAGAGTAAGATAAACACTTAAAGATGTTGAAAATCTGGCTGGGCCTGGTGGCTCAGGCCTGTAATCCTAGCACTCTGGGAGGCTGAGGCAAGAGGATTGCTTGAGCCCAGGAGTTTTGAGGCTGCAGTGAGCTATGATGAAGCCACTGCACTGTAGCCTGATAACCCTTTTTCCTTTATAAATTACCCAGCGATAGGCATTCCTATATAAAAGCAACACACAATAGATGAAGACATCTTCCATTGCTCTGTTTTCTACCCTTTCACCAATACCACACTTTCTCATTACTATAGCTTTATGTTTAATAGTAAGTTTTGCAATCAGATCTTTAAAGTTCAGATTTGTTCTTCTATTTTAAAAATGTTTTAAAGTATTCCAGATCGTTTGCATTTCCATATATATTTTAGAACCAGTTTGCTAATTTCTACAAAATAGACTGCTATAATTTTTAATGGGATTATGGGAAAACTGACATCTTAAAATATTGAGCCTTCTGAGTTAGGAAATTGACATTTATTTAGGTATTTTTGATGTCTCTCAGAAATGCTTTTTATAGCCCAGCACTGTGTTGTGTCTGTAGTCCCAGCTACTCAAGAGGCTGAGGCA
>NW_012150008.1:1354566-1360618 GCF_000956105.1 Propithecus coquereli | reverse complement strand
GTCTCGCTCTTGCTCAGGCTGGTTTCGAACTCCTGAGCTCAAACAATCCGCCTGCCTCGGCCTTCCAGAGAGCTAGGATTACAGGCGTGAGCCACTGCGCCGGGCCCTGATTTAAATTTTGTGAAATCCTTTTACTACATCTGTGAAATGATCCTACGTTTTAATCTATTAATACAGTAGATTATTAGATTTCCACTTGTTATATCAAGCTTTCATTTCTGATAAATCTCACTAGGTTGTGGTTCATCATTCTTTATATATATTGCTGGGTTTAAAGTAGTTGCTCTAGGTTTTACAATATACACCCTTTTTTAGACAGAGTCTCACTCTGTCGCCTGGGTAGAGTACAGTGGCATCATTGTAGCTCACTGCAACCTCTAACTCTTGGGCTCAAGTGATCTTCTTGCCTCAGCCTCCTGAGTAGCTTGGACTACAGGCCCATGCCACCGCACCAGGCTAATTTTCCTATTTTTGGTAGAGATGGGGTCTCACTGTTGCTCAGACTAGTCTCAAACTCTTGACCTCAAAGGATCCCCCTGCCTCATCCTCTGAGTGCTAGGATTACAGGTATGAGCCACCACACCCAGCCTACAGTATATACTTTTAACTTACCATCAAATACTAGTGTGGTCCCCAATCCCTGGGGCCACAGACCTGTACCATTCCAAGTCCTGTTAGGAACTCGGCCGAACAGCAGAAGGGTAAGCTCAGGTGAGCCAGCTTCATCTATATTTACAGCCATTCCCCATTGCTTGCATAACCCTATAAGCTCCGTCTCCTGTCAGATCAGCGGCTGCATTAGATTCTCATAGGAGCACGAACCCTACTGCAAGCTGCACATTGGAGTAATTTAGGTTGCCCGCTCCTTATGAGAATCTAATGCCGGATGATCTGACATGGAGCTCAGATGGTGATGCTAGCACTGGGGAGTGGCCACAAATATAGATTATCATTAGCAGAGAGATTTGACTGCATGATAAATGTAATGCATTTGAATCATCCCCAAACCATGCCCTCCCCCACGCTCTGGTCCATGGAAAAATTGTTTTCCATGAAATAGGTCCCTGGTGCCAGAAAGGCTGAGGACTGCTGAAATACTATACAACTTCACTCAAAGTGTTAGAAATTAAAACAGTATACTTCCTTTCCCCGTGTCCCATCCTTGCTATTGTAATACATTTTAAAGCTACATATATATCATCAACCCCACAATTCCTCATTGCTATTTATGCTTTAAATAATTAACTTATGAAGAGATTTTAAAATGTGGGATGTCTTTTATATTTACCAAAATCACTAGAACATTTTACATGAAGCACATTCCATCTAATTTGCTGCAGTCTACTCCACTATTAATTCAGTGGTTGTCCCCACCCTTTCCCCCTACCTGCAGTTTTACAGTGACACTAGCCTACTAAATTTTGGGTATCGGGGCACTTGGCTTTGTAGAACCTAGAGTAGAGACTGCTCTCAACAGTATTGGGCATTACGTGGTATCCCCTGTAACAACAACACACCATTCATGTTGCTCCCAGAAGCAATGGACGTTGTCTCAACTTCCTGCCTCCTCAGGGTCTCCTCTTAGCCTATAAAAAATTCCTGGCATCCAGTCTACAAATTAGGACCATAAAACCCTGCATTCTTTCCTAGGAGGCCTTGGGAAACAATTCAAGTTAGGCCAAAACTGAAAAGAGAGCAATATTCTTCCATCATATTATCATCTCTGAGGCACACGAATAATGTGATACCCCTCCAGACACACACATAAAGGCATTTACTCCATAATTCTGGCAGGTTCCAATTCTGTTTTCAAACAACCACATATAGTGAATCAAACCCCAAGATTTAAAGTAGTTTAAATAATAAAGCCTTTATTATTGTAAAAATCAAAGCAATGTGAGGCAAGAAGTTCCCAAGTTGGTGACTTGGAGGCTGGAAAAAATCCACGTAAGCATCACGTGAGACCAACATGTCCCTGAAAGAGACAGTCCTTCCTGGCAGGCTGCCAACAAACTCCTATCTGGTTCTGTGGTACAAAACTGGGTCAAGTCTTCACCTTCATGTGCCAGAGAGAAGGAAACGAGGACCCCCCTGAGGGCTCAGACTACTCATGATTTCCTCCAGCAAACGGGAGAACACAGCAGTCTGCTTCCCTGAGCAGACTGGGCTGGCAAATGATGCATACTCTGCGGACCTGGCAGGTGGTGGAGGAGATATGGCTTCTGCCTCAGAAACTGTCAGTGACATAAATGGCAAAGGCCATGAATGGCAGGTTGGAAAGTGTAACACAGCTCCTTAAAGCTTCCACACACCTGGGACTTAAGGGGAATTTCCCCACCATGCAACTTCAGATGTTGGGGCTTTAATGCAGGTAGATGGCTCTCTCAAAGGTGTTCTCCTCCAGTGTAATTACACTAAAAGAAAACTGCATATTCCCTGTCCAGCTAAGTCCTTTCTCCAGGGTGAACTCTCTGGTGTTGAGTGAGGACAGATTTGCAGCCAAAGGATTTCCCACATTTACCGCACTGATAAGGCCTTTTTCCAGTGTGAACTCTCCAGTGTTGAATGAGGCTGGAACTTTGGCTAAAGCATTTCCCACATTCACTGCACTCATAAGGCCTTTCTCCAGTGTGAACTCTCAGGTGTTTAATGAGATTAGACTTACAGCTAAAGGATTTCCCACACTCACTGCACTCGACAGGCCTTTCTCCAGTGTGAACTCTCTGGTGGTTCTTAAGGTTGGAGCTATGGCTAAAAGATTTCCCACATTCACCACACACATAAGGCCTTTCCCCTGTGTGGACTTTCCGATGTGAACTGAAGCTGGAGCTTTGCTTAAATGATTTCCCGCATTTACTGCACTCATATGGCCTTTCTCCAGTGTGAAGTCTCCGGTGGTGAATGAGGCTGGAGCTTCGGCTAAAGGATTTTCCACATTCACTGCACTCATGGGGCCTTTCTCCAGTGTGAACTCTCTGGTGGTAAATCAGGCTGAAGTTTTGGCTAAAAGATTTCCCACATTCGTTGCATTCGTAGGGCCTTTCTCCAGTGTGAACTCTCCGATGTTGAATGAGGTTGGATCTTTGGCTAAAGGATTTCCCACATTCCTCACACTCATAAGGCCTTTCTCCAGTGTGAACTTTCCTATGGCTATTGAGGCTGTAGATTTGACTAAAGGATTTCCCACATTCAGGGCACTCATAAGGCCTTTCTCCAGTGTGAACTCTCTGATGTATAATGAAGCTGGAGTAGTAGGTAAAGAATTTTCCACATTCATTGCATTCATAAGGCCTTTCTTCACTGTGGACTTTCTGGTGCTGAATGAGGTTACATCTCCGAGTGCAGGCTTTCCCACATTTGCTGCACTCAAAAAGCCGTTCTCTGGTGAGGATTCTCTGGTCCTGAACAAGTGTGTCTGTGCGGCTGAAGGGTTTCTTGAATTCTCCCCAGTTGTGATGACTTTCTCCATTGTGAAAGGTCACCTCACATCTCTTATGGCTATTTGGCCTCTCTCCTGTGTGAATGGCCTGCTGATGGAGAAATCCCCTGTTGGCCAGGAAGCCCTTTCCAACCTCCCTGCAGGTAAAGGGCTTCCCTGACACAGGAACTGTGTAGCTCTTTATAAATGAGGCTCTGTCCACAGAACTTCTGAAGGGTACCTCTCTAATGCGCTGCCTCTGGTGCTGTTGAAGGTGTGCAGTGAAGTGGAATTGTTTTCCACATGTGTATGGTTTCTGCCCATTATGTGTTCCCTGGTGCTCAGCCAAGTGCAAAATATCTCTCAAATCCAGGCCACATATTTCACAGGGGTAGGCATTCTGGGAAGATGAATCTTTGGGAGTCCTGACCTGTGACTCTCCTTCCACAGAAATGCTCTGTTTAGAAGGTGCTTCCTCATGCTCCACTCCATGCCAACAACCTGAAAGCAAAGAAGTGATGGTAAAGTACATGTTGCCTTTATTAGGAGGGTGCAACCCAATCACAAATGTACATCTGACACAGTAAAGAACCAGTCCATGGGACTGTTTTCAGGAAAAGGGAGTTGGGGGGCCGGTGAGGTTGAGGAAGCAGCTGTTGTGCATTACTGGCCCTTTAAGGTCACAGACTAAGGTACGCTCACCAGACACAGAATATAAGGATAAGGTGTGGCCCAGGCGAAGAGGCATATTCTATAAGTCATTCCTTTGTCAATGGCTTTTAGCAGGATCGTATCTGCCGGTGACATGTGATGCTGTGAAGCGTATGTGTAGGCCCAGGAAAATCTGATGTACAGTAACTGGTGTTCAGGGATTCTTAAATGATATATACACACTTTGGGACATAACAATATAGGAAAACATCACAGAGGGAAGAGTATGAGGAACAGGTAATCTTTTTTGATTTAAAGTCTCTACTGTCTGTATTGTCTGATATTAGTATCACCATCTTTGCTCTCTTTTGGTTACTATTTACACAGAATAGCTTTGTGCAGGCCAGTATAAAGTTGGATTTTTTTGTTTGTTTGTTTTTGAGACAGGGTCTCACTCTGTTGCCTGGGCTAGAGTGCAGTGGCATCATCATATTAATAGTTCACTGTTACCTCAAGTAATCCTCCTGCCTCAGCCTCCTGAGTAGCTGAACCCACAGGTGTGTACCATTACACTCAGCTAAATTTTATACTTTTCGCAGAGACAGGGTCTCAGTATGTTGCTCAGGCTGGTCTTGAATGTGTAGCCTCAAGCAATCTTCCTGCCTTGGCCTCCCAAAGTGCTAGGATTAGAGACATGAACCACCATGCCCAGCCAGTTCATGTTTTTTTTTACTCATTTTGGCAATCTTTATCTTTTGTTCGGAGAGTTAAATAATCACTGATAAGGCAGGACTGACTTCTGCCATTTTGCTGTTTGTTTTCTATATGTCTTATAGCTTGTTTGTCTCTTATTTCCTGCATTACTGCTTCTTGTATTTGGTTTATTATTTATTTTTTTTGTAGTGAAACATTTTAATTCCTTGTCATTTCCTCTGTATACTTTCTATAGTTATTTATTTATTTATTTGTAGTTGCCATGGGGATTATACTTAGCATCTTAAAGTTATAGCACTCTAACTTGAATTTATACCAGCTGAACTTCCTTAACTTTCCTGTGTTCTATTGTGTGCTGAGTTGTTCTGGGTCAGTGTTAGCAAAATGACAAAAGTCAGTCCCTCCTTATCAGTGATTACTTTAAATGTAAACAGATTAAACTCTCCAAACAAAAGACAAAAATTGGCAGAATGGGTTTGAAACAAACAAACAAACATGATTCAACTTTATGCTGTCTACAAGAGACTCACTTTAGATCCAAAAACATAAATAAATTGAAAGTGACAGCCTGCAAAAAGATATTCTGTGCAAACAGTAACCAAAAGACAGCAGAGATGGCTATAATATCAGACAATAGAGACTTCAAATAAAAAAAATTACGAGACAAAGAAAGGCATTATATACTAATATACTTCAATACAGCAAGATATAACTATTATAAATGTTTATGCATGCAAATAACAGACCATTAAAACACATGAAGCAAAAATTGACAGAATTAAAGGGGAAAAGTAGACAGTTTTACAATAGTTGTAAATACCCCACTCTCAATAATGGATAGAACAAGCGGAAAAAGATAAGTAAGAAAATACAGGACCTAAAAAACCAACTAGATCTAACAAACATACAGAACACTCTACCCCAAAACAACAGAATACATGCTCTTCTCAAGTGCACCTGGGAATTCCTCAGTGCAGACCATAAATCAAGCATCATTAGATTTAAAAAGATAAACATCATAAAAACTACCTTTTTCAACCACAATGGGATGAAGTTGGAAATTAATAACAGGGAAACTGAAAAGTTAACAGATCTGTAGAAATTAAAAAATACAATCTTAAACAACAAATGGGGCCAAGAAGAAGTCACAAGAGAAATTAAACAATACTTAGAAATGAATGAAAATGAAAACAACCAACGAAACTTAAGGGATGCAGAAAAAGCAGCACTATGAGGGAAATTTATAGCTATAAATACTTATATTAAAAA
>NW_012150008.1:1303926-1354516 GCF_000956105.1 Propithecus coquereli | reverse complement strand
CTTATATTAAAAAAGAAGAAAGATCTCTTGGGAATTGATATCAGACTAAGTAAAAAAAAAATTGGCAAGAAAAAAAAAAGAAACAAAAGAAGATCTCAGCTGAACAACCTACCTTTAAAACTTAAGGGACTACAAAAAGAAGAAAAGACTAAAGTCAAAGCAAGCAGAAAAAGGAAAATAATAAAGATTAGAGGCAAGATAAGTAAAATAGGGAAAAGAAAAACAATAGAGAAAAATCAACAAGACCAAAAGGTGGTTCTTTCAAAAGATTATCAAAATTGAAAAACCTTTACCTAGATTAAGAAAAAAAATACAAGATTCAAATTACTAAAATCAAAAATGAAAGTGGGGACATTGCTACCAATTCTACAGCAATAAAAAGGATTGTGAGATAGTTCTAAATCAACTGTAGGCCAACAAATTAAATAACAGAGATTAAATGGACAAATTTCTAGGTACACAAAATCTACTGAGACTGAACCATAAAGAAATAGAAAACCCCAATAAAGCCATAACTACTAAGGAGATTAAATCAGTAATCAAAAACCTACCAAAAAAGAAAGAAGAGCCTTGGACCTGAATAACTTCACCAGTGAATTCTACCAAACATTTAACTAACAACTAACACTATCTTTTTCAAACTCTCCCCCAAAATTGTAGAGTGAATACTTCCGAGCTCATTCTATCCGGCATTACCTGGATTCCCAAACGAGACAAAGATACTGCAAGAAAACTATAGATCAATATCCTTGATAATTATAAATGCAAAAACCATCAATAAAGTATTAGCAAACTGAATTCAGCAGCATATTAAAAGGATTGCATACTAAGACCAACTAGAATTTATTCCTGGAATGGGAGGATGATTCAACAAATAAAAGTCAATCAAAAAGGGCAAAAAAAGTACACAATCATCTCAAACAATGCACATAAAAAGCGCATGAGACAAAATGCAACACGCTTTTATGAGGAAAACAGTCAGCAAGGTAGGAATAGAGGGAAACTACCTAAACATAAAAGCCATATATGAAAAACCCACAGCTAAAATACACTCAACAGTGAAAGCATGAAAGCTTTTCCTCTAAGTTCAGGAACAAGATAAGGATGCCTACTTTCATCACTTTTGTTCCACACAGCAATTAGGTAACAAAAATAAATAAAAGGGATCCAAATGGCAAAAGAAGTAAAATTATCTCTGGTTGCAGATGATACATGTAGAAAGCCCTAAAGATTCCACCAAAAACTTTTAGAATTAATAAACAAATTCAGCAAATAGAAGGTTACAAATACAAAATGCAATAATCAGTTGTAAGATTTCTATACACTACTACAATCTGGAAAGGAAAGTAAGAAAACAATTCAATTTATAATTGCATCAAAAAGAATTAAACACTAAGGATTAACTTAATCAAAGAAGTAAAAGACTTGTACACTAAAAACTGCAAAATATTGCTAAAAGAAATTAAAGAAGACATTAATAAATGAAAAGACATTGTATGCATGTTTATAAATTGGAGGACTCAATATTATTAAGATGTCTATATGTGCCAAAGTAATCTACAGAAAATGCAACACCTATCAAAATCCCAATGACATTCTTTTTGCAGAATTAGAAAAATCCATTCTAACATTCACATGAAATACAAGGGATACCAAATTGCTAAAACAATCTTGAAAAAGAAGACAAAAATTGGAAGACTCACACTTACTAATTTCAAAACTTACTGCAAAGCTATGGTAATTAAAACAGTGTGATACTGCCATAGAGACCAATGGACTAGAATAGAAAGCCCAGAAATAAACTTTCAAATATCTGGCCAAATGATTTTCGACAAGGGGGCCAAGACCATTCAATGGGGAAAAGACAGTCTTTTCAACACATGATTCCAGAAAAACTGAATATCCGTATCTGAAAGAACAAAGTTAGTTAGACCCTTGTTGACATCATATATAAAACTGACTGAAAATGGATCAAAGATCTGAATGTATGAGCTAAAACTAGTAAAACTTAGAAGAAAGCAGGTGAAAATCTTAATGACATTGGACTTCTCAATGATTGCTTGCATATGACACCAAAGGCACGCAGGCAGTAAAAGACAGACAGACAAATTGGACTTTCATCAAAATGAGAAACTTGTATATCAAAGGCCACTACCAACACCCTAAAAAAAGGCAACCCACAGAATGGGAGAAAACACTTGCAAATCACATATCTGATAAAGGATTAATACCCAGAACATATAGAGAACCCTTAAAACTCAACAATAAAAAAACAACCTGATTAAAAAAATAAACATTTCTCCAAAGAAGACATACAAATGGCTAATTAGCACATGAATAGATGTTCAATCTCACTAGTCCTTAGGAAAATGCCAATCACAGCCATAATGAGATGTCACCTCACATGCACTTGGATGGCTATTGTAAAAAAAAAAAAAAAGGAAAATAACAAGTGATGGTGGGGATGTGAAAAAACTGGATCTTTTTTTTTTTTTTTTTTGAGACAGAGTCTCACTCTGTTGCCCTGGCTAGAGTGAGTGCCGTGACGTCAGCCTAGCTCACAGCAACCTCAAACTCCTGGGCTCAACTGATCCTACTGCCTCAGCCTCCCAGGTAGCTGGGACTACAGGCATGTGCCACCATGTCCGGCTAATTTTTTCTATATAGATTTAGTTGTCCGATTAATTTCTTTCTATTTTTAGTAAAGACGAGGTCTCGCTCTTGCTCAGGCTGGTCTCGAACTCTTGAGCTCAAACGATCTGCCCGCCTTGACCTCCCAGAGTGCTGGGATTACAGGCGTGAGCCACCGCGCCCGGCCAAAACTGGATCTTTTGTGCACTGCTGGTGGGAATGCAGCTGCTATGGAAAATGGTATGCTGGTTCCTTAAAATTTAACAATGGAATTAACATATGATCCAGCAATTCTACTTCTGAGTATATACCCAAAAGAATAGAAAGCAGGGACACAAAAAGATGTTCATACACTCATGTTCACAGCAGCGTTATCCACAATAGCCAAAAGGTGGAACAACCCAAGCGTCCACTGAAGGATAAATGGATAAACAAAAGGTGGTACATACATACAGTAGAGTATTATTCAGCTTTAAAAAGGAAGGAAATTCTGATATACACTACAACATGGATGAGCCTTGAAGATATTACGCTAAGTGAAATAAGCCAGACACAAAAGAAACAATATTGTATAATTCCACTCATATGAGGTACTTACGAGTGGACAAATTCATAAAGACAAAAAGTAGAATGATGGTTGGCAGGGGATGGGAGGAGTTATTGTTTAATGGGTACAGACTTTCAGTTTTGCAAGACAAAAAAGTTCTAGGGAAGGATGCTGGTGATGGTTACGCGATGATGTGAATGAATTAAATGCCACTGAACTATATACTTAAAAATGATTATAATGGTAAATTTTATGTTATGTATATGTTACCACAGTTACAAAAAACTTGGAGGAGGTTCTTATAAGAACAGTCTGTGTAAACAGTGACAATGTCAGTGACTATGTTTCATGGCATCATCAGGTACAAAGAAATGTCAGGTACAGAAAGGGAGTGAAACTTGGGTGCTAGATAGTCCCCAGACAGGGAGACGGCAAGCCAGGTGGGATTTATTAGGCTTACTGTAGGCCTACTGATCCCAAATCCTTACCTTTGAGTCTTTTGGGCAAGGGTGATAAGGAGAGGGAAGTAGGCATGTACCCAGCCCACAGCACCTACTCAGGGAACTGGGGAAGGAAGCAGAGTCTATGGTCCAGATATAAGGAGGACAGAGCTGCTCCTGAGGAAAAGGGGAAATGCAGAACCTAGTCCAAGGCACAAGAATGAGCGTGAGGGCCTTACCCACAGAGGATGTAAGTGCAAAGTTCTCCAGCATCACATCGAAGTACAGGTGTTTCTGAGCCTCATCAAGGAGGTCCCATTCCTCCCAGGAGAAGTACACGGCCACGTCTTCAAAGGTCACGATGCCCTGGCATGACAGGGACTGATGAAACCATGAACAGTCTCATTCTGGGAGACTCACAATCTATGTCCCCTCCTCCCAAGCGCCCCAACTCAGAGGAGACACTAGATCCCACTGCCACTGGCACCTCTTCTCTCTTCATGTTCCCTTTGGTCACTGTGTTCGTTCTGTTTTCCACTCTGCAACACCTGGGTAAGATAACCTCCCTCCTCTGAGCCCAACTCCCACTTCCTCCACAAGAAGATGCCAAGCTTCACAGGCAGTCATTCCAAGCCTGACTCCTGCCTCCCCACCGCCTGAAGTTTGTTACCACCAGAAAGAAAGGAGACCTACGGCTCTCTGAACCAGCTCGGCCTCACCTCCGAGCAGTTCCAATGTTGGGACCTGTTCCTATCATAAGCTTCCACATCTCTTTCCAATGGCTGCCCCAAATGGAAACACATCCGTATAACTACTGCCCTGGACTCAGGACCCTGAGCTTGCGGATCCTCCAGGGTTCCCAGACCTAAGGGCTGAGAGAAGGGTAGGTGAAGAGTCCCATGACATTACAAATTCAGAGAAAATGTGAGTGGGGCTCCAGACCAGTGAGGGGTTGGGATACCCTGCACTTACCTGTGTGAGTTCCACAAGCACTTCTGCAGCCATGGGAACCTGTGGAAAGAGGCAGACCCTAGAGGGATGTGGCCATGGCGGCGCTCCACGGCCACAAGCCTTTCCTGTACCCCTGGTCCTGCCCCAGCACCACACAGCTTCGGGTTGCTGTCTAACCTCTGTGCCTCAGTCCTTAGCGCTGCCTCTTACCAGTTGTGCGGCCTTGGAAAAATACTCAACATCCTGCCTCAGCATCCTCGTCACCCTCTATAGTCTGCTCTTCCAACGAACAGCCTTCGGAGGACTCAGGTGGTGTCTTTCATTCTCTCAAAATTCTCCAGGGCTTCCATATCCCCAAGAATAAAGGTCCCACTCCTCAGCCTACCAATGTAGATGCGAAACTGTCTCAAACTTTGCTCTCTACAACGACAACGTGGAACCTAGTTTTCCCGAATGCTCTGGGCTGAGTCGCACCTCCGGGCCTTTGCACGCGCGGGTCCCTCTGCCTGCCACACTCTCCCACCCCGCCACCACACTGTCAGAGATAGGGACCGCACCCGCGAGCGCCTCACTGGCGTGGACTCAGGGGCCTGGGCTGCAGGGAAGTGAGCAGGCGCCCCTCGCCGGGGCTGCAGAATTTGGGTGTGTGGGGTCGGGGACCTGGCAGGTGAAGCCTGGAGGACGCGGCACTTACCGGAGCCGAGTCCCTCAGCGCGGCCGCCGCCATCGGTCCCCGGGCGGCTCGGAGTCAGGAACGGCGGGCGACCGGGGCGGAGACCCGGGCACAGCCGTCAGCCACCGCCGCCCCTCAGATCCGCCTCTCGCGCCTTCTCCGGCCGTCGCTTTGGTCCCGATGCCGCGCACCAGAGCTGCAGACCGAGAGAACTGGCCCGAAGGCAGCCAGAACGACCGCGGCGAAGACGCAGGAAGTCCCGCCCCAAGGGGTACGCCTGCGCAGAGGCGCCGACATCCTGGGTTTTCATTGGATTAATGCACTGCCGCTCAACGCAAGGCTTTCTGGGTAATGTAGTTGCCACGGCTGCACGGGCTGCCCCGGAAGGCGCCCCAATAGCTCACTGCCGAGGAAAAGGCCTAGCAGCACCCGGACGAGCGCTGGGAAACGAAGGCTCAGCTCTCCAGGGCGACTGAGCGGCCTCGTTGTTTCTTCAAGGGGCCGCAGCTCGATTGCGGGGGAGTCTTATGTACAGTTGACCCTTGAATAACACAGGTTTGAACTGCGCGGGTCCATTTGCACACCGAGGGTGCCAGTCTCTCCTGCCTCCCCTTCCCCCTCTGCCACCTCTTCTGCCTCTGGCACCGCTGAGACAGCAAGACCAACCCCTCCTCTTCCTCCTCTTCCTCAGCCTACTCGATGTGAAGACAGCTACCAGGATGAAGACCTTTATGATGATCCACTTGCACTTCATGAATAGTAATATATTTTCTCCTCCTTATACTTTTTTTTTTCTTTTTCTTTTTTTTTTTTTTTTGGTACAGGGTCTCGCTCTGTTGCCCGGGCTAGAGTGCCGTGGCGTCAGCCTAGCTCACAGCAACCTCAAACTCCTGGGCTCAAGTGATCCTCCTTCCTCAGCCTTCCAAATAGCTGGGACTACAGGCGCTCAGCACAAACCCGGCTAATTTTTCTATTTTTTTGTAGAGACAGGGTCTGGCTATGTTGCTCAGGTTGGTCTTGAACTCCTGGCCTCACGTGATCCTCCCCCTCAGTCTTCCAAAGTGCTGGGATTACAGGCATGAGCTACTGTGCCTGGACTCTAGCTTACTTTATTGTAAGACTATAGTATATAATCATATACAAAATGTGTGTCAGTCAACTATTTATGTTATTGGTAAGGCTTTCAATCAATAGTTAGGTTTTGGGGAAGTCAAAGGTTAAATGTGGATTTTTGACTTCAAGGGGTAGGTGCCCCTAAATGCTGCATTGTTTAAAGGTCAACTGTATACTTACTTCTTTAGTGCAACTGATCACTGAAGTATTTAGACATTATTTCAGACTCCGTGAAGCCAACTCAAGTAGATATCCACTGGTACCCAGAAGCAAATAAAAATTATCTTATTGCTCTTCACATGCATGCAGCCTGAAGTATTGAAGTCAGTTTTGTGAGATTCAGTAGCTTCTGTGAGGGACAAAAGACAGCACACAGGACCATGATGGGGAAGAGGGAGGGATACTGGGCAGCTCTGAAGCAGATGGACAAGGAGAGATCTCTGCTTCTGGTCCCCCCTGAAAGCATTCTCCTTCCTATAAAATCAATATTTATTCATAAAATGTAAAACTTTAATACATGCACTACATTTGCCTACTCTAATTGAAAGTTCTGAATGTATAAAATATAAAATTATTGTTTATTAAGGAGTATTATACTGTGTATATTTATAAAATGGAAAGTGAAAATCTGTTAATTTTACATCCTGGGGAGAAGCCATGTTTGCAGTATAGTATCTTTTTAGAACTCTGCACATGACCCCCTTGAGGGGCCCCTCGGCTGGCAGGGACGATCGGGAAGGCCGGGGAAGGCATCCCCGGGAGGGGAGGACCGAGTCCTGCGTGGGGCCCAGGAGTTGCATTGCCTCTCCTCTCTAATGCCCTATCTCCCATAGTGTGCCGCTTAAATTCTAGTCACAGGGCTCTTCATGCATCCTGATTTTGTTCTAAGTGGGTACAATAATAAGGGTTTAATTCTTTTGTTTCCCTTCTGGGAAGCAAAGTGTCCCAATGGTGACTACTGAGCTTCTAGAAAAATCTAAGACTCATTGAACAGGAAACAAAGACCAAAGGAATTGACCTGAAAGCAGGAATGAAATAAATGAGGGTCTTTGTCAGGCAGAAAAAGAACTGAAAATCAGAGAATGAAATTATCACAATCTGAAAGTATTCTTTCTTTCTGCTGGAAAGACTCGGGCCTTTGCCTGAGAGTGCACCTCCACTTGTTTCTAAGGAATTATCTAAAGTGTCCAGTAAAATATCTGCTGTAGAACTCACCCTGAATTAGATGCACCTGTGATGGAAAAAGCCTCTACTATCCTGGGCTGAGACGTAGCCTTCTTGTTCACATCAGTATGACACACCCTGGGGTTTCCCACGAACACCCAGTGACCTCACTACCTAGGACGTCCACAACCTCCTCATCCACCTGGATGACCTTTCCTCAACCTAGACCCAATCAATCTATACCTTTTCTTATTTTGGTGTTTCCTGCTGGGCTTTATTCTTGTAAGTGTCTTACCTGTGCTTTCTTATGAAATGAAGGGCAGTTTTTAAACCCTAGATTATTCATACTTCCAATAATCTCAGAGATATGCTTCTGAAAGTTGGGGTTAAAAACAAAAATCAAACTTACCTCAAAATCTAGCCTACAGACTGTAGGTTATTTTCTATTGTTTATGAAACATCATTGGTGGACGCTTTCTCTCAGATATAAGAATCTCACAAATTTAATTTTAATCAATAAAATCAAGATGCAGAAGGCATAAATCATAACCATTTATGTGTGTTGAAGGCATACAAAACAATTCAGTATATTTGCTGGTGACTTTAATGTGATAAGCATCTAAAGAATAGCAAGAAATTGATAGTTACAAAATTAAGAACAGTGATTATGTCTAAGAAAGAAGTGGATATAAGGAGGGAGTCACACAAAATCATCAATGGTACAGATGTTGTTCAAGCATGAGTTAACAAATAAATTTAATTTTACTATTAATCTCTATATATTACTTATAACTAATATGTTACCTTGAAATGCGGCAGGTGCAAATGAGGAACTAAATAGTTTAAATTCAGTGTAAGTAGCCATAATAGAATAACTAGTGGTTCACATCGCACAGCTTTACTGTGTCAGATATTTCATTGTTTTAATAGGAAAAATATAATAACATCAGAAAAGAAGCTGTTTCAAGAGAACTCACCTAATAAAAAGGAAGCAGCACATGATATATACAAAGAAACTACACAAAGAATAAAAGGGAAAAATGTTTACCTAAAACCATCAGAAGGAAACAATGTGTCAAAATGAATGAAAATTATGATCGAAACTTGGTATCAAATTAATAATAACCTTAACGAAGCCATCGCCTCACAAAGAAGAGAAAATGTAGAGAGCCCAGTGCTCAAGCAGGAGATGGAGAGACAAGGTTGCTGAAACGTACACAGCAGAGGTGGTGAACTGTGGAGATGATTTCTGGTGGGAGAAGGAAATGGGATTAGGAGCATAAAGGTGCTACTTTCTTAAAGAATTTGAGACTGATGCAGCCCTCTAAACTGTGTGAATATATAATTTGATTTAAAAGCAGATATTCAACAATTAAACAGACTCCTTCTGTCTCCCTGCAATGCTCGGGTTCCCGTGGCCAGGCTCCTCACACGGGTACTCCTGCTCATCTGGCCGACGTCGGAAGACTGCCTGCTTCTTTCCGGGATATTGTGATAGGAGGTCCTGCTTCCGATAAGGCCCTCCTGCTCCTCATGCTTTCCCCAGATGTGTAGCTTGGGGCCATCAGGATATTTCAACTTCCTCTGCACTTCTCCTTCCTTAGACCTGGTTCCCGTTCCCCCGGTTGCTGCTGCCTGGTCTTTGTTGACTTCCCCCAAAGCTCCAGGTTTCCCTGTCCCAAGCTGGCCTTGATTTCTCAACGTACATGCATTGTGATGTCACTCTTGATCATCCAGGAACTCTCAGGCTTGTTTACTGTCTCCACAGAAACAGCCTCCAAACGGCTGGGGAAGCTTCAGGAGGGGCAGAGCCTGAACCTGGTGAAGAGAACCGGTGTGATCCCAAGCAGCCCTTCTGCTCAGACTCACCTCTCCCCGCCTTGAGCTTCTTGACATCTGTAGCCAACCCCCTATCGCCACCCGAGAAGCCTGTAGATGTGGATTGGTGGGGTTTCTTCTCTTCCAGCCAGTGTGATCATGGGCAAGTCATTGTCCACCAGCTTCAAGTATTTCTCTGTGAAGTGTGTGACCTACCCTGCTTCTGCAGAACAGAGCGCAGGTGGGATTAAAGGAGGTGGACGCAGGAGCTGGAGTGGGGAACAACCACGGGATGATCACTCCACGCAGGGAGAAGGACATGGGAGGCCCACAGCACTGATCTTCAAAGGATGGAGTCCCAAGAAGGTAAGTGGACTAGGGGTGTCCGGGTCCCACTGTGACGTGCCTGGAGCCTCAAGTGGGAATTGGCCAGTCGGGGAAAAGGTCCAGGTTAGCAGGTTACACTGGACATAGAGAGTGTGAAGGCTGCGAGGAAACTCTACAGCTGCTCCATCTGCTAACCCCTCCCTTTCCCTCAACCATTTTTGCTGACTCTGCTGAGGAGGCCACTCTTGCCTTGGTATCCTTTTTCATCTCTCAGGCACAGAGGCAGGTGTCGGGCTTCCCGTTACTCCCCCCCACACACTCACACACAGACACACAGACCCTTGTCCACCCATCTGAGCCCATGGCTGGGACTGCTGCATCCTGTGCTCTTCCAATTTATTGCTGCTCCTGCCTCCCACCCAGGTCCACCTGTACGCCCATCTTGTATAGGTAGCCTGGGTGGGGACAACTGTCTGGAGGACTTGAGCTGCTGCAGGGATCGAAGATGCAGCATGTTAGCACCTCAGTGTGAAATGACACGTCAGGAACAGACAGCCATCAGTGGAGCAAAATGTGGAAGAATTTCCCAAGAACCATTGAAGAGGAGGAAACAAAGACCATTAGGAATTGAAGTGATAACAAGCAATGAAATAAATAAGAATCTTTTTCCCGTTGGACAATACAGGAAAAATTGCTCCCCAAACTGAGATGGAGTGGAGAGACCAAAGAATGACTTTGACAAGTCCAGCTTGGCGAGTTAGATGAGTTTATTAGACGTTACTTGCAAGGGTGCTTGCCCCTGGGCAGCACAGGAACTTCTTCCCCAGGAGCTTTCTTGCTAGCAAAATCCGCATCTGCCCATCAGTGGTTTTACCTTAAACCCCTTCCCAGTGAGTGACGCAGAGCTCTCATGTGTGATTGCATGCTCGCGTTGAAACAAATCAAGCATGGGCAGTACCGTCATCATGAGACTTCATACAACCCATGATATGGTTAGTTAATGATAATATAATTCTCTATTAGCTAGGGATTTTAGTATTGTAATTAGCTAAATGGCATTATAGGACAGCTAAAGCAGTTTTAAAGCAGTCAGGGCTGGTTTAAGCCACCTTAAAGCCACCTAAAGCAAGAAAGTGCCGGGGCACATCTCTTGTCCCTGGTGGTTATCTTAATCTATATTGTAAGAATTTTGTTGAACATTCCCAGCCAGCATATTTCTGTGCGATGGGGAACTTAGATTTTCCTCTCACTTGTAGAGGAAAAAATGGACACCACAGAATGAAATTGTTTCAACCTGCAAGAATTCCTCTCTTTTGATAGAAGGACCAGGGCTTTCGCTGAGAGTGGGCCTCCACTCGATTCTAGAGAATCATCCACAATGTCCAGTAAAATATCCTCCTCAGAAGTGGCCCTGAAATAGTTACACACTTGTGACAGGAAAAGCCCCTTCTGGGGCTGGGTAAGTGGGGTGGCGATTTTGCAGCAGAGTTGGAGGTGCTGGGCCAAGCTCGGGGGCTCCGAGGAGTCATTGTCGCCATCATTGTGGGGTGGAGGGAATGCCCAGCGGTGTGGGTCATGCCCATGGACAAAGGTGGGGCTGCTGCAGCTGCAGGGGTCTGGGCAGCCGGACCTGGCACCAGGAGGCCAGAAAGCCCAGCGAGGCACAGCCGGCCAGACCAGGGATCTCTCTAGACTTCTAGGCACTCACCTACTTGGCATGGACACCCTTTTGAGGAATCCAGGCCTCTCCAGGATTGCCCAAGCCTGGCAGGACCCAGCGCCTTCATACCTGATGTCCCACCAGCAGTCCCTGGGGCCGCCGCTATTCCCGGATGTTGGCAGGTCATGTTACTTTCTGGAAGCTCTGTGGAATAGATTCCTGCTCATTTGTTGACAGAATTAAATTCCATGAGGTTGTAGGACTGAAGTCCTGGTTTTCTTAGCTCCTAGGGGCCCCTATCCAATCCTAGCAGGTAGCTCCCTATATCTCAGAACTAGTAATGGGACATTAAGTGGCCATATCACCCTGACATATCTCTTGACTCTTCTGTTGTTGAATCTTTCTCCCTGCAGCTGAGAAAGATTCTCTATTTTTAAGGGTTGTGTGATTAGATTAAGCCCACCTGAGGTAGGTGTCTCATTGTAATATTAATCACAACTGCAAAAGTCCCACTGGCCTTGTAACATATTCACAGGCTCTGGGGATTAAAGCGTGGACATCTTTTCCGGAATTATTCTGCCTACCACAGTTTGCCCTTTGGACCATAACGATTCACACTTGTCCTAAATGCAAAATACGTTCATTCCATCCTAAGTTCCCAAAAGATATTACCCCGTTACAGTATCAACTCAAAGTCCAAATCGCATCAAAATCTCACTAGTTCAAAAGTCCCAAATCTCATCTAAACAGTCTAAATCAGGTATGGGTGAGGCTTTGAGTGTAATTCATCCTGGGGCACAATTCCTCTCCATCTGTGGACCTGCAAAATAGAAAACTAGCTATCTGCTCCCAAAACAAAAAGGTGGGACAGACCTAGGATAATACTTATATATGCATTTTTTCAAAAGAGGAGAAAATGGAAATGGGGGCATGAGTCCTAAAAAAATTTTGAAATCCAGTTTGGCAAAGTCTTTTAGGTATCAAGAGTTGGGAATGCCATCTGTGGTCAGGGCCCTGCCCACTGGGCTCACAGCTCTGAAGTCTGGGCTCTCCTCTGTTCTGAGTTACCGTTGCTTCTTCATGTGAGGTAGCAAGGGCTGGCAGCTCAGACTTTTGTCAGTCTCATATGTATAGAATATTGGAAATTCTAGACTCTTTAATTTCATTCTCTCACTGTCCCTTTAAATCTAAGGTGACAGTGTTCCTACTAGTATAAAATTTTCAAGCCAGGTGTTAATCCCAGCCCCTTGGGAGGCCAAGGCAAGAGGATGGCTTGAGCCCAGGAATTCAAAGTTACAGTGAGCTATGATCATGTCACGGCACTCCAGCCAGAACAACAGAGCAAGACCTCATACTTTTCAAGAACTTTGTGAGTCTCCTGTATATCACTGGGATTCCCTCCATTAGACAAGAGATTTATCTGATTTTTTTTTCCCCTCCATAATCCCGTATCTATTTTTGGCTTTTGCTGAGATGACTGAGGAATACCTTTAAACTTCTCAGATGCCTGCTGTCTGTATTGAGTGGACCTGCAAGTCATACTTAATCTCTTCAAAGAGATTCTGTCGCTTTTTGTGCGACAGAATATCCTGATCTTTTGATCTTGATATTAGCAAAAGGTTATGTAGCCACACCCCTGGCTATTTCTCTAGAGCATGCTTTCCTGACAATGAATCTCTTAATTTCAATGCTTTTTTGCAATTAAGATGGGCTGAGAATTTCCCAAATTATTAAATCTTAGGTCTTTTCTGTGTCACAGCTATTCCTTATGTTTATCTCTTCTCTATCACATTTTATTATAATCAGTAAGAAGAAACAAGACTACACCTTCAACACTACTGCTTAAAAATGTTCTCAGCTAATTGTCCATATAAAGACTCATGTGTGAATATTTGTAGCAGCTTTCAATATTTTAAAATAGGGGATGTGCAAATGCCAATTAAGATAAATGGATAAACTGTGATGTATCCCTACAGTAGACTACTTAATTTTAAAAATGAGCTATTCATACATATCTCAAATTATGTTGCATGAAAAACATTAGACCAAAAAAAAAAACCACACACAAAACATTTAGACTTACATAAAATTCTAGAAAAGGCAAATTTTAGCTATAGTGAAAAGTACTCAGTGGTTGCCTAGGGATCAGGGGAAGGAGGGCTTTAGAAAGGGCTGAGAAAGGGGTTATGAAGGGGCATGAGGTTAACTTTGGGGGTGATAGATGTGTCCAACGTCATTGCTAGGGTGATGGTTTCGTAGGTATATAGATATATCAAGACATCAAGACTTACCAAATGGTACACTTTAAGTATGCGCAATATATTGCCTATTGATTATACCTTGAAAAATCTATAAAAAATTATTCCATTTAAAAATCTGTGTCTTCCACTTCTATTGGAAAACTAGGTGACTGGACATCACTAGCAAGTCTACCACCTCACTCCAAATGCCTTGGGATGACCACCTTTTCCGTAGTAGCAAACTGGCAAGCAGTGAAGGTCATTTCCAACAGAGTTACCAGGGACTCTGGCTGTTCACAAAAGCTATATCCTTGGAACCACAGTATCTCTTACTCTCAGGGTTACTGCCTGTGTGGCAAAGACATTAGGTAGAGAACTCTGGGAGGCACAGTAGTCTAAGAAAACTGCATCCTTTGCTGCACCAGTGACCTTGGACATAAGAGTGACACAGCCCTGGAAATCTTGAGAATTTCTGTACATCTGATCCCATACAGCCAGTGACCAAAATGTCTGTGAATGTGTCTTCACAATGGGCATCTCCCCTCTAGTTTGCTGCAGTCTCCCCCAATCCCAATTATTCATACCCAGTGTTTCCCTATCAAGTTAATTTCCCTCCTGGATGCATTAGGTTTTACCCTAGTGGTGACCGGTGTACCAGTTTCTGACCTTCAGGAAATACAGTCACTCAGCAGGTCCTGAGGAACAGCTTTCCCTTAGTGTTAGGAATACGGGACATATACTGGAAACAAGACACCCAATCCATGCTGCTTCTAAATGCACTGTAGGTTGTCACAACAGCTGCACCCTTAAGGTGATGTGTGGGCCCTTAAATAACTGAAATCCAGACAAATGAAGCCCACAAAGATCTGAATTCTTATTTAATAAGCTCTTGTCAGCAATGGAATTTAACACAAAAACTGGACTGAGAAGTGTTCTCCACCAACCCACTGTCCCGTTTGAGGCACATAAAGTTGGATGCCCCCACAAAGGCTGTTTTGTTTACCAATTCAGTTTGGCAGAGCCTGTTTTCAATCCACTCTGGACAGTGAAAAGAATCCCCAAGATTAAAGGTGGCTTAAACTATAAGGCCTTTATTATCACAAACAGAGCAACAGGAGGGAAGTACTTTCCCAGGCTGGGTGACATGGAGGCTGGAAAAATTCATCACAAGTATCACATGAGACCAACAATGTCCATAAAGAAAGTAAATCTTCTCTATGAGCTACTAGCAGAATATAGCTCAGGTCCTCTTGGCTAAAGATGGGTCATGTCCACACCTATACCAGACAGAGAGAAGGGCATGAAGACCCCTGGTAAATTCAAGAGTCTCACGATTCAAAGTACAAGTACAAAGTCCCGCCTTCTGTGAGAATGTTAGGGTGACTAAGCTGGTAGAGTTAAAATGGTTTCAGCCACAGACATTGACAGTGACATAACTCTGGCAAGGAACCTGAGAAGGTCAGAAAGTGCAACATAGTCCCTGGAAGCTTCCTATGTACCTGGCACTCAAAAGGTATCTCCCTCATGTGAATGTTCAGATATCTGAGGTTCAACATCTGACTGATGAGTCTTGTGTTGAAAGTACTCCTATAGCCTGCCTGCAGTATGAACTTTCTGGTGTCGATTGAGGTGGGAGCTTAAGCTGTAGGCTTTCCCACATTCACTGCACTCATATGGCCTTTCTCCAGTGTGAACTTTCTGGTGCCGAACAAGGTGGGAGGTTCTGATGAAGTCTTTTCCACATTTGCTGCACACAAAAGGCCTTTCACCGGTGTGAACCCTTTGGTGTGCAATAAAGTCAGAACTTCGACTAAAGAATTTCCCACATTCAGTGCATTCAAAAGGCTTTGTCTCAGTGTGAATTCTCTGGTGTTTAATAAGGGTGTATTTGTGGCCAAAGGACTTCCCACAATCACTGCAATCATAAGGATTTTCTCCAGTGTGAATGCTCTCATGCTGAACGAGTGTGGATTTGTGTCTGAAGACTTTCCCACAATCACTGCACTTATAAGGCCTTGCTCCGTTGTGAACTCTCTGGTGTACAATTAGGTTGGAGTGATGGCTAAAGTATTTCCCACACTCACTGCATTTGTAAGGCATTTCTCCAGTGTGGACTCTCTTGTGCTGAGTAAGGTTGTCTTTTCGACTGAAGGTTTTTCCACATTCACTGCACTCATAAGGCCTTTCTCCAGTATGGATTCTCTGGTGTTGGACAAGTGTGGCTTTGCGGCTGAAGGCTTTTCCACATTCGCTACACTCATAAGGTTTTTCTCCACTATGGATTCTCTGGTGTTGGACAAGTGTGTCTTTGCGGCTGAAAGCTTTCCCACATTCACTGCACTTGTAATGCATTTGTCCAATGTGAAAGTCCTCTCCACTCTCAGTGCTCTTGGATGTCTTCCTCTTGCTACGAGAAGTTTTTTGCTGATGACTACCCAAACTATCAACGAATTTCTTCTGGTCCTTTTCACACATAAAGGGCTTCTCTGACAAGTGAGGTTCTTCACAAACTGTACCATTCTTCACAAATGAAGCCTTGCCTTCATCCCTTCTTAAGAGTTTCTCTACACTGTAATGCTGCTGGCCCACGTTTGCACTGAACCAGAATTGTCTCCCACATGCCCCACATGTGTGAGGTTTCAGTCCATGGTGTGTTCCATGGTGTTCATCCAGATGCAAAATATCTTTCAAGATGGGGCCACATATGCCACAAGAGTGAGGCGTCTGGGTGGACAAACTTACCTCAGAAGAACTAACATGTGACACTCTAGAAATGCTCTGCTGAGAAGGTGCCTCTTCATCCTCCACCCCACACCAACAACCTGAAGGTAGAAAAATATTGTTGATGTACTTTGGTAAGAGGAGGCAACCCCATCACAAATGTGTATCTACTATACTCAGGACTGAGTCCATGGGTTGTTGACAGAATAGAGCTAGGATGGGGTTGAAGAAAGGGTTGCTGTACAGTACTGGGATCTAAGGATCACAGAATCGACAAAGCCTGATGAGGGACAAAGACACAAGAATGGGGTGTAGTGCAAGAGGAAGAGGCAGGCATGATCTCCAACTTAATCCTCTGCAAATGACTTTCAGCAGGGCCTTGGCTGGCTGGTGACAGGTGAGTGCTACACAGAAATGTGTGTCCAGGTCCAGGAAAATCTGACTAAAAATGAGTAACTCATGTTGAGGAACTATTGAAGGATATCTGCACATCTTATAACACATTACTGTAGTCCAATATTGGCAACCACTGCAGAGGGAGCAGTAGAGAGCCCTTCTAGTAGAGAGTGGGGGAGGACAGCCCTGGATTGGAAGTCAGAATGGAAATGACAAGAGTGTCCAGCCTGGGGAGGAAAAGACATAAATAAGTTATGACCTCTGGCCTGGGCACCAAACAGTGGTGGCACAGGACAGGTTACTGGAACTATGTGAACATATATGACCCTGAGATCACACCATGCCCCAGCTCCCACTCACCATGGCCTGTCCAATTCCCTCCTGCTGTGGCTAGAGTCATGCCCTCTCAGTTGGGCACCCAGAGTTCTCTCCCGTTACAGTTCAGCAACCATAGAGGATCTGGAAGATACAAGTCACAGGGGAAAGATGGGACAGGTGAGTGTGCAAGCACTAGCTCAGAGTCACCCACCTGTGCAAAATCACAAGAAAACAAATATTACAAAATGAACCTTAAAAAATTGGGCCCCCCTTGGCCGGGCGTGGTGGCTCACGCCTGTAATCCTAGCTCTCTGGGAGGCTGAGGCGGGCGGATTGTTTGAGCTCAGGAGTTCGAAACCAGCCTGAGCAAGAGCGAGACCTCGTCTCTACTAAAAATAGAAAGAAATTAATTGGACAACTAAAAATATATAGAAAAAAAAAATTAGCCGGGCATGGTGGCGCATGCCTGTAGTCCCAGCTACTCGGGAGGCTGAGGCAGGAGGATCGCTTGAGCCCAGGAGTTTGAGGTTGCTGTGAGCTAGGATGATGCCACGGCACTCTAGCCCAGGCAACACAGTGAGACTCTGTCTCAAAAAAAAAAAAAAAACAAAAAAAACTGGGCCCCCAGGGGGCCCCACAAGCAGTGACCGTGACCAAAATTCATGACAATGGCAGACCCAAGGAAATGTTAATTAGGAGAAAGGGGTAGGTAGAGCCTGAAGCCCAGAGGTGTCATGAATGTGGACAGTCATCTGGCCAGGGAGAGGCCAACCAGGGTGATATCTACTGAGTTGACCTTAAAACCCCTGATCCCCGACCTTCCTGGCAAAGCTTCAGGGCAGTAGGAGTTGGGGAATGCAAGAAGTAGAGGGGGAAATACATACAGCTGAGCCCAGAGGACCTGTATGAGGCAGCAGGAAAACAGCAGTGCCCATAGGTCCAGCTACGGGAAAGACAGAGAAACTCCTGGGGCAAAAAGGAAAGGCAGAACCCAGCACAGAAGACTGAGATATGTGGGGCCCTCACCAGAAAAAGTGTTAAGTGCAAAGCACAGAAGGCATTACATCGTGATAGAAGAGTCTCTGAGACTCGTCAAGTAGCTCCCACTCCTCCAAGGAGAAGTACACAGACACTTCTCAAAGGTCATATAGTCCTGAATGAGGTGGATAACTGAGCACAAAGCAGCCTCTCTCCCCAGGACTCCTGGGCTACCCCACACACATCCAACTCTGAAGATTATCAGGCCTTGGTGTGATTTTTGTCTATTCTCTCCTCATATTCCATTAATCATTTAGAACAACAACACACAGGAGGACAGATAGACACCATGTATATTGGGGCCTGGCATGCAGGGTCCAACCCTTCTCTTGTCAGCCAGATCCCCTGGGTCCACAGATTATGCCTCATACACAAATCTGGATTCAGCATTTTTTATCAAAGCCTTAGTATCAAAGCCCTGGGCCCATGAATTCACATTCCATCTCCATGTGCATGTCAATCTTTTGGCCACACCTCCTTCACATCACATCTATGCATACGCACAAAATAGGTATCTCCTTGGTCTCCCCACATGCAAATCTGCACACAGCACCCAGAGAATGCTTGGTTAATGTATCCAGGATCACATCTAGCCCTGAACTCAGTTATTAAATCTTCCCATCCTTGCCCTATTGCTTGTGTCAATTCAGCAATCCAGAACCACGTGCAGATCTCAGTTAAACTTGGTCCTTTTCCACTTTGCTATTGTACTGCTGAAAATGCTATTTCCTTATTAGTCGTGGGCTTCTTCTCAACACTTGACTTTTTAAAAGCCCACACCCACTGGGCCCCTACCCCAAAGCACAGTTATTTTGCCGGCTGACCTAGTTTGTCCCTGAGCTAATCCACTAGCTTGATTGAAACTCCTCAGGTCCCACCAAAGGTGGGAGAGTGCACAAAGAGGTGAATAAGGACCAGCTCTGGCCTCATTGTCACCTTGCTTTTATTGCTACAATACTTCAGCATCCATCTCACATCCATGGTCTTCCTGGAACACTCTGCCACCTGCTGGACCCTATTCTTCCCCTCCCTCCCAGAAACACTACCCTCCTTTTTCTTAGCTCTTAAATGCCTCCTACCACCACCTTGCTGTGCCTGCACCTACAGTGTGACCCCTAATGGCACCACCACCATGACATAAAGATGCTCTCTCTAAATTGGATGCTCTACCCTGATCCACATACTGGCTGCCACCTTGTAGATGTCTCCAACCTGAATCCCTTTCCTGAACTCCAGACTTGTGTTTCTAGCTATCCACTTGACACCTCCACTTAGATGTCTTTGGAACATCGCAGATCCCACGTGTCCAAAACTATACTCCTGGTATTACCTAAGAAAGCTACTCCTACCATCAACATCGCTATCTTGGTTGATGACAATCTTTTATCTTCTCAGACCAAACAACGTGGGGTCACCCCTGACTGCTCCCCTTCTCTCTCTCAGCCTCCACATCAAAAAATCGGGTTGGTCCCACTTAAAAAAAAAAAAATGCAGAATGCAACCACATCTCCCACTTCCACAGCCACCACTCTGGTCCAACCTGAACTGCTGCAGGTGGGTCCTCACTGTTCTCCCTCCTTCCTCCTTAACCCTGGTCTTTTCTTCACTGTACAGCCACAGAAAGCTGGTTAAGACAAAAGTCTTCTAGTTCCAAACTTTCGGTGGCTTCCACTTCTCTCAGAATAGAAACCCAGGTTCTCAGGCTTCCATTCCTGCACTGAATCCTGTGCCCTGCTCTCTGATTTCGCCAGACATAACAGTGACTTGAGGTTCCATGAACACTTTCGGTTCAGCCTCAAATGAAGTATCTGCACGTGCTGGTTCCTGTGCCTGGGATACTATTCCATACTTCATCCCATTGCTTCCCAGAAATAGAAATTCTTCCACAGAATTCAGGACATAGGACTTTTGGTGATCCCAGGACCCCCCAAACCAAATGGCAAGAAGGGTAGGTGAAGATTCCCAGGATGCCACCATTCCCCATATTAGGTTGCCAGTATCATGGGGGTGAGTCGGGCTCAATGAGGGCCTGAGATCTTTGCAGGGATCACAAGCTTCTGCCACCATGGCAATGAGGCTGGGATTAGTAGGTTTACACAGTGAGATCTCATGGACTGAACTGTTTCCCTAACCCCTGCTTCGCCCTTTGGTGGGTATGATTTTAGGTTATCTCTTTAACATCAGATAACTCAGGGCTCCGTGCTGCCTCCTACCAGCTGTGTGACCAAGGATAAAAACCTGTATCTCTCTGTTCCCATCTTTATTGTGGGGGTGATAATGGTACCCACCTCATAGGGGTATTTTTTTGTAACAGACATGCTTGTACATGTCAAGTGCCTCTGAAATAGCTATTACTATCCTTGAGTTTAACACTTCTGTAAGTGAACTGATGGGTTTTTGAAAATTTGAGTTTTACCTGCTTTTAAAGAAATGTGGTATTTAAGATTTTCCATTGTAATCAAACACTTTGAGGCCCATCAGTATTTCAGCCAATCTCAAGCACTGGTATAAATTTAACTTACTTTATGTACATGTTTTTGGTTTTTAGTGGCTTACTGATTATGTATACTTGCCAGATGGATACTAGCCTTCTCACCAAACTAGCCTACCTTGTGCATACTCCTCTAAAGGTGACCTGTCAGTGGCCTTTCATTAGAGTTGTTCATCAACTCTTCTTGACAGTTTGGGGAACTGAGGCAAGAGTGCCCTGGGTGGAGATGGGGCTTCTCCACTCATCTGGCTGACCTTTCCTCTGCTCCACAGGCAATGTTCATCATGCTGAGCCCACAGGGTGGCAAATCTATAGTCTCCCACACCTTGGTCTTCATCACAGGCCAGGGCCAGGCTCCCTATACCCTACAGCACTCTCTTCCTGCTAACACCATCCAGCATCCCTCCTTTCTGGAAGGAATCTCAAGGCTGTCCACCCCTTCTTCCCTGGCCTCTGACCATAGCTCTCACATCTGTCACCTCAGGGACCATATAACATCCTTAATATCCCTCTTCCCTAAATCTGATCTGCAGGTTTTAACCTAATGCCTCGCCCCTTGGGATCTCCAGCAGAACTCCAGACTGGCATGTCCAGCTGCCCATGTGATGCCTCCACTGTGAGACATCTTAGATTCACAAAGTCCAAAATCCAATTCCTGATCCCCTGAAAGGTGCTCACTGCTCCAATAGCCCATTTACATTCTTTCAGATGTTCAGGAAAGGGGAAAAAGGAAAAAAAAGGAAAAAGCAACAACAGCTTAGATAACCTATCCCTCACCCGCACAACCATATCTGATGCAGCAAAAAATCTTATTGGCTCTATCTTTAAAAACCTATCCAAAATCCAACGATTTCTCCACCCCAGCCCCTCCTGCCCCTGCTCTGGACCATCCACCACATTCCTAGAGTCTATCGCAGTAGCCTTCTCACAGGTCTCCCCGCCTCTGTCCTCATCATCCCTCCCTCAAGCCAGTTTGTTTCCCCGTCAACGAACATTGGAATATTTTAAAATCCTTTATCAGATCACTTGCACCAACCCTTCAAAACCCTCCATGGCTCCTAGCGTCCTCGCAATGAAAGTACAACCCTTCATTCTACCATTGCAGGCACAACTACCACTCCCACAATCTCCCTGTAGATACATGAGCGTGTTTCCCGATTGCTGCAGGCTCAGTCGCGCCTCCACGCCTTTGCTCCTGCCAGTCCCTCTGCCTGTCACACCCTCCCACACTGGGAGTTAGAAACGGGGGCTCCACTCACGAGCGCACGGCTGCCCTGGACACGGGGGCCTCGGCTGCAGTGATCTGAACAGGCGCTTCTCATGTGGAGCTTTAGCATGTAGAGGTGACAGTCGGGATGCGTCAAAGTCTGGGGAACGCGGCACCCACCTGCCCAGGATCCATCACCGCGGTCGCCGCCATCACAGTCTGGGCCGCGCCGAGCGGTTAGAGGACCAGGTCGGGACCCAGGCCCCGAGGCTGCCCGGTCGTGGAGGCAGGGTCCTCACACGCGCCGCCACCGCTGAGCCTCTTTGCAGTGGGGACAGCGTCTCCTCCCGCACCTCCCCGCTTCCGTCACCTCGGAACCACCGCAACCCTCCCTCTTCTGCTCCGATGTTTCCACCCGACAGCGGACAAAATGTCTACCGCGAGGAAGATGCCGGAAGTCCCGCCCCAACATTTTCCATAGGCACAGAAACGTCCCTAAGAGCGGAGCCGCCGCGCTGGCGCTGAGGTTTCTGGGCAATGTAGTTCCCAGTGTGCAATCGGCCAAGTTCTCGTGTTGACGCCCCACCTGCTGGACAAAGGCCTCATGGGACCGCAAGGGGCGCCGGGAAATGGTGCCCTGAGGCTCCGAAGGCGGGGCGGAGCTTCGCTCCTCTTAAAGGGTGCGCATCCAGATTCCGGAGAGCACAGTCTCCGGGACCACCGAAATGCTTTCTTTCAGATGTCCCCCAAAGCTACAAAACCAAATGGACACCACGTGAAATGTCACTCTGAGTCCACTCATAGTCCACTCATATTTCCCTCAAATTTCAAAATACGCATACCGTCCAGGGAAGATTTAAGTCAGCTTTGTGAGCTTCAGTTGGATCAGAGGAGAGAAAGGTCCCTGGACAGGGTCATGGAGTGGACAAAGAATTTTCTCCAGAAATTGTCTATGGGGGAATGTTGGAGTCTCTGAGGCAAATGGACTAAATTCCCAAATTCCCTTTTAGAAAAAATAGCTACAGGTCTGCCTTTGGTTCATGTTTTTCTGGGCACATCCTAAATTTGATTTAAAGCTCCATTGATTGAGATTTTTGTCATGGTCACTTATATGGGTCAACAACTAGGTAGATTACTTAAAAGGAAAAGAAAAACCTTTTACTATCTGTTATTAAGAACAGACCAAAAAAATCTAAAAAAGCTTTGTCATTTTAACAGAAAGAAAACCAAATTCAAGTTTTGTATCAGTATACTATTGGGTTCATATTTTTTTAAAGCCTTATAAATAAATTCTTTTAATCTTTCCAGCTTGATCACACATAAAATTTCTTTTCCACAAACCTATAATTTTCTATATCCATTTGGGTTCTGTCCTATATTTTCCCTCTTTCTCATTCTGGATCAACCAACTGTATTATGTTTGAATGAAATTATTTTATTTTTCCTTTAACAAAAGCATATCTGTCATATCTCATACCTTTCCTTATAAAAAAAACACATCCTTTCCTTACATACCTTTCATAGTTATTTCCCTTATTATTTTTAGCAGTTTCATTTTCACATCTTAATTATAATCTTTAGCCATTAGTAAACTACTTTTTACAAAGAAAGCTAGGAAGTAGACAGTTGTGAATTGTCTGTCACATATCAGTGTTCTGTAGCAGGCTAGCAAATTCTGTAACAATTTTGTAAGTATATGCTTCTCATGGTACAAATTCTCAGTGTGACAAAAATAACACTTATTAACAGACCCAAATATCTTTAGCTTCTCTACATCATATAAAAATAAAAAGCTAAAAGTATATGAACTTAAATTTAGATTCAATAATTAGTGTTTCAGTAATTTATCTTGGTTAGAAATGATCTAGACATTTAATGAATATCTATTACTTAATTTGACTTAGCAACTTACAAAAAAAATTTGGAAACTGTTTCAGGCAGACATATTATAACTTTAAAGAAAGCCAGCCATCATCTCAAGTTATTTCCCTGTTAACTATTTATATAGCCTATGTATGTTAGGCATATATTAAAAAAGCAAACTATTCATCCAATATAATATTCAGAATGTACAAAGAACTCAAACAACTCAACAGCAAAACAACCAAATAACCCCATTAAAAAGTGGGCAAAGGATCTGAATAGACATTTCTCACAAGAAGGTATATAAATGTCTAACACATATGAAAAAAATGCTCAACATCACTAATTATCAGGGAACTGAAAATGAAAACCACAGTGAGATATCATCTCACCCTAGTTAGAATGGCTACTATAAAAAAGACAAAAAATAGCAAATGCTGGCAAGGATGTGGAGAAAAGAGAACTCATATACTGTGGTGGGAATTTAAATTAGCACAGCTATTATGAAAAACAGTATAGAAGCTTCTTAAAAAACTAAAAATAGAACCTACTATATGATTCAGCAATCCCACTACTGGGTATTCATCCAAAGGATGGGAAATCAGTATAACGGGGTACCTGCACCCCATGTTTATTGCAGCACTCTTCACAATAGCTGAGATGTGGAATCAATGTTAGTGTTCATCAATGGATGAGTGGATAAAGGAAATGCGGTATTTATTCACAATGGAATGCTATTTGGCCATAAAAAAGTAAAATCCTGTCATTTTCAGTAACATGGATGGAACTGGAGGTCATTATATTAAATGAAACAAATCAGAAATAGAAAGACATTTATTGCATGTTTTCACTCATATGTGGGGTCTATAAGAGATGATCTCATGGAGGTAGAGAGTGGAATGGTAGCTACCAGATGCTGGGAAGGGTGTGTGTGTTGCAGGCAGGGAATGAAGAGAGGTTGGTTAATAGGTGCAAACATACAGTTAGACAGAAGGGACAGGTTGCAGTGTTCAATAGCACAGCAGGGTGAATATAGTTAAAAGTATTGTGTATATTTCAACTAGCTAGAAGAGATTTGAAATGTTCGCAACACAAAAAAAGATAAATGTTTGAGGTGAAAAATATCCAAATACTTTGATCTGATCATTACACATTCTGTGTATGTATCAAAATATCACATGTACCTCCAATATGTATAAATATTATGAACCAATTTTTAAAAGTAAATAATTTGAACATGTGAAACACAATTGTGAGATAGGAGATTATATTATGTACAGACATACAGGCCATACTATCCACCTTGATGTTTCCTATATTATTTCTACAAGGACTTTTAATTTCAACCTCTCTGCCTGATCTTCTTTCCCTCAGGTAGCCATACACAATCCCAATCCAAGTCTCTAGCAAAATTTTGCCTTCATAGAGTCCTTTCGTGACCACCCTATTTAAAATAATTTATAATTTCTTTTTCGTTTTTAAGATACAATTTACATGTTGTGAAATTTATAATAGAGAAGAGGTGTCATGTAGTGTCAGAAGATGGAATGAAGCTGAAATGAGATGGCAGAGGTAAGAGTTTTCTTTCAAAAGAGTAGAAATGAGACAATATATGTGTGATAACGGGGAAAACTCTGGAGATAGGATGGAGGAGAGCAAAACTGAAAAACAGCTGGGGAAAATCCCTTTACATGTCAAGGGGAGACAGAATCCAGAGCTGATGTGTTGTGCTGTCTTTTGACTGCAGGACATTTGCTCTACATTAATGAGGGAAGAGAGACTGGGGATTCTTCTGCAGCCACACTTGTCAACTGGGGGCAGGTACAAAATGAGAACATGCATGAAATAAAGTTACTAGCTGAATCATATTAGGTTCTGGGGGCCGTAGACTATGAAGCAGGTCTAGAGAGAAAGGGGAATTTATGAATTAGAATGGGCAGTGAAAATATTTAAAGGTATTGAAGGTAAAACAGGAGGCCTTGACAATCTCAGCCCTACTATGAATTAGTTTTCTAAAAGTAAATAAGGCTAAAAAGGAATTTAAACAATAATTCTTAGAATAAAGTGTCTCATATATGATCAGACAATACTAATAAAACTGACTTTCTAGGTTTCACAGATATAACACATATTTCATTTGCTGAAATTTACTTATAGAGTCAGTTTCCTCTGAAAGAAGTTTGCATCATTTATATTTTTGAAAAAAATGATTTATCTGAAAATTGACTTTAAAAAGGGAGAGGGGACCTGGCATGGTCCACTGAACTCACAGAAAATAAAGATCTCATATGACAGGTGAAGGACTTAATTTGAGAATTCAAGAGAAAAAAAAATCATACCTTGGAGAAGCTATGACATCTGCACTCTCGTGGCTCTTTTTTGTGCCCCATCAGCATCCAGCTACCTCAAGTATGTGATAGTCTTCCTCTCTAGAGACACCAGTCCTGGGGTAAGGAAGAGGAATCCTAAGGGATGACATTCCTCTACACACCACGCTGGCAGGTTGAGCTTGTCCTCAAGGAATTATATTGTCATCTAACAACTTGGCCTCTGTGGTCCCTGCCCCTCAAAAGTGGAGGCAGGGTGGGCTGGGCATGGTGGCTCACACCTGTAATCCCAACACTTTGGGAGGCCAAGGCAGGAGGATCACTTGAGGCCAGGAGTTTGAGACCAGGCTGAACAACATAGTGAGACCCTGTCTTTACAAAAAATAAAAAGTCAATTTTAAAAAAGGTGCAAAAACAAAAAAGAAAATAAGAAAAAGGAAAAAAAGTGCAGGCAGTGTGGGTGCCTGGAGGTGACTGTGAACCCCATGCTCTGTGGCCCCAGTCATAGGGTCTGTCCTTTCAAGGAATTCAGGCATGGCCTTGATCTGAAAGACAAGAGTGTGGAGAACCTGGTTGGATGTTAGGAGACTTGCATTCTAGACTAAGGTCTGACATTCACAAATTGTGTGTCCTTGAATTCCCTTCGCCATGCTTTCTGACTGTTTTTCACTTTGTAAAATGGGAAAGTTTGACTATTGATCCCAGTGGTTCCAAATCCTGGCTGTCCATATAAATCACCCAGAAATTAAATTATTACCCATATATAACACCCAAGAATTTTTAATCACTTTATTGAAATACAATTTACAAACAATAAGAGGCACCTACTTGAAGTGTATGGTTCACTGAGTTTTGACAAATGTGTACACCTGGGTAATCATCACCACGGTCAAGATGTAGAACTTTCCCCCCACCCCCAACCTTTTTTTTTTTTTTTTTTTTTTTGAGACAGAGTCTCACTGTGTTGCCCCGGCTAGAGTGCCGTGGCATCAGCCTAGCTCACAGCAACCTCAAACTCCTGGGCTCAAGCGATCCTCCTGCCTCAGCCTCCCGAGTAGCTGGGACTACAGGCACGCACCACCATGCCCGGCTAATTTTTTCTATATATTTTTTAGTTGTCGAATTAATTTCTTTCTATTTTTGGTAGAGACGGGGTCTCGCTCTTGCTCAGGCTGGTTTCGAACTCCTGAGCTCAAACAATCCGCCCGCCTCGGCCTCCCAGAGAGCTAGGATTACAGGCGTGAGCCACCGCGCCCGGCCCCAACCTTTTCTTGTATGACACGGCTGTCAGCCAACCCTCACAGCTCTAACAACAGACAACCAATGATTTATGTTTATAGAGATTTGTGTTACCGTTATAAAAATTTTATATAAATGGAATCATTTTTCTGGCTTCTTTTACTTTGCATAATTTTTCTTGAGACTCTTGCTTTCTGTTGCATGCATCAGTCCATTCCTTTTTATTGCCGAGTATATTCCATTGTGTAGAGCTTTTCCCCTCCATGTGGTATCAGCATAAGAATGGACAAATGTCAATGGTGTAGAATAGGAAGCTCAGGCAGCCCCAGTCCTCAAAGAGAACTTTTACATGGTTTACGTGGCATCACAACTCAGTGGTGGGTGACCACGATATCTTGTGAGATTCAGTACTGCTTAGTACATAAGTCCTTAGATGTAAAAATGGGGGCTACAGCTATCGTCTCAATGGCAATCACCTCCTGATCTGTTGGCCTTAGTACACCTCAAATTTTCAGCTTCAGAAACTACAAGGAAGTTTGGCTTCAGATGGGAATGATATACCATTTCACTGCTTTTATTTTACTAACAGGTTCCATCAGATTGCAGCAGCAGCTGGGAAAGTAGCACCATCTTTTGAACTGCATTTTGCACTGTGGTTGCAATCTGTTTGTTGCATTTGCTGGGTGTTGCCTGGATTCCAACCTTAAATTGCAGAACTTGAAAGCTGAGCCTTCCCTGAGTTCCAGTCTCAAGAGAGTTAACTGCCTATATTCTGGGACTATGCTACTAGTGCAACCCTTTATAATAACTATGCTTATGAAAGGTACCTCTGAAGGCAGGGAGGTATGACTTCTGTTCAAATGAAGGGATGGGCTTGATTGGTTGAGTGAGCAATGCTGATAAGTGGTAGGACAAACTGAGTTGCTATTTTCCTGTACATTTCAGCCTTCCCTGTTGAGCAGAGGGAGAGTGCTCTTTAGCAGTATTCATGTGCTGTGCACCACACAGGGAGTCAGTGTGAACGTATCCTCCTCAGAGATCATAGCACCCCATAAAACGTGTTGTTCTAGATGTAGACCCGTGTTGTTGGTAGCCCTCATTGAAACAACTGATGCAATGATTTATCTCCAGTCTTGTTGATCTTCCTTCTAAATACCACTTCCCAGTGTACCCTGCTTCATGCCCCAGTATTCAGCTATTACTGTTAACATTGTCACTATTGTATTAGTTGAGACTCTGAAGAAGGAATAAGCATCTCTGCTTTGACCTGCACACGTGCTGGCTCATTCTTCCTCCCCACCTGTCTTGCACATTACCTCAACCCCAACTGATCCTCCTAGTGTTTCTGGGTAAAATGCAAATCATTGAAACGATGGCTGGTAATTCCCAAAGAATCCTCAACCAACCACTGATGAAATTGGCTAGACATGGCCTAATCCCTCCTGTAAAGTATACTCCACACACATCCTGGTCTGACTGCTATTCCACAGTCTTCTCTGTAGACATCTCCACAAGTAGAGACTTCTGCTAAAAGGGCTCTGGCTGATTGCCTTCTCCCAGGCATCCTCATGTGTTTACAGTCCATCATCAAACATATGTTAATCACCATGTTGTGCCAATGTGTGGACCCAGCAGGGACCACGTGACTGTGTGTGGGTGTGGTCCACACCAGACTGTGGGGCACCTTATCGCATGCCTGTCCCACAGGTCTTCATGGAGCATTTCTGCTGTAGTGTCAGTAGCTCTGTTCCATCTCACAGCTTCTTAGTGTTTTGTATATGCCAGTTGTGTGTGTCTCATGTCTGTGACATGTCTTTTTTGTTGTGGATGTGGCACATGTTTCGAGAAGTCTAGGCTGTGTTGTATCAACATTGAATAGCTGTGGCAGTGTTCTCAGTGTGCATCTGGAGTATCTCCAGGTTGAGGTGAAGTGCACAATAAGCCAAATCGAAGATGTGACAAATGCTAATAAACAAATGACACGGCAACTTAAAACAAATAAGAATAAAAATGATAAAGCCATGCTTGCAAATTGTAAAAGAGATTATGTGATACACTAAAAGTCATAGGGATACAGTTTGGATCCTGAATGCAATGAATCCGCCTTGAAAAACAAACACATTTTGAAGCAATTAATCACTGATAACACATTTCATGAAGCTTTGAGATATTTTTGTGTGATAAATTGGAGTTATGAAAAGATGCATATTGGGAAAAATGCATTCTGAATATGCATTAAATAACATATTAACATATTATCTTAAGAATTATAAGTAAAATGACCCAATAACATACCTGAAACAAGAATAGCCATGAAACAATCAGGAATGATGAAGATTGGGGAAATGGTCATGGGGCTTTATAATATATTCCTTTCCATTTGTGCATGTTTGAGAATATCTACTACAAAAGATAGGCTATATCTTTCTATCAAAAAAATTTTTAAAAATAGCCAGGTGTGGTGGGGTGTGCCCATAGTCTTAGCTACTTGGGAGGCTAAGGAAAAAGGATTGCTTCAGCCCAGGAGTTCAAGGGTGCAGTGAGCTATGATCATGCCACTGTACTCTAGCCTGGGCCACAGGGTAAGATTGTGTCTCAAAAAGAAATCTTTTTTCTTTTTGTAGATACAGGGTCTTGCTGTTAGCCAGGCTGGTCTCAAACTCCTGGACTTAAGTGATTCTCCAACCTCAGCTTCCCAAAGTGCTACAGTTACAGGCATGAGCCACTGTGCCCAGTCAGAAAGAAACTTTTGGTTTCAAGAGTTTAAGAATATATCAAAACATCAAATTATACATTTTAAATATGCAGCTTTGTAACAGCCCCAAACTGAAAGCAACCCAAATGCCCATTAACAGATGAATAGATAAAAAATAATGGTATATCCATAAAACAAACTATACTCAGCAATAAAAAGAATGAACTATTCACATAAGCATGTTTGGACAATCTAAGTGCTGAACAAGGCTATCTCTTTGGCTAAGGCTTTCACACATTCACTGAATTCATGATATTATCTGGGTTGCAAAATTTTTGGTGTTGAATTAGACTATTGACTGAATTGGCTGTACTCATGAGGCCTTTATCTGGTGTGAAGTTTATGATGTTGAATGAGGCTGTAGTTTTGGCTAAAGCATTTCCCACATTCACTGCATTCATAAGGTCTTTCTCCAGTATGAACTCTCCGATGCAGAATAAGGCTGAAGCTTTGGCTAAAGCATTTCCCACATTCACTGCATTCATAAGGCCTTGCTCCTGTGTGAACTCTCTGGTGCTGAATGAGGCTGGAGCTTTGTCTAAAAGATTTCCCACATTCCCCACACTTATAAGGCCTTTCTCCAGTGTGAACTCTACGGTGCTGAATAAGGATGGAGCTTTGGCTAAAGGATTTCCCACAATCTTCACATTCATAAGGCCTTGATCCAGTATGAATTCTCTGGTGTTGAACAAGGCTGGAACTCTGTCTAAAGAATTTCCCACATTCAGCACATTCATAAGGTTTTGCTCCAGTGTGAATTCTCTGGTGCCGAACAAGTTTGGATTTATACCCAAAAGCTTTCCCACATTCAGTACATTCATAAGGCCTTTCTCCAGTGTGAATACGCTGGTGCTGAACAAGTTTACATTTGAACCTAAAGGCCTTCCCACATTCGCTGCACTCAAAAGGCCTTTCTCCAGTGTGGACTGTCTTGTGCTGAACAAATGTATGCTTGTAGCTGAAGGTTTTCCCACATTCACAGCACTCATACAGTCCTTCTCCAGTGTGGATTCTCTGATGCTGAACAAGTGTACGTTTGCGGCGGAAGGTTTTCCCACATTCACCACATTTGTGACTTTTTCCACTCTGAAAGGCCTCCTCACACTCAGTAACACTGTGTGGTGGCACTCCTTTAGGAGTGACCTGGTGCCAAAGAAGGCCCACATTGGTCAGGAAGTTGGTCCCAACCTCCCCACAGATGAAGGGCTTCTGTAATGCATGGATTCTGTAGCTCTTCACAAAGGAGGCCCTGTCCATATCTTTGCAGTAAGATTTCTCTCCACTGTGCTCTTCCTGGTGCTCGCGAAGGTTTGCACTGGAACAGAATTGTTTCCCACATGCCACATATGTGTACAATTTCTGCTCATTATGTGTTCCTTGGTGCTCAGCCAGGTACAAAATATCTTGCATGGTAGGGACACATATCTCACAGAGATGAGCCTTCTGGTTTGATGGATCTGGCTTTGGGGTCCTGATTTGTGACATTCTTTCCATAGAATCACACTGAGCCGAAGGTACCTCCTCATTATCCATACCACACCAACAACCTGAAAGCAGAGAAATGCTGGTGAGGTATATGTTGTCTTTGGTGGCAGGAGGCAGTCATATCACAAGTATGTGCCTGACACATCAAAGAACGAGTACATGGAATTGTTTTCAGGATGGAGTTGGAGTCAGGTTAAGTCACCTAGTCACTGCAGTACTGGGATTCTAAAGGTCACAGAAGTCGGGAGTCCTCACAAGATGAAGGATACAAGGAATGGGTATAGCATAAGTGAGTAGAGGAGCACAGGGTTTCCAAACCACTCCTCTGTGAATGACTTTCAGCAGGGCCTTAGTTGCTGCTGACAAGTGAATGCTGTGCAGGAGTCTTTGTCCAAGAACAGAAAAATCCAATTGAAAAGCTGATGTTCAAGGACTATTTAAGGATATGTGTGCATCACCCAATATACTACATGTAGATCAATGTTGGAGAACACTGCAGAGGTGGCAGTGGAAAGGAATGGGTGGCAGGTGGAGTCAGAAAGTTGGTAGGAAAGCCAGGACCTAGAAGTCAGAGTAAAAACAACAAGCTAGCAAAGTATCAAGAAGGGTTAAGAAAAGGCAGAGACAAAGCGTGGCCACTGGCACTAGCATGAAAACACTGGTTTGGTTTGAACAGGTCCTTGGCATGATGCGAACACAGCCCTGATGTCATTCCCCCTCTAGCTGCCTTTCAGCAGGGCCAGGCCCTTTCTGAGCCCATCTTTCCATGGCTAGAGTCATGACCATCCTGTGATACACAAAGGACTCATCCCTGCTAAGTGGCCAGCACTGGCCCAGAACAACTTATCACATGACAGAGCACACACAAGAACACTAAATGTTACCAAAAAAGATCCTCAAATGAGGGTCTCAAAAGAACTGCTCTTGGTGCATGTAAGCAGCACCAGTGTTAGTGACTGCAATTCTAGCACAGGCAGGTATGAAGAACTGCTAGCTAGAGAAAGGGAGCAAAACCTGGGATACAGAGATGCCATGGATCTCAACACAGCCACCCAGCTAGGAAAAGAGCAAGCAAGGAGGGATCCATTAGGCTCCCTGCAAGAGTCCTGACCCTGAATCCTTCTCTATAAGGCTTTGGGGCAGCAGGTGTTGGGGCTGCAGGGGAGAGAAGATGGCAATGCAAACAACCCAGTCCTAGTATGGACAGTACCTACCCAGGAAACTGAGGAAGGAAACAGTAACCACAGCCCACATGTCAAGACAAAGGGGTCCCTGGGGAAGAGCAGAGAGATAAAGAGTCAAGCCCAGGGGACTGGGGTAGGTGTGAGGGCCTTACCCAGTGAGGATATAAGTGCAAAGTTCTCCAGCATCACATTGTGGTACAGGTGTCTCTGAGCCTCATCAAGGAGACCCCATTCCTCCCAGGAGAAGTACACGGCCACATCCTCAAAGGTTACATTACCCTGTCATAATGAGGACAGATGAAACCACAGCCTCTCTCCTAAAGACCCACAATCCATTTCCCCACATATCTACCCCATTCCCATCCTCCTCCCAAACTCCCAACCTTTGAGAAGACACCACACCCTAATGCCACTGGTGCTGTTCTTTCATGGTTCCATTAATCACTGTGCCCAATCCTCAGCAACGAAGGAAGGTGGGCAGACGGATGCCACCTAAGTTCAGGAAGTGGACTGTAGGGCCTCACTCCCTCTGGCCAGGCAGTTCCTCTGGGGTTTTCCCTATCATGCCTTGCAACATAGTAAAATCTGGGTCACTGATCATCCTTAAGCCCACAACCCCAAGGTCCTGGGGACATCAGTTCACACTCCCTCTCCACATGCACATCATTGTTTAGACTGCACATCTCTCATGTCTCTGGACCCCACAATCTCAATCCCACTGCCCTGCCACCTCCCTGCCCCACACTACAGTCATTTCCCTGATTTACCCCATGTTACTCAGCACAAGGCATCCACAGAGTGCTTGGCAAACTCAAATAGGGTCCAGTATTACCTGAGACTTCCCATGGATCCTAATACCAGGGGCAGCCCTAAATGCTGTTTTGAAGGTCTTCCTGCCTATCTCTGAACCTTGCTTCAACATTACCTGTGGAGAACCACCTGTGAGTTTTATTCTTCCCTCTTCTACTTCTGTACTGCATTTGCTGTCCCTGCAGCAGCCATACCCCTCCTTTCTCTATTAAATCCTCATTAAAAGCTCTGCCCCATTGGTCCCTGTATCAAGCATAGTGACTCTCACAAATGATATTTGCCCCAATTTTATCTACTGACCTTAGTTGCAAGAGTGATACACCCCAGACATCATCAAAGCTCACCACAAAATTCTAGTAAATCTGTAGAGCAATGAATAAGCAGCAGCCCTGCCTATGTTGTCTTGTCTCAATTACATCTATGACTCTGTATCATCTCTAATGTTCCCTTGGAAGTCCTCCCACCCACCAGACCATCCTCCCCACACACAGTCCCTTCCTGGCTACTTCTCTCCCACATTTATGTCTGTGATGCCTACCACCTCTAACCAGATGTGCAAGCAAGAAACTCAATCTCATCTCCTTCTTTCTGGCCTGCTAATATTAATAGTACTATGACCATGACCTGAATTCCCCTCCTACGTGTGATCCACAGCTCCATCCCGGGCCACACAGTAGCTACCACTTTTGGATGACTCCATCCTAAACTCATTCTCATATTTCCAGACCTCTGTGTCCAGCTGCCCACTTGATGTCACGATACTTTTGTTCTCCGAAATATGTCAGACTACTCATATACCAAAAGGAAAACTCCCAATATTTCCAATAAAAATCACTCTACTACTAACTAACCCATCTCAGTTGATGGAATTTCCATCCTTCTAGCTGTTAGGACTAAAACTTTAGTGTCATTCCTAACTCCTATCTGTCTCACCTTCAAAGTCAGAAAATCTGGGTAGCCCTTCTTAAAAATGGATCCAAAATATAACCACTTCTCCCACCTCCATGGCCACCACACTGGTTCACACTGTCAACATTCATCTGCACCACTGCAGTAGCCTGCTTCCTGATCATTCTTCCTCTTTCCTCACTCCTAAACTCTGTTATCCACTCTGCAGCCAGCTGATACCTGTTTAGACCTGAGTAAGATCACCTCCTTCCTCTGATCCAAATCTTCCGTTTACTCCATAATAGATGTCCAACTTCTCAGGCAGCAACATTCCTGCCCCCTCCTTTTTGTCCTTAAGATAAACAATGGAGATCTACAGTACCTTTTCCCAGGTCAGACACACTTCCATGCATTTCCACATGCCAGTACCTGGGATAACCTTCCATACCTCTTTCCACTGATGGCCAGAAATGGGAACCCCCTCCATACAACCCTTGGCCTGAACTCACGATGAGCCTAGGGGATTTCTCCCTAGACTTGGGCTTGGAATCTCTTCCAGGTTCCCAAACCCAAGGGCTGTGAGAATGGCATGCAAAGAATTCCAGGCCAGAGATCATATGGGTGGGGTTGGAGACAGTAAGGGTCTGGAACATCCTCTAGTTCCTGTGTATGATCTGTAAGTGCTTCTTCAGTCATGGGGGGCTGTGGACTGAAGCAGGCCATAGAAGGTGAGGACCATGGTGTGTTTCAATGGGCTCAAACTTTCTCTGTACTGCTGCTCAGCTCCGGAGGCCAGGTGACTTGGGCTAAATGACTATGTGCTTCACTCCTCAGTATTGCCTCTTCCCAGATCTACGCCTTGGATGACGTCTCAACCTTCCTATGCCTCACTGTCCTCATTCTCCTCATTCCAATCTGTTCTTCTCCTGAGCAGCTCTTGGAAAACTTTCAAAACTCTTAACTCAGACCTCATCTCTGTCTGGGCACAAGTCTCTATGGCTCCCAAGGCCTTCAGAATGAAGGTACAATTTCACGACCTACCAGTCCAGGTATGACTCTGCCTCACACTCTCTGTTCCTTGCGGAACAAGACAGACCCCTGGTTCCCGATTACTCCCGGCTCAGTTGTACCGCCAAGCCCTTGCACGTGCCGGTCCCTCTGCCTGTCACACTCTCCCACCCCCCACAACACTGAATGTCAAAAATAGGGACCCCCCACCTGCAAGCGTCTCACTATCGTGGACACCGGGGCCAGGGCTGCAGAGACGTGAGCAGGCACCCCTCACTCGGGGCTTTAGGACTTGGGTGAAGGTGAGGACGGGTGAAGCCCGGAGGACGCGGCACTTACCTGTGCCGGGTCCTTCAGTGTGGCCGCCGCCATAGGACTCGGGGCGGAGCAGGGCTGGGAGCGGCGGTCCCTAAGCCGTGCCTGGGTGGGTCATCCCGGGCGGCGCTGTCGAGCCTCAGACCCGCCTGTGTGCAGCAGGGAGACGAATTCTCTCGCGGCTGCTCCGTCCAGTCCCCTCGGTCCCGACCCAGGCTTCCGGAGCTGGAACAGACCTGGGAACTGCCAAAATGACGGCCTCTAGGGGGCCTCCGGAAGTCCCGCCCCAGCGCGATGCACGTGCACGGGAATGGCCTTGCTTTGGACTTTCATCGGCTCAATACAGCTGCCTCCCAGCGCAGCGTCCTCTGGGTAATGTAGTTCCCGGTGCTCTAAAGGCTGCCGCGACGGCGGGTCCCAGCTTGGACCCTCCAGAACAGGCCCAGATGCTGCTATTAATATGAACATAGGTGTGCAAGTATCTCTTGAAGTCCCTGCTTTTAATTCTTGTGGGTACTTAATTTCCTATTGATTAGTAATATTTCTTGTCTATTCTATGTGTTAGTCCCTTGCCAGTTTTAGACATTGTAAATATCTTCTTTTAATCTCTCAACCGAGAATACATTTTGGGTATCATGAGCTTTAAGGAATAAAGCCAGTAGAAAGTATTTTTCAAGAACAGCTGTAGACTTCACAGTAGTGGGCCTTCTGGTTGGACTCATCTTCCTTGAAATTTCTTCCAGTGACGCTCCTCGGAAACACTGCTCAGAAAGTTCCTCTTTACTCCATGACAACAATCTGAAGACAGATGTTGATGTTGGTGGGAGGCGGAAGCCCTGTTGCAAATGTGTGTCAGACATACCCTTGGATGAGTCCGTGGCATTGCTGTCACAGGACAGAGGTCAGGGGACAGAACAAATACAGGATCACTGTGCAGTAGTGGGCATCTGAATGTCACAGACTAGGGGAGGCTGACCCTGTACAAGGACACCACGAGGGGCTGCAGTGAACTTTTGTGCACATGACTTTCAGCAGCTGAGGAAGGGTCTGGTCAGGCCATGGAATGTCTGATCACAACTAGGAGGTGGTGGTCTAGGACTGTCTAAGGACTAGCTCATGTAATGTTAAGTGTGTGGCGACTTTGGAGAGCACAGGAGAGAGAACAGAGAAGAGAGGAACAGGTCAGATGTGGAGGCCAGAGAGGTGTGAGATAGCTTTTTCCAGAAGTCAGGGGAATTGACAAGTGGGGAAATGGACAGAGGTAAAGGTAGAAATCAGGTATAGCCACCGGCCTTGGCCTCACACCATGGCGGGCACAGGACAAGTTCCTGGTATTATTTGAGCCCAGCCCCAATGTCATACCCTCCCCAACTCCCACTCACAAGGAACTTGAGCCATCCAAACCCTTTCTGCTGTGACAAGAGTAAAGTCTGGCTGACTCACAGGACTCTGCCCCTGGCTCCACCTGGGCAATGGCGTGTGGCACGGGAGAGCCGAGTCCTAACGGACGGGGGGGCAGGTGAGCAGCCAGCGCAGTACCAGTCACCCACTCCATGACAAACACAGGAAAGATAACAAACATCGTAAGACTCTGGGGTAGTGTTTGGCAGGAACAGCTTCCTGGGTCCCACAAGTAGTAACCATGTCAATGTCAGTGATTTCCAGGCCCCAGGAAATGCCAGGCAGCTGGAAGAGGAAGAACCTGGGTCACAGAAAGGCCACGGGTGTGGACAGAGTCGCAGAGTAGGAAGAGGCCAATCTCTGTGGGTCTGTTTGAGGCTGCAGGGCAGCAGGTGTTGAGGACTCGTGGGAGGAAGAGGAGGCAGCACACAGTCCAGCCCTGGCACCCTCAGCGTGCTCTCAGGAAACCAGGGAAAGGGGCATGTTCATGATCCAGATGTGAGGACAGTGCTGCCTATGAGGAAAAGGGGGGCGTCAGAGCCCGTGGTGAGGGACTGCTTCCATTGTTCAAAAGAGAAATTACAAACAGTAAGGGAGGGAAGCATCACAGATTTGATTATAACCCAAGACTTTCTCCTGACAACAATCAGGAGGGAAAGAGGAGGGGGAAAAAAGATGAGCTTTTTTGGGGTGTCCACTTATGCCACTTGATGTGTCTGTGCTCCCACTAAAATCATCTCCCAAATCAGCAGCAGCTTGGTTCAGGCCTTAGGAAACAAGGGATGATTGTGAAGACACCATGAGCCTTCTGACCTAGACTACGCTGTTCTCTTCTGAGGCCCATCAGCGCATTGTCGAACCTGCAGTGATGGGGGAGGGGACCGTTCTTCCCAATCCAGGCTGTACCTGTCTCATCACACTTAGTCCACAGAAACTCTACGACTGTGTGTATGTCCCACACAGCAGGCCACGTGATTCCCTACTACATGCCTGTCCCGCAAGTCTCCATGGAGTATTTGTTTGTGTCCCCTTACTTGCTGTGGTACGTCAATAGCTCAACTCTGTTTCTCAGATCATTGGTGTGTCTCACATATACCAGCCGTGGGTGTCTTATGCCTCTCACACACCTTTAGCATCATGGCTGTGGTATATGCACGTCTGGGTTGTACCGGAATGTGAGCATCCCACGTCTGTCACACTATGTTCCTGGTGTAGATGGGAAGTATCCCCAAGATGTGCTGAGGTGTGTCATGATCACACACCTGTCCCACAAGTCCTCCCAGTTATGCATGTGTGTTTGTCCAGGCTGGGCTGCAGCGTCCTCACCGCACACCCATCACATCTGATACCCGAATGTGTTTCCACGTTGTGCCACTGTGTGCTGGCAAAATGTAGTCACACTGTATTTCTAGGTGTGTCACCATCACACATCAGTTCCCACTGACAAGATCTCAATCACCCACCTCACTATCTGCTTTAGAGAAAACCTAAAAAGGATCAGCATGTAAAGAGTAAGAAAGATGCAAAAAGCCAAATCCAAAATGCCATCAATTGTGATGGACACGTGACTTATCACTTCAACCCAACCAGTAAATAATAAAGAGTAAGGGGTACCTATAAGTTAACAACCAACCAAGCCACAACTACAAAAGCCAAAAAACACATTTTGTACCTGATTCACCTTAGTATGACTGAAAAAACACATTTTTTGAGAAAATTAATGAAATTCAACATACATGACATTTTAAATTATTTTTATTTTGTGTAAAATATCAGCAGTAGGAAAAATGTATACATTTTTGAAAACCATACTAAAGAAGTTATGCATTAAATTGCATTATGTCTGGGTTTATCAGTAAAATAAATCACTAGTGTGTATAAGAATACATGAAACAAGAAAGATCATAAATAATGGAAGACCGAGGAGGAGTTCATGGAGCTTCACAAGAGGCTTTTCCACTTCTGTATATATTTGAAAACAGCCATTACAAAAGATAACCTATGCCCTTGTATCAGTAATTTTATATGTTAAGGAAAACAAATGGATATTTTAAATATGTGAAGTTTAAATCAGTTAAGCTATTTCAGTTATGAATACTGAAACTCTGTTACTCTTTAATCATTTTACTGTTTTATTATTACCTACATGCTTGATGTTATTTGAAGCTAATGCAACAGGAGGAAAGAAACAGAATAGTGTGCTATCGGTGACTTTTTACTTATGCATGGTCAGTTGGCAATTTGAAATTGGTTGTGGTGGGATTACTTATATCAAGTAAGGTGGCAAATACTAAAAACTAGGGCTTCATTTATGCTATTATTAAAAATCTACACTCAGAAGAGTGATGAAAAATGTTAATAATGCTGATAAAACATCAACTTATATATTAAAGGTGGCCGTTACATTGTGCACACCACAAAAATAAATCAAAGAAAATGACAGGTTTTGAGTATTCAAAATCAAGGACGTCATTCATATCACCGAATGAATAAAATTCCAAAATATATGTTGTTTCATTGTCTATTTGTCACTAAAACAAAATTAACCAAAAATTCATAACATATAAAACAGGCCAGATACACATTTGCCTCAAGAATTACCTAAGGCTGGCCGGGCGCGGTGGCTCACGCCTTAATCCTAGCACTCTGGGAGGCCGAGGTGGGCGGATTGTTTGAGCTCAGGAGTTCGAAACCAGCCTGAGCAAGAGCAAGACCCCGTCTCTACTAAAAATAGAAAGAAATTAATCAGACAACTAAAAATATATAGAAAAAATTAGCTGGGCATGGTGGCGCATGCCTGTAGTCCCAGCTATTTGGGAAGCTGAGGCAGGAGGATCGCTTGAGCCCAGGAGTTTGAGGTTGCTGTGAGCTAGGCTGACGCCACGGCACTCTAGCCAGGGCAAAAAGAGTGAGACGCTGTCTTAAAAAAAAAAAAAAAAAAAAAGAATTACCTAAGGCTAATAAATAAACACATGAAAAAAAATGCTCAACAAGGTGAATATGTAGGGAAATACATTCAAAAACAGTGTGATGCCATCACAAACAAATTTAAAAAAATTAACATTAAAAGGTGACTCTGCCATGTATACGCAAAGGAGTAAAGATAGAATTCTCACATAGTCTGGGAAGAAATGCAAAAAGGAACCAGCATTTTAGTTTAGTTTGGAAGTTTCTGAAAAGGTTATGTATTCACTTATACCCTGATTTAGACATTGCATTCTGACTTATTAGTATAAGAGAAATAAAACAAGCATCTATAGGAAGAATTACACACAAATATTTGCAGCTGCTTTATTTGCAATAGCCAAACTTTGAAAATAACTCAAATGTTCATAAGCAGATGGATGGATAAAGAAAGAATCATATATCCTTAGAAGAAAATGCTACACAGAAGAATGAAATCTGCACATAGGCAACATGTATGAGTTTCTAATTATGTAGCATTAATAAAGCCATAAACAATAAAGAGAAAACACTCTATAATTACTATTTGGAAAGTTGTGAAAATGCAGAGCTATCAATTGTAAATGACTATAAATCAAAAATTGCCTGGAGGATCAGGAACAGATTATTGAAAGGCACAATGAAAATATGTGGGTGAGATAGGTTCATTATTTTGCTTACCTTGATGTCTTCATGGGTTTACACTTACGTAAATCATTATTGTCTCCACCATCTAATTCCCCACGCCTTGTTGGGGCAGCCATACCTCAGTGGCAGGAAATACAGGGGAACAATAAAAGCCACTCCACCTGAGTTAAGATTGCTGGCTGAAGCACAAAAGCCACATCTGTGGACAGCAATTGCCCTTCTCTTCATCCTATTTTCACTGTCTATGTAGCAATATCCTTGAGGTAAACAGGCCAGAAAGGCTACAGGAATTCATAATGTCCTTAGATTATTTTCTCTGTCTTAAGCTATACAAAATACACAGTTCTGAAGGCCCTGAGATTTCTGTACATGCTGATCCTGCTGAGCCACAGTCACTGGAACATTTGCGGGTACATCTTCAGACAAGGAACATTCTACCTAGTTTACTGCAGTCTGCTTCACTCCTTATTACTCAACCCAATGTTTCTAAACCAACTATGGCCCCCCGCCAGGTCCCTGTAGTTTTATAGAGACATGAGACTACCGAATTTCACATTTCAAGAAACAGGCTGGGTGCGGTGGCTCACGCCTGTAATCCTAGCACTCTGGGAGGCTGACGCGAGTGGATTGTTTGAGCTCAGGAGTTCAAGACCAGCCTGAGCAAGAGTGAGACCCCATCTCAAAAAAAAAAAAAAAAAAAAAGAAACACAGCTTCACTGCAGGACCTGAATAAGGAATTCTCAATATTGCAGGGAATTATGTGATCTCCCCAATGAACAAGAAAAACTTCCATGTTGTCTCCAGAAGCAATGGAAATTCTCACAACTGTCCCCTCATCAGACTGACCTCTGATCCTACAGACCTCCAGGATCTGGGCAACAAATTAGCAGAGTGCCTTGCAGTCTCTCCCAGGAGGCCTTAGTAACAATGCAAACTAGGCAAAAATGCAGAAGTTATTTACTCCTTTAAACTAGTAAAGCCCTACTATCCTATCAAACTACTTCACAGTGAATAAAACTTCCAACTTTGAAGGCCTTTATTGTTGCACAAGACAGTAAAATGTGCAATAGGCAGTTCCTGGTTTAGTGACTTAGAAACTGAACAAACTTCATCAGAAGCATTACCTGAGGCCAACGATGTCCCTGAAAAAGGCAGTCCATCTCTGCAAACCTCCAGCAGAACTCATATCAGGTGCCAGGGCCAAAACTGGGGTGTTCTCTACACTAAGTAATGAGATAGGAGGAAATGAGAACCACCTAAGAGCTCAGGTTACTCAAGATTTCCTCCAACAAATGCAAGAAGTCTGCCTCCCTGAGCACTTTGGGGTGGTAACTCATGTATACTCTGTGGATCTGCCAGGTGGTAGAGATGAAATGGCTTCAGCTACAGAGGCTACCAATGAAATGAATCTGGAAAGATCACTGGAAGGCTGAGAGTCCACAACATAGCTACACATGCTTCCCACATACCTCAAACTTACAGGAATCCGTACATCCTCAGATATGTAAGATTGCAATCAGAAGAAGGCTCTTCTCAAAGACTAGCCTTCAGTGTCAGCATACTGAGAAAGGAAAAACACATTCATTGCATATCTGAGGCCTCTGCCCTATAGAAACTCTTCATTGTTAAATATAACAAAAAAGTTTGCCATATTCACCGCACATGAACCCTCCTGTATTGAAAAAGGCCACAGCTTCAATTAAAGGATTTCCCACATTCACTGAACTAATAAGGCCTTTCTCCAGAGTGAACTGTCTTTAGTTGAATAAGGACAGATTTTGGGGGATAGGATTTCTCACATTCACTGCACTCATACGATCTTTCTCCAGTGTGAAATCCCCAATGCAAAAGGCAGAGCTTTGGCTGAAGGATTTCCCACACTCACTGAACACATAAGACATTTCATTAGTGATGAATTGTCTCATGCTGCATCAGGTGACATTTGTAGATAAAGGATTTTCCACATTCACTGCACTTATAAGGCCTTCTTCAGTGTGAACCCTTTGATGTCGAAGGAGGACAGATAACTGGCAAAAGGATTTTCCACATTTACTGCAACCATAAGGCCTTTCTCCAGTGTGAACTCTTTGATGTCGAATGAGGGCAGATATCTGGCGAAAAGATTTGCTGCACTCACGGCACTCATAAGGTCTTTCCCCAGTGTGAACGGTCCTATGTTCAATGAGGTAGTTTTTGTGGGTAAAAGATTTCCCACATTCACTGCACTCATATGGCCTTTCTCCAGTGTGAACTGTCTTGTGTCGAATGAGGACAGATTTCTGGCGATAGGGTTTCCCACATTCGCTACACTCATATGGCCTTTCACCAGTGTGAACTCCCAGATGCAGAAGGAGGGCAGAGCTTTGGCTAAAGGATTTCCCACATTCACTGCACTCATAAGATCTTTCATTAGTGTGAACTGTCTGGTGTCGCATTAGGTGAGATTTGTAAATAAAAGATTTTCCACATTCACTGCAGCCATAAGGCCTTTCTCCAGTGTGAACTCTTTGATGTCGAAGGAGGACAGATAACTGGCAAAAGGATTTTTCACATTCACTGCAGCCATAAGGCTGCAGTGTGAACTCTTTGATGTCGAATGAGGGAAGATATCTGGCGAAAAGATTTGCCGCACTCATGGCACTCATAAGGTCTTTCCCCAGTGTGAACGGTCCTATGTTCAATGAGGTAGTTTTTGCGGGTAAAAGATTTCCCACATTCACTGCACTCATATGGCCTTTCTCCAGTGTGAACTCTCAGATGCTGAACAAGGGCAGAGCTTTGGCTATAGGATTTGCCACATTCACTACACTCATAAGGCCTTTGTCCAGTGTGAACTGTCTGGTGTTGAATGAGGACAGATTTCTGGCGATAAGATTTCCCACATTCACTGCACTCATAAGGCCTTACTCCATCATGAACTGTCTGGTGGCGAATGAGGACAGTTTTGCAACTGAATGATTTCCCACATTTGCTGCACTCATAAGGCCTTGATCTAGTGTGAGCTCTCCTGTGTAGAAAGAGGCCAGAGCTATGGCTAAAAAATTTTCCGCATTCACTGCACTCATAAGGCCTTTCTCCAGTGTGAACTCTCTGGTGTTGAATGAGTACAGATTTCTGGCTAAATGATTTCCCACATTCATTGCACTCATAAGGCCCTTCTCCACTGTGAAACCTTTGGTGGCGAATGAGGTGGGTATTGCAACTAAATGATTTCCCACATTCACTGCACTCATAAGGCCCTGCTCTAGTATGGGCTCTCCTGTGACGATTGAGGTTAGTGCTGTGGCTAAAGGATTTTCCACATTCACTGCACTCATATGGCCGTTCTCCAGTGTGAACTCTCAGATGCTGAAGAAGGGCAGAGCTTCGGCTGAAGCATTTCCCACATTCACTGCATTCGTAAGGCCTTTCTCCAGTGTGAACTTTCTTGTGTTGAATGAGAACAGATTTCTGGTGAAATGATTTCCCACACTCATTGCACACATGAGGCCTTTCTCTAGTGTGAACATTTTGGTGTTGAGTAAGTACAGATTTCTTACTAAAAAATTTCACAGATTCAATACACTTGGAAGGCTTTCTTCCAGTGGGAACTCTGTAGTGTCTATTGCCATGTGGCCTTTCACTGTTGGTAATGGCCTGATGCTGGAGAAGGCCTGAGGTGGCTGAAAAGTCTTTTGCAACCTCCTCAAAGCTGAAGAGTTTCCCTGACACATGAAATCTGCAGTTCTTCTCATATGAGGCTTGGTCCACGTCCATTGTTAAGACTTTCTCTCCATTATCAAGCTTCTGGAGCTGGTAAAGGTTTGCACTCAACCAGAAACCTCTTGATGTCCTATCCAAGTGTGATTTCTGTCCATAGAATGTGGCTTGCAACTCATCTATGTCAACAGTATCCTTCAGGACTGGGATACAAGTCTCACAGGGTTGAGTTTTATGGCTGGATGGACCTGCCTTTGGAGTCCTGCCCTGTGACAATTCTTCAAAAACACTCAGTGCAGAAGGTGCCTTGTCATCTGCTGTTCCATACCAACATCCTGAAAAAAGAGAAATACTGATGAGGCGCAAGTTCAATATGGTAGGAGATAGTACTCCCATCGAAAACATGTGTCAGACATGCCAAAGAATGAATTCACAGAAATTTTCTCAGGATGAGAGAGTGGATGGCAAACTGAGGAAAGGGCCTCTAAAGATGACGGAATGGGGCAGGCCTTATAAGAAGAAAGGCAAAAAGATGAGGCACACTTCAGGGAGGAGAAGCACGGTCTCCTACTCACTCCTCTGCCTAAAGCCTTCATTAGGACCTCATCTGCTGAGAACATGGACATGCTGAACAAGTTACTGGCATCCAGGCCCAAGAGAATCCAATGGAAAGCCTGCATCTGGTGTGCAAGGACTATTTTAAAAAAAAAGGTAGCAATGAGGTGTGTCCTGTGGAATTGACACCCAATCACTAAGAACACAGGAGAGCTTCATGGTATGATTAGAAAACAGCCATAGTGTCCTGCTCTTCCTTAGTTTTCACTCATTAGGGTCACTCCTCCTCATAAAGTATCTTGCTATGTCAACCCTGTGAAGCAACCAGGGCCAACTCCCAATTCTAGTTGTGTAATTATGTGGGACTTGTGACATGCAGGCCCTAAACACAAGAACAGAGAGGTGAGTGGTCAGCACTGGCACACAACTCAGCACATAACAAACTACATGATAGAAAAATGTTACAAGAACACCTTGTAGCAAAGTCTTCATGAAAAGCCTATGGCCCAATTAAGAAGTAATCACAGTGCTTGCATTTCTTGACATGGGTAAATTGAGGCAATGCTGGCTAGAAGTAAAATGCACAACCTGGGCACAGAGGTCCCACAGATATAGAAAGAGTCACCCTGCCAGCAAGCGGGCAAGGACAGACCCTTAGGCTGACTGTAAGATTCTTGACTCCCAGACCCTCCCTGAATGATTGGAAACAGTAGGTGTTAGGGCAGTTTGCAGACTGCATTGCTCAGGGCCATACAGAAAGCTTGGTGCTTTCCCAATGAGACATATGCTAGGAAATTGGGGAAGTCAACAGAGCCCAGGGATTGGCTGTGAAATAGACAGAGCTACCTCTGGGTCAGGAAGAAAGATGGACGCCAGCACACTGGGAGGTATATCTAGGCCTTACCTTGGGATTTTATGAGTGCCAAGTTCTCCAGCATCACATTGTGGTACAGTCGCCTCTGAGTCTCATCAAGGAACTCCCACTCCTCCTGGGAGAAGTAAATGGCCACGTCCTCAAAGGTCACAAAATGCTGCTATGATGGAAACAGTTTATTCATCATCAGTATCTCTCCCAGAACCTCAGGTTGATCACCCCATATATCTTTCCCAAGCTCATCCTCCTCCCCAACTCCCTACCTCACAGAATATAACAGGTGCCAGTGCCACAGATGACCCCTCTGTCCTCACAGTCCCATTGGACACTGTGCCTTCAATCAGCAACAACAGGAAGGTGAGCAAATCTCTGAACCTGGCAAGCAAGGAATCACTGTCTCTTTTGAGGCAAGTCCCCTGGAATCCCCTAGAGGATGGCATTCAAACACAACCGAGATTCATGTTCACACTTCACTCATGCCAGGGCCCTTGGAACATAAGTTCACACTCCCTCTGCATGTGCACATCACTATCTCCAACACACATCTCTCACCCAAGTGTACTCGTACAGCCTCCTCTAGCCTGATCCCACAACATAGGCATCTCCTGTGTAGTAAGTGTCATAGGAGACCGCCTTCCTATGTGCAACTCAGTACAAGGCATCCAGAAAGTGCATGAAAATTGAACAGAATCCAGTATTATCCAGATCTCTGATGTCCCCCGCTGTCATAGCCAGTCCCAAACTCTGCTCTGAAGCCTCCCACCTTGACTGTGTCCCTTTATTCAACCTCAGCCATCCAGAATCACCTGCGGAATGTCAGAAATGCATGGCGCTTTCCAATTTGTATTGCTCTTAATAGTAACTGCCTTTCTCTCTTGCTGACCTTCATTCAAATCCTTGCCCCAGTGGCTCACTATCCCAGCTTCAGTGACTCTCCCAGATAACTGCTTATGCACCTAAACTGATCCACCCACCTCACTGAAACTTCTGGACACAGCAAGAGTCATAAGATCCTGATGAGCCCACCTAGCAATAAATAAGCATTAGATCTGGCTTTGCTGTCATCTTCTCTGAATTACTCCTACGGCTCTACATCATTTCATGTTCACACATCCCTCAGAAGCCTTGAACACTTGCCAGGTTACCTCTCTCATACACTGTCCCCAGGGCCATTTCTCTCTGTTACCTCTGTTTGAGCCATCAACTGCATCCATCCAGATACCCAAGTGTGAGACTACCCTCCCCTTCCTGGCCTGATATTAACATTATCATCATGACCTGGGTTCCCTCTAGTAAATGTGACCCATATTGTTGTGGGCTAAATATTTCTGTCTGCCCCAAATTCCCAGGTTGAAGCACTAACGCAATGAAGCCTAATACAATGTGATAGTATTTGTAGATGGAGTCTTTGGGTGGTGATTAGATTAGATCAGATCATAAGAGTGGGAACTAGGCCAGGTGTGGTGGCTCACACTTATAACCCTAGCACTTTGGGAGGCCAGGGTGGGAGGATCATTTGAGGCCAGTAGTTCAAGACCAGTCTGAGCAAGAGCGAGACCCTGTCTCTACAAAAAATAGAAAAATTAGCCAGCTGTGGTAAAGCAGACCTGGAGTCTCAGCTACTTGGGAGGTGAGTAAGACAAGGTGAGTAAGGCAAGGTGACTAAGACACAGAGCCCCATCCTGGTCTGCCCACTATCCACCACCTTTTAGAGTAGTGCCAATACTGAAACCCTCTCGAGAGTCCAAAACCCATGTGTCCGCCTGCCCACTTGATATATCCACTTATTTATTCTCTGAAGTATCTTATACATTTAACATGGACATAACAAACTCCTGACATCCTTAATTAAAAACAATGCTTCTATCTACTCACCCCTCCTATGAGATGGGGCTTCTATCCTTCTAGCTGCTAAACCCAAAACCCTTTTGCAGTCACCTCTTTTTCTCTCTCAGCTTCAATATCAGAAAGTCAGAGCATACCTCCAAACCAGAATGCAACTATTTCTACCATGTCACAGCCACCACTGCAGTCCATACAATCTATAGTCACCTGGAGTACTGCAGTAGCCTCCTCCCTGGTCTTGCTACCACCTCCCTCACACTCATATTCTGTTCTTCGTGCTAACCCTAGGGAGCCTGATGAGACCTGGGTTAGATTACTTCCCTCCTGTGCTCCAAATCTCCCATTCTCCTGTCACCTCCAGAATAGACTCCAACATCTAACAGAGCCATTTGAATTCTGACTCTTATACCTCTGATCCAATCAAAAAGAAAGGAGACTTTTGGTTCCTTGAACCAGCTCAACCTCACTTCCAAGCATCTTGAAACACCAGTATCTATACCTGACACAAACTTCCACATCTTGGTCCGTTGTTTGTGAGCAATAAGAACTACTCCATATAAACTCCAGCCTAGAGGAGAATCATGTGCTTAATCCCTTTGGGGTCCTCAGGCCCAATGCCGGGAAGTGTGGCAAGTTAAGAGTCCCAAGACACCCCAGTTCCAGAGACCACACTGCTGGGGTGAGTAAGGTTATGGACATCCTCCATTCACCTTGTAGGGCTCTGTAAGCACTTCTGTACTAGTGGCAATCTGGGAGAATTGTTCTGAGAGGCAGGTGACAAGGGTGGGGCTCCATGGGCTCTGGGCTTCCCTGTCACCCGGTCCAACACTAAAGACAGGTGACCTGAGATGACTACATTATATCTGGGTCCCACTCCTTGGTGCTTTTACCAGCTATGTGACCTTGTAAAAGGACCAAATCCCTGTGTGCCATCTATTATCGTTCCCCTTCCACTGTGTTCCTCTAAATAGCTGTTGTAAAACTTAAAAGTGTAATTGAAGCCGTGTCCCTCTTCTGTTCACAACGCTATGGCTCCTAGTCTTCTAAAAAAATGGCAGTGGGCCAATCCAGGCGCGAGGCTGCCTCACATTCTTTGCCCCTCCACACACAAAGCCATCCTGGGTTTCCGGAACCCTCCCGGCTCAGTCGCGCCTCCAGGCCTTTATAGGAGCCGGTCCCCAGGCCTGTCACACTAACGGCCCGTCACAATGGGTGTTAGAAATAGGGACCCCGCCCACGAGCGCTTCACTGTCCCGGACACTGGGGCCCGGGCCAGGGACGTGAGCAGGTGCCCTTCACTCCAGGTTTCAGGAGTTGGGTGAAGGTGAGGACGGGCGAGGCCCGAAGGACGCGGCACTTACCTGAGCCGGGTCCCTCAGCGCAGCTGCCGCCATCGGACTCCGTGGGCTGAGCGAGGCCTGGAGCGCCGAACGATCCGGTGGGGACCCGGGCAAAGCCGTCACCACTGTCGCGGACCTTCAGATCCCCTGATGTGCCGCGGTGACGACTCTTCTCTACTCGTGCCTCGCCGTTCCCGACACCTCAATCTAGATCCAGGACCGGCGTAATGACCAAAGACCAGCGACAATGTCCGCCACGAGGAGGACGCCGGAAGTCCCGCCCCAACAGAGTTGGGACAAACTGAAATGCCCATTCCTCGTCCTTCATTGGCTCAACGCCAGGGGCGGCTGGCGCACAGATCTCTGGGTAATGTAGTTCTCACTTCTCCCTAGGCCCAACAGAGGTCGCTCTTCGCCTGGACCACCAGGAGGAATGGTCACGTGGTGTGGGGGTGAGCGTGGCGGGAAGCCTGGGAAATGGAGTCACCACCTCCAAGGGCTGGGGAGGAGCTTTGCTTCTTTTTAAGGCACCCTACAGGGATTTTTGGGGACTGTCCTGAGCAAATAATTGGTTAGAGATATATTATTTCAAGCTCTTTGAAATACATCTCCCAGAGGCTAAAAGTGTTTAATATTATTTCAGGTGCTCCCAATGACTATAAATCCAAGAGGGCATATCATTTCAAAGAGTCATTTAAACGTAAAATGTGTCCGCTTTTAGCGGGAACCTGATAAACATTATCTTCTTTATCTTCAGCTGTGTGTAGGGTGGAAGGTTAGAGTCAGCTTTGTGAGTTTCAGTATGCTGAGTAAGGAATAAGAAAAAACGACTCCACATGGAGTCCAGGACGAGAAAGACGGCAGACGTTTGCATAGATGGCATTCAGGCAGGACGATAGTTTAGTTCTGCTTATGGTTCCCACATACTAATAAAATAGCTCTTGGTAGTCAGTGATTATGTATAACCCAGTGAAGAACTGTGTGTGTGTGTACATGTACATTAATACACACACTATTTCTTACTTCATATTCTTAAATCAATTCCTTTTAAGAACCTGAAAACTATTAGAAAAGAAGTGCTACATAGCCTGTGTCATTTTGGAATAGGACATTGTCTGTAGTGCTCAGAGTTGGACGCTTGTGCAGAGGGAACCACAGAATGCCAAGATAAAGGTTTAACACACCAAGATCTCTTCTCTTTGAGGGAAAGTGATGATGATCTCTACTGTTAGTGCAGGAACAGTGTTTGCATGGGGAGTTGAGATTATCTCGGAAAAACAGCCAGAACCTATAACACACAAACACATTGAACATGATTATTTGTTTCAAAATCTATTTCTCAAAATGAAGCTTTGTTTACAAATGGCACATTGTAGCTAAATTTTTTATGACAACCATAGTTGTCAACCAAAATATACAGCTCCTAATCAAATTTGTAAAATTTTACATCAGCTGATAGTCCATGAGATTTTCAAACTGAAGTCAGATTTTATCCACTAACTTACATTTATCATTATGTTTTTGATGTAAGCATCATGAAAATTATATAATTTCATAAAAATGTAACATGTGATTAGTTATAATTTTGATTATGTTAAATATTTTCTAAAGTTAAATTTGTATGAATGTCATTAACGTGCATGTCTTAAAGATTATATAAAATTTATAAAAGTCTC
>NW_012150008.1:1302224-1303396 GCF_000956105.1 Propithecus coquereli | reverse complement strand
CCAGGATAATTTTTCTGTTTTTACTAGAGACGGGGTCTTGCTCTTGCTCAGGCTGGTCTTGAGCTCCTGACTTCAAGCGATCCCCCTGCCTTGGCCTTCCAGAGTGCTAGGATTACAGGTGTGAGCCGCCGCGCCTGACCTAAAATGATAATTTTGACTTTTTGTTGGAAACATCTCTGATTATTTTTACATTTTGTTTCCCCAAATCAAGAAAGTTTTTTTTTAATTTGAGCTATTTATATAGTACAATAATTGAGTAAAATATACTTTTGTGAACAAAATTGTAACATTTGCCTTTCTTTCTACCTAAATTCTCCAGATTTGGGAAACTATTCATCAATAGTTAAGGTCAAAATAATGGCAACCGAATAACTGGAGATAATTTATTATTCAGGAGAATGACATGTAGCCTCATGTCAAAACCAACCTCATATTGCTAGCAATCCCTCATGTTGCTGTAGCCCACCTATAATAACAAGGTTCTTTTCCCCTGTTGAGGGACATGACTTTCTTGGAAAGAGCCTTCCCTGTGCAGAGTAATGAAGATTGTCTATCACTGTAATCTAAATAGAGATTGATCATCAAAGCTTCCATGGAAAGTTTTGTTTTCTTTTTTTTTTTCATCGAAGGGGTAAATGATAACCTATGGATCAAATTTGGCAGTTTACTTTAAAAGTAAAAAGACTTCCAAATTAACCCACATGGGGGCAGTGTTGTGATTCATAGTGACATCCTGCTCCTGAGTTAAGAATCTTACCATGATTTCCTCAAATTGTTGACATACTGATTAATGTATTACCTACTGACACTGGAAAGGATGTTGATTTATTCCTGAAACATGAAGTTTTACTGGTTCTCCTGCAGGTAGACATTTTAGCTTGTATGTTGTATAATCTGTAGCCAATGATTGTAACCTCTGTGTTGTAACTTCCAATGAAACGGACGACTCTGGTATGAGGGGTCTTCCTCTCTTCTTCTAAACTTTCCTATAAAAGTCTTTCAACTTGTAAAGACTTTGGAACATGCTCAACTTTTTGGTGTGTCTTGCCAGGTTGGTACTCACTTTTGTCTTCCAATAAAGCTTTGTTGAATTATTTGTTTCTCAACAGCCTTAATTTTGGTCAAAAGTTGCATGTTCTATGTTTATGTAAATTCAACTGTATTTTAGATTA
>NW_012150008.1:1285017-1301744 GCF_000956105.1 Propithecus coquereli | reverse complement strand
AGGGTCTCGCTCTTGCTCAGGCTGGTCTCGAACTCCTGAGCTCAAACAATCCGCCCACCTCGGCCTCCCAGAGTGCTAGGATTACAGGCGTGAGCCACCTCGCCCGGCCCGAAAGAAATCTATTTTAATTGAATATTCATTATCTTCTAATCACAAGCAATGCTGATTATTTCACTTCTAATTCAATTTTCTGAAAACTTTTGCCCCTCCTCTGACACGCTTGGATCATGATTGAATCCACCAATATTTGCACTGTTTTGTAAATGGGAAAGTAAGTGCCTTTTGTGAATTCTTTAAGGATCATTGCAACATACCTTCAGAAAGCAGACTCAGAGAAGGATGTGAAATTAAAGGATTTATTGTGCTCACAAGTCCTGGAAAAAGGAGGCACAGCACACCATAGAGGGGACCATATGATTGGAGTTTCCAGGGAGAAGACTTAATCAAGTGGTTTGAAGCCTAAATAGTGGATGGGCCCATTGGCAAGTGCCTCTATTGCTGGTCAGTGTGGAGTATACAAGCAAAAGGTGTGGGGATATTTTACTGGTGGTTTAAATGTCACCAGGTCATAGTAAGGGGAGGGCAAGAAGGGGAACTTGTGGCAGAAAGCAACTTTATCACACTGGTGCATGTGGTCACCCGGGCATGGTGCTCACAGCCTGTTTACGGGAATGTTGAGGCATCAGAAAATGTGAAATTTTAAAATTTCACGACACTTGTTCCAAGGAGCCTCTATTCCCCGTTTCATTCCTTGCCATTCGCCCCACTACCCGCTCTACTCCAAGCATTTTGAACTTGTTTCTGTTTTTGAACTCTTCACGTGCCTTCTGAACCCAGAGAATACCCAGGGAGTATAAAGTGGAGATAATTTCCTCTTCACTTTAAAGTTCTTTCAACCACTTTGATTAGAAAATAACATATAAATCTGATTACAATGAATGTCTTAAAGAACAAACAGATTATGAAGACAATTGAGAAAACTGAACATTGGCAATATATTTTATGAAGTCTTAAATATTTTGTTTGATAAAGTGATAAAGACTATGTAAGAGAGCTCTTATGTTAGGAAGAGATGCAGCATTGAATGACAAGAGGTGCAAATTGTAAATAAAACAATCCAGAAATGTGTATGGGAATAGTTAAAATAAGAACAGGCACGAAATGATCAATAATGATGGAAGATTGAGGAAGGGTTCACTGGGCTTACCAACACAGTCCTTTCCATGTGTGCACATATTTGAAAACATCTATTTGAAGGGACAGAACATGTCTTTGTATCTTGTACCTATTTCATGTTCAGAGGGAATGGATTGTAAAGGGCAGGTGGAAACTTTTGATTTAGGGACTTAAGTATATATCAAAACAGAAACTGTATGTTTTAAATATGCACGATTTATTGTGAGGCACTACTTCACTTAAGCTACTTTAAAAAGCACAGATAATACTCAAAAATTGTCACTTCTTCATTATTTTACTGTTTTACTCTTACATATATATTGTTCTGTGATGAGCAGGTATATGCAAACTTATCCCCAAAGGCCAACGGAGCTGAGAGGCCATAGAAAGAGGCTGACAAATCCAGTTTCTCAGAAACATTTCATAGACTAACAAACAGAAGCCATGTCTTGTGCAGCCACAAGATGATGGATTCATGCACTTGTCCTCTGTGGGGAGGTAGCTAAGCTCCCAGCAAAAAACCGGGTCCTTTTGGTAGAGTTGCAAGGGATAAGAAAATAATAGAGAAAAATGGAAAATAAAAGAAATAAAAGAATGCACAGAGACAAAGATATAGTTTTATAAGTTTATGAAGATTATAGGCAAAGCGGGATCTCAGGGGGCCTAGAGCTTCTCCGTGGGTCTCAAAAAGCCCCGAATGAGGTCTTACATGGTAACTTATAGGGAATAGTCATTAATTGCCAGGGGTAACAGATTTACATAACAGCAGGTAGTTCCTCTCAGGTTAACAGATTTTCGAAAGGTTTCTACAGATCCTTTAACTAGTTCTATCTATGAGAGCAAATGGTTACAAAATCTTTCAAAGGTTAACTTCTAAGTTCTCAGGTAAGTTTATCACTTAACAAAGGGCTTAAAAAGAGATATGTTGGCTCCATATTTATTAGGTTATTGTGAATGGAGACAGGTAGTCTAGAGTGTTCAAACAAGAGCTTTGCTTCTAGCCATTCAGGAAGCTGTCTGTTCCAGGGGGCACTCCATTGTCAGCTCTCAGCCTGTAGTTTTTAACAGATTCGCTTTGCTTTACAAAGCAAATCCAAACCTTTAGGTCTGAGAAATGTGGCGCCTTGTGGGATACAGCCGCTACTGTCTTTCAGAGACGCCCTTCCGAGTTTAACAGCATTTGAAATGAAAACCAACACGTTCACATATTCCTTCAGGGCAAAGCTCTACAAAACTCCTAAGACAAATCCTGTCTGCAAACACGTTTATATTAATTCATGGAGCAACAGTCCTCCAGAAAGTATCCTCTATATACCAAACTTTCAGGGTAAAATGTGCAACGCTCACATCTTCAGGCTTTCTTGCCATGACTCATGACCATTGGAGAGGTTAGATAAGCATCTTTGGGAGGGAGGGGTTATCTATGCTACAGGCATTGTTTATAAGGACCTTGGTGCAGATCATGGGTCATCATGGTGGTATTTTGGTTAAAGATGGCATTACTCTCACCATGCAGCAAGCTGTTTTCCTACATATACATTAGGAAATTTGTGGCTATTGTATCAGTATAGTGAAAATACAAGGGTGAGCTGCTGCTCATCTCTTCCCAACTCATGTTCAATGACATCATTTTGACAACTTGGAATTGGCTATGGTGGGAGTATTTTACAAGGAAATTGACAAATACTAAAAACTAGGGCTTATTTACTTTATTGAATTATTAGGCCTAAGAAGGTGATGGAAAATACGTTAAATAATGAAGATAACACTTAAAATATATAGTAGCCGTGACTGTTACACTGTGAATATCTCAGTTTTCAAAAACAATTTTTCCATTTAGCAAAGAAGTGCATCACATTACTGAAGAATAAGTTCCAACATGTCTTTGTTATACATGTCTTTCTATTTATTAACGAAAAGTGAAATATCACCAACATCCACTTAAAAATAGGCAAAAGACATTAACAATTTTTTCAAAGAAGATATACAGGTAGCAAGTAAACCCATGAAAAAATGTTCAATAACATACCAGAAAAATGTAATCAAAATCACAGAGAGATGCCATTATAAAGCTATTACAACAACTAAAATGAAAAAGACTGACAAAGGCCGGGCGCGGTGGCTCACGCCTGTAATCCTAGCTCTCTGGGAGGCCGAGGTGGGCGGATTGTTTGAGCTCAGGAGTTTGAAACCAGCCTGAGCAAGAGTGAGACCCCGTCTCTACTAAAATTAGAAAGAAATTAATTGGACAACCAAAAATATATAGAAAAAATTAGCCGGGCATGGTGGCGCATGCCTGTAGTCCCAGCTACTTGGGAGGCTGAGGCAGGAGGATCGCTTGAGCCCAGGAGTTTGAGGTTGCTGTGAGCTAGGATGACGCCACGGCACTCTAGCCCGGGCAACACAGTGAAAAAAAAAAAAAAAAAAAAAAAGACTGACAATACCAAGTATTGGCAAGAATGTAGAGAAACAAGAAGGCTCACATACTGTTGGTGGGAATGCAAATGGGCACAGTTTAGATCACAGTTTGGCAGTTCACATATACTGTAGCATTGGCACAGGAGAAATAAAACATATATATGCATATTAGGAATTCTATGCCTATGTTCATAGTAGCATTATTTGTAACAGCCCAAAACTGGAAACAACCCAACTGCCCATTAAGAAATGAACAGATAAACAAATTATGAGATATACACAGAATAGAACACTCAGCAATAAAAAGAATGAACTATTCACCTAAGCGATATTTATGAATCTCAAAATAATTATGCAGTGTTAAAAACATCAGGAAAAAAAGGAGTAAACATTCTATGATTACATTCACATAAAATTCTAGAAAAACACAAATTATTCTCTTGTGAATGAAAGTAAATCACTGGATGCTTGCAGTCTGGGGAAGTGCAGGCAGAGTTTACAGAAGGGCACAAGGTGAATCATGGATATGTTTATGATCATGATTATGATGATTTCATGAGTTTAAATGACAAAATTCTTAAATTATACACCATAAACACATATAAACTGTTGTTGTTACTTATACATCAAGAAGGTTTGTAAAACATGGTTCAAATATCTGATTTCCCACTTTTGGGAAACCGGAAGCCTTGGCAACCCCATGTTGACTGCCTTATCTCTTTCCTCATTTCTAGAGAAGGGCAAGAAAATGTTGGCATCCATCAGTGCAGAAAATATTGGCAATGAAGGCTGTTGCAATTTGACACAATAGCAACACTGGCAGAATCACAAAAGCTACATTCCTAACCTATAGAATCTCCATTATCTCTATCCTCATTTTCCTGCCTCCACAGCAATGGACTTGAAGTGAACAACCCAGAGAGTCAAGAATCCACAAAACCTTTAGATTATTTTAGCTGACAGTGACCTCAGCTACTGGACATAGATTTCTAGGTCCTGTGACTGCTCACAGCCAGTCACTGGAAGATTTGTGAATGCACTTTTATGAGATGCACATTCCATCTGGTTTGCTGCAGGGTCCTCCACACCCAGTATTTGTATCAAATATGGTTCACACCTGACTCTCATTGTCTTCTGAGTGACATCAGCCTACAGAATGATTGATATCAGGGCACATCTCCTTGAATAACCTCGTGAAAAGCTTCTCGACAGTGCTGGGCATTATATGACATCCTCTGGGAACAATGAAACAATTTCATCCTACTCATGTGCACAGGAACTTGCACGTGAGTAACTGACCTCTCCTAGGATGACCTCTAGTCTCACAGAAAGTACGAGGATCCAAGCCACAAATTAGGTCAACAGAATCCTTGCATTTTTGTCCTCAGAGATTTTGGGCAGCAAAGCAAATTTGACCAAAACCAGAACAAGAACTACCATCATTTTACTTTTCCTACAGAGACGCGCAAAGCTGAGATGCCCACCAAAGCTGTCCATTCCTTCATACAGAATCTCTTTTCCACCCACTCCTTACAGTAAACAAACCCCCAAGATTACAGGTAGATTTAACAATAAGGCCTTTATTAGCACACAAAGCAAAGCAATGTGAGGCAGCCAGTTACCAGGTGGTGACTCAGAGGCTGGAAAAATAACCAAACGTCATGTAAGACCAAGAATTTCCATGAAGGGAAGCCTTCCACATTAGCCTCTAGCAGAACCCCGGCTGGATCCAACCAGCCAAAACTAGGTCAGATGTAGGCTTTAATCAGCCCGAAAAAAGAATGAATTCCCCCTCAAGGCTTAGACTGTTCAAGATTTCCTCTGGGGAATGAGCACAGAAGCTTGCCATGTCTTAGCATGTCAGGGTGACCGAGGCCCACTGTGCAAGGTGGTAGAGGGGAGACGGCTTCTACCAGAGAAACTGACAGTGATTTAACTGTGGCAAGGGCCTTGGGCAGTTTAGAATAAGCAGAGCAGCTCCTGTAAGCCTCACACACACCTGGACCTCATGGGGAACCTCATCCTTATGAAGGTTTTGGAAATATGAGGCTGAATTTCAGGCAGATGGCTCCCACACAAAGGCTCTGTAGTGCTGTAATACTAAAGAGACAGCACATTCCCTGCAGGTCTAAAGCCTTTCACAAGTGTGGAGTTTCAGGAGCTAAACAATGTTAGACCTTGAGTTAAAGGCTCTTCTACATGTGCTGCACTGATGAGCCCTCTACATGTTGTGACATTTTTGGTGGTGAATCAGGCTGGAGCACTGGCTAAAGGAATTCCCACATTTATCACACTCATAAGGCCTTTCTCCAGTGTGAACCACCTGGTGTTGAATGAGGCCAGACTTTTGGCTAAAGGACTTTCCACATTGGCCACACTCATAAGGCCTAGCTCCAGTATGAATTCTCCGGTGTTGAATTAGGATGGAACTCTGACTAAAAGATTTCCCACATTCACCACACTTATAAGGCCTTTCCCCAGTGTGAACTCTCTGGTGTTTAATGAGGGTGGCTTTTTGGCTAAAGGATTTCCCACACTGGCCACACTCATAAGGCTTTGCTCCAGTGTGGATTCTTCGGTGTTGATTAAGAATGGCACTTTGACTAAACGAATTCCCACATTCACCACATTTGTAAGGCCTTTCTCCAGTGTGAACTCTTTGGTGTTTAACAAGGGTGGCTTTTTGGCTAAAGGATTTACCACACTGGCTACACTCGTAAGGCCTTGCTCCAGTGTGAATTTTCTGATGGTCAACAAGGCTGGAGTTTTGTCTAAAAAATTTTCCACATTCACTGCACTCATAAGGTCTTTCTCCAGTGTGGATTCTCCGGTGGTCATTGAGGTGGGAGGTCTGGCTAAAGAATTTGCCACATTCGCTGCACTCCCAAGGCCTTTCTCCAGTGTGGACTCTCTGGTGCTGAACAAGTGAGTACTTGCCACGGAAGGTTTTCCGACATTTGCTACACTCATAAAGCTTTTTTCCAGTGTAGACTCTTGTGCGGTGAACAGAGCTCTGTTTGTGCCTGGAAGCTTTCCCACATTTGCCCAACTTGTCATGACTTTTTTGACTGTGAATGTCTTCCCCACACTCAGTGATCTTGCTGGGCTCCTCACCTTTGGGAAAGGCCAGGGACCTCAGAAGCTCCAACGTGGCTGGGAGGTCCTTCCCAACCTCCCAACTGGGGAAGGGCTTCCCTGACACATGGAGCAGGCACTGCTTCGCATAGGAGGCTTTGTCCGTGTTCCTCTTTAAGGGCTTTTTTGCAGCACAGTGCTTCTGGTGCTGGTGACGGTTTGCACAAGCTCCAACCATGTGTGGTTTCTGCCCAGGGAGATCAGACAGAAGCAAAATATCTTTTAGGATTGGGACACACATCTCACAGGGTTGAGTCTTCTGAGTGGACAGACCTGTCTTAGACTGTGACACTCCTACAGAAACATTCTGTTCAGAAGGTGTCTCTTCATCCTCTGTTCCATGATCACAACCTGAAACCAGAGAATGGCTGATGAAATGCATGTTGACTATGCTGAGTGGGAAGCCTCATTACACACACACCAAAAGAATGATCCTATGGGTTTGTTCTGAGGATAAGGGAGCTGGGGGTAAGTTGAGCAGGGGGTTGCTTGGCAATACTGGGCCTCTGAAGATCACAGAATTGGAGAAGCCTCACCAGATGAAGGACACAAGGCTGGGATGGAGCACAAGGAGAGGCAATGTCTCCAAATCATTCCTCTACCAATAGTCTCAAAAGTTTTCCTTAAGTAGTCCCCAAATCCCTACAACTCACCACAGTCTTCAGCAGTAGCCTATCTTCTGCTGACACCTGCATGCTGTGCAGAGGTTGGTTATGCCCCAGCCCAGCACAATCCAATTGAAACTGAATAGCAAATGTTCAAGTTCATATAATTACATACATACTTCATGAGGCATTATGTGTCAATATTGGAAAACACTGCAGAGGACCAGGTGACACATGGAGGCCAGAGAGGTGGAGGTAGCCAGATCACAGATGTCATAGATAAAATGATAAGACAGAAAAGTATTAAGTATGGGGAAGAAAATATAGGAATGAGGTCTGGCCAGTGGTATCTGCACTCGAATAGTGTAAACACAGGGAAGGTTCCTTACATGATTTGAAAATAGCCCCGATATCATGCCTTGCCCTAGTTGCCCAGGCCTTCTCTGAAACCACATTCACCCTATGAAGAACCAGGTTTCTCCCCACAGCCTAAGTTGTTTAAGTACGTGGGACCTGTGTGAATCAAGTCCTATAGTAAAGACAGAACATGTGATCAGTCAGCACTGACACAGAGCAACTCGGCAAGTAACAGCCCACAGGGAAGAAAATTAAAGACCTAGAAGGAAGAGTGGGTAAGAACAGCCCACGGTTCCCATAAGTATAGAGTATGACAATGCCTGCAATCATGACACTGGTAGCCAGAAGAAAATGTCAGCTTGCAGAGGTGGGGGAACTTGGGACACAAGGTGTCATGAATCTGAACACAGTCACCCAGCCAAGAGAGGGCAAGTAAGAGGAGATCCATTCAGCTGACTGCAAGATACCTGCCTGCCAGACCACCTACAGCAGCAGGTGTTAGCGCTGCTGATGGAGAAGGATGCTTGGGGCAATACACACAGCTCAGTACTGGCACCCACAGCACACATCCTAAGTAAGTGGTTAAGTCAACAGAGTCCAAGGTCTGGCTATGGAAAGGGTGAAGCTGTCTTGGGGAAATGAAGACAGACAGAGACCAGGATGCTCGGGTTGGTGCAAGGGCCTTACCCAGTGACGCTACAAGTGCAAAGTTCTTCAGCATCACTTCAAGGTACAGGAGCCTCTGAGTCTCATCGAGAAGTCCCCACTCTTCCTGTGAGAAGTAAATGGCGACGTCTTCAAAGGTCACATAGCCCTGTCATGATAGGGACAGGTCACTCCACAATCAAGTTCATCTACCCACTCATTCATCCCCTGCTCCCTCTCTTTCCCACATGCCTGCCTCTGAGGAAATACAGACCCGGGTGCCACCGATGTGCACCACTCTCTCATGGTCCCAGTGATCACTGTGTGCTCCCCCAGCACCAACTGGCAGGTGGGCAGGGAAATACCATCTAAACTTTGGGCCTAGCATGTAGGGTCATGTCCCCTCTTGTCAGGCAGTTCCCCAGGAGTCTTCCAGATGGTGAGGGACACAACCAAATATGGGTTCATCTTTCACCCTAATGTCCTCAATGCCAGGAGCCTGAGTCCATCAATTCACACTCACTTTCCATGTGCACATCACTCTTTGGACCACGCTCTCACAGCCTCCTCTACCCAACTGCCCCCACACCACAGGCATCTTCTTGGTCTTCCTACATGTTACTTAGCACATGGCATGCAGAAAGTGTTTGGCAAACTCAGACAGAGTTCAATGCTAGCCAAACCTCTGATGGTCCTACTGTCAGAGACAGCCCTCATCCTGCTCTGAAGCCTCCCCTGCCTGACTATTCCTTGCCTCGACCTCAGCCACCAAGAATCACCTGGGCCCATGGCCCTCTTGTGCTGCACTTGATGTCCTCTCCCCAGTCACAGCCTTTCTCTCACCTCTTAACTGTCATTTAAAATCAGTGGCCTCAGTGGCTCTCCACCCCAGACCCAGTGACTCATACAGATGAATACTTGTGCTCCTTAACCTATCCGCCCACTTTACCAAAACCCACATCTCCCCCTGCTCACCCCTCCCCACCCCACGCAACATCCTGGTGAGCCTGTAGCATGATGAGTAAGCATTAGTCCTGGTGTCTTAGTTTATGTTGCTATAACAAAATACCATAAGCTGGGTGGCTAATCAACAGCAGAAAATTATTTCTCACAGATCCGGAGGCTGGAAGTACAAGATCAGAGTGTCAGCATGCTCAGGTTCTGGTAGGGCTCTCTTCCAGGTTGCAGACTACTGACTTCTTGTATCCTCATATGGTGGAAAGAGCACTGATTAGTTCTCTGGCCTCTTCCTTTAACGTCATTCACTAATCTCATTGTGAGGGCTCCACCTTCATGACCTGATTACCTCCCAAAGGTTCCACTTTCAGATACCATCACACTGGAATTAGGGTTTAAGCATATGAATTTTGCAGGGATACAGTTCATCACACCTGGTCTCAGTGTCACCTTCTACCAATTATTCCTATGTCTCCACGTCTGTCTTATATCCCTAAGGCACTGGAAACCGTGATCACCTGCTACATTATCCTCTTTCCTACACCTTTCCCATGGCCACTGCTCTCCCACAACTGTTTATGATGCTCTCTACCTCTACCCAGGTGTCCAGTCATGAGACCCGGCGATAGCTCCCACTTTTCCTTTCCTGGGCTGTGAACAGCATTACTTTCATGACCAAGATTCCCACTCCTAATTGTGACCCACAACTATACCCTGTGTCAAACACTAGCTACCACCTTTTGGATTTCTCCATCTTAAACTACTCCCCAGAATTCCAGACTATGTGCCCAGCTATCCACTTGATGTCTCTTTAACTGTGCTTGAAATATCTCAGACTAGAAAAACAGCTAAAAACAAAACTTCCGCTATACCCAGTGAAAATTAACCATACTACCAACTTTACATTCTAGCGCTTCCAAGTGCTAAACCTAAAAAGCCTGGAGTAATGCTTGACTACTACTTTTCCCTGTCTTCCCCCCAAAATCTGAAAATTCAGGTAGCCCTAATTAAAAAACTGATCCAGAATCCAACTTCTTCCACCTCCACAGCCACCCCACGGGTCCAGCCACTATCAACATTCACCTAAACTATTGTCGTAGCCTCCTCCCCAGTTTTCTTATTGCCTCCCTCACAACCCACAGAGTATCCTCTGTGCTATGGTTAAAGGGGAGCCTGGTGAGACCAGTGTCACATAACCTCCATCTTCTTCTCTAAACCTCCCATTGCTCCTATCACCTACAGAATAGATGGCCAATTTTTCAGAGCCATTCCAAACCTGAATCCTGTCCTGTTGCTCCCAGTTCCCACAAGAAAGAAAGGAGACCTAGATTTCCCTGAACCAGCTCAGCCTCACCTCCAGGCATTTGCACATTCTGGTACCTATACACAGGATGACCTTTCGTACCTCATTCCACCATCTGTCAGCAATAGGAACTACTAAAAACAACCCTCAACCTAGAATCAGGATCCCAGGTTAAAGGTTCTTAGGCCCAAGGACTAGACGAGGGGTAAAAGAGATCCAAGAAAAAAACCGCAGGATGGGGTCAGGACTAGTGAGAGCCTGGGACACGCTCCACTCACCTTTGTGAGGTCCATATGTGCTTCTGTAGTCTTGGGAACCTGTGGGAAGAGGAAGGCCATGAGAGGCACGTGACCATGGCAGGGCTCCACGGATTGAGGCATCCCCGTAGCCCTGTCCATGCCGGAGCCAGGTGACCTGGCGATGCCTGCGTTATTTCTGAGCCTCAGTGTTCCAGTCCTCAGCGCTGCAAACTCTCAGCAGCTGTGGGACCTCGCACAAGGACTCGATCTCCCTGTGCCTCAGTGTTCTCCGTTCTAGACTGTTCTAACTTCGAGCAGCTTTCGGAAAACATTGAAAAGCTTAACTCTGACCAACTGCCTCTTCTGCGCACGACCCTGCGTGGCTCCCGGCGTCCTGAGAACGAAGGTAAAACTCGCTTCGCCATTCCAAGCGTGAATGCCCCTGACTCAGTCGCCACGATTTACATTACGCCGGTCCCTCTGCCCGTCACACTCCCAGACCTCATCACACTGACTCTGGAAATAGGGACCCCACCCACGAGGCCCCGCTGCACCGGACTCGGGGATCCCGAGTATGGAGCCCCGAGAAGGTCCCCCTCACCGCGGCTTTAGAGTTTGGGTGAGGTGAGGGCGAGCGAGGCCCGCAGCACTTGCCTTTGCCGGGTCCCTCAGCGTGGCCGCCGCCATCGGTCTGTGGGCGACTCGGCGCAGGAGCTGCGGCGACCCTCGCGGGGACCCGGGCGCCGCCGTGCAGCGGAGGACTCTTTCCCGCGCCCTCCGGCTCCGTCCCTGCGGCCGAACAAAGCGCTCCCCGCTCCGGCAGCGCGGACCCGCGCGGGGCTGAAATGACCCCACTCGAGCGCTGCCCCGACCCTGGGCTCCAAACGCGGAAACGACCCTTTTCCGAGCGCTCATTGGCTGAGCGGCTCTGCCGCTGCGCAGAGTCTTCTGGGAAATGTAGTTCCGCGTCCCGGCGGCGGGAAAGGATGCCGCGGCCGACTCTCGCGAAACAAAGCCCCGCGGGGGGCGCGGGAAACGGCGGAGCCGAGTGCCGTGGGGCTTGGCTGCTTTTTAAAGGGCAGATTTCGGGGGGGGGGCTTGTCTGCCGCTGGCCACCAGAGTGATGGTCTGAGGGACGCTGGTCAGACGCTCCCAGAAGTGACGCAACCGCCCCAAAGGCTGCGGACCCACGTGGAGACGCCACCCCCAGGGGCGCCCGGACTCGAAGCGACGGAGCCGAGGGAGCCTCGCCTGCTGCTCTCCTCGCGCCCGCGGCTGAGGCGGCGGAGTCCGGCGGGCGCTGCCCTGGTTCCCGTCAGGGACGGGAGGAGAGTCCGGGCCGGGCGGCCTCGGGCCCGGGGCTCACAGGGGCGGCTCGAGCCCCACAGGGGCCCCCTCCGCCGGCGGGCACCGGTCGGGTCGTCGTGGCGACGCGGAGACGCCCGGGACGGGGACTGGGTCGCGCGGGGGCCCAACAGCGCCCGGCAGAGCGTCCTCCCGCGGCCCCTCCCGAGTCTCGGAGCCGCTCCCCGACCCCCGACGTCCAGGCCGGGGACCAGCTCCAGAAGCCCCGGGTCGGGCTCGCCGCCCGTCGTGTCGCGTCCTGGCGGGACCGTCCGCGCCTCCCCGGGCGTCGCTCGCACAGGCTGGGACTGAAGCCGGAGGGCGGCGGGCGCGGGGCTGGGGCCGGGGCTGTGCGGACCTCGGGGGCGGGCGGTGGGGACGCGAGAGGGCCGGCGAGCCCGGCGGGGAGAGGCTGACGGTGCAGATCCCGGGTGCAGCCCGCGCCACGCCCTGAGGCCGCGAGTGGGAGTCGGGATCCGGTCGCTGCGGCGAAGGGGGTGCAGGCGATGGGCGGCCCCGGGGACTTGGCCCCGAGAGGAGTGTCCTAAGAGGCGTCCGCGAAGCTGTGGATGCGCTGCCGGTGTGTTCCTGAGCCCTGCGCCTCACTGTCCCCTTGCCCGAGCCATCGCCAGCCGCCGGCACCACCGGCTCCCGGAGCCCGCCCACGCTGCCTTGGCAGGACCGGTGCTCCTGAGCCAGCTGCCTGGAAGCACGTGGGTCAGCAGAGGAAAAGAACCGGCCAGATTCCCGCGGGGAAGAGGGAGAACCGGATTGAACCCCCAATCCCACGTGGGGCGCATGGAGGACCGGCCAGACGTGCGTCCTGGGCCTGAGTCCTTCCGAGCAAGGCCCCGCTGCGGACCAGAAAGCCTAGCTGTGGCCCAGGTTCCTTCAGAAACTAGGTGTCTGGGAAAGCAGCCCAAAGCCCTGGTGAATCCTTCCGGCGTAAACACTAGCAGGAGATCTAGAGTCAATGAGGCAAGAGAAAGTTGAAAATTCTTTGAAGAGAGTTCAGAGGGTAAGAAGCCCTTATAGGATAAGACGGTGGGGTGGCAGCCTGAATGCAGGCAGCTGGGGGTCATCGATGCCCACAATTCCTTCTGACCCCACAAGCTGCTGCCACCGCCCGTCTCCGGACAGAGCATGTGTAGTAGGTGATGGCGTTACTGCTAAGGTGGATCCTTTCTGCGGCCTCCACGGACAGCCCAGACTGTCCAGGGAGGTGTCTCCCCTCTGGTTCCTCAGGATTTTGCTATCACGCAGACTGTGTAGCCCATGCAAACTCCAGAGAGTTCTCAGCCCTGCAGCTCTTGTCTGCCGAGCCTTGAGGAATCTCACTCTGCACAGGCATAGCTCAGTTTTCCGGCAAACAGCCTGGTGACCCCCACGCACATTTCTGAGGCTACTTCTCTATGCATATCCCAATTTCTGACAGACACAAGAATTCCAGCAGCCTCCACAGATCAGAGCCCTGAGGAAATTGGAAATCCACAGAGTACAACATGAAACCTCAAACCTGTTTAAATGTAGGAAGAACATCTTATTTGAAGCAGGAGAAGCCCCTACTAGAAAGAGACTTCCTTGAGTTAGGACAATTATTTTGTGAGCTGAGTAAGGACAAAAATCTCAAAATGACAGGCTCAGGTCACATATTATATATTAACTCTACTTCAAATAGCATGCGTCCATTTCATGTTGGAGATTTATTTTGCTTTATGGAATTTGCAAGAAAGTGGATTTCCCTGACTTCATCTGAGGAATGGACAAGAGACTATGGGGGAAGGGATTTAACATCTGGGCTGCAAGCCTGACTGGGAGGGACAGTGGAGAAAAGGAGCCCTGGAAAGAAGGGAAATGCAAAAGACCTTTAAGAAGGTTATAGAGGCAGGAGAGTTTTCCTTTTAAGAGCGTGTGTCAGTCCATGTTAGTACACTGACAGAAGGTTAGGATAGAGGACAATAAATGAGTAAAGGGAACATCAAAAACAGCAGAAGTAAATTACGAAGATGTCAATATCATTAGGCGTTAGGGGTATTCAAATCAAAATTACAATGAGAGGCTGGGCACTGTGGCTCATTCCTGTAATCCTAGCACTCTGGGAGGCTAAGGCAGGAGGATCGCTTGAGGTCAGGAGTTCAAGACCAGCCTAAGCAAGAGCGAGACCCTGTCTCTACAAAAAATAGAAAAAATTAGCTGGATGTGGTGGCATGTGCCTGTATTCCCAGCTGCTCAGGAGGCTGAGGCAGGAGGATCACTTGAGCTCAGGAATTGGAGGTTGCAGTGAGCTACATTGTGCCATTGCACTCGAGCCTGCGTGACAGAGTGAGATTCTGTCTCAAAAAATAAAAAATAAAAAAAAATTACAATGAGCTATCACTTTGTATGTGCTAAAATGGCTATAATTTTTTTTTAAATGGAAAATAACATGTGTTGAGGAGGGTGTGGAGAAATTAGAACCCTTATATATTGTTGACAGGAATGTAATATGGTGAAGTTGCTGTGAAAAACAGTTTAGAAGTTCCTCAAAAAATTAACAGAATTGCCATCTAACCCAGCAGTTCTCCTAGCTATACCTTAAAGAATTGAAAGCAGGGACTCAGATACTTGTAAAACAATGTTCATGGCACCATTATTACAGTAGCCAAAATGTGGCAACAACCCAAGTGTCCATGGACAGATGAATGGATAAAAAAATTTCAGTACATCCATAGAAAGGAAGGGTATTCAGCCATAAAAGGAGTGAAACCCTGATATATGCCACAATATGGATGAACCTTGAAAACATTATGCTAAGTGGTATTAGAACCTATTGTTTGGTCCCTGGGAAAGGTAGAGAGACCCAGGACTTCTGAGGGTGGAGTTCATCTGGGGCACGAGGGAGAGAGGGACTCTGCCTCTGGACACAGTGTAACTGTGGCAGAGAGAAAAGCCTCTGAAGGAGGATGCCATTTTTGAGTCAAAGCTTCTGCTACCTGGGCTACCTCTAATTATCTCCCCATGATGTGTCCTCCTGCACGCACACTGAACCATCCTATCTGAGCCTCCAGGTTATGCCAAGGTGTGCACCTGGCTCCATGCTCTAAACCAACTCGGCCCATCATCACAACGGCAGGATGAAGCTGTTCCATCCAAGCCAGGCTATGCCTGCACTGTCATACTTAGTACACGGAGATTGTGTGATTGTTTGCCATGGAAATAAATGAAGATGCAGCCAGTCACTAGCTGTGTACATGCACTTTTACCAGAGGCTCGTTTGTTTTGCTACAACCTCTTCCACTCTATATTAATCATGCCCAATATTTTTGTACCGATTATGGCTCATGCTTCGTTCCCATCGGCTTATGAGTGACACCGTCTGTGGAACTATGGACATCAGGGCATATGGCTCCTTTGGAGAACATGGGAAAAACCTATCCCCAGAAGCATTGGAGTTTGTCTTAACAACTATACCCTCCTCAGGGTGGCTTTGGGTTTCACCAAAAATAGAAGCATCGGGGGCACAAATTAGAACCACAAAGTCCTGTGTTGTTCCCTAGGTCTTGGGCACCAAGGCAAATTCAACCCAAACCAGAACTACTCTGTCATTTTTAACTTTTCCTGCAGAAACCCCCAAAGTTAGGCCCCCCACAAGCTGTGCATTCATTCATAAAAACAGCCCAAATCTGTTTTCCAGTCACCCCACACAGTAGACAAAACACCAAGATTACAGGTAGCTTTAACAATAAGGCCTTTATTAGCGCACAAACTAGAGCAATGTGAGGCAGCAAGTTACTAGTGATGACTTGGAGGCTGGAAAAGTTACCAAGTGTCATGTGAGACCAAGAATTTCCATGAAGGGAAGCCTTCCACATAAGCCTCTAGCAGAACCCCGGCTGGATCCACCTGGCCAAAACTGGGATAGATATATGCTTTTATCAGTTAAAAAGAGTAATGAATTCCCCCTAAAGGCTCAGACTGCTCAAGATTTCCTCCAGGGAATGGGCACAGAAGCTGGCTGTGCCTTAGCACATCAGGGTGACCGATGCCCACTGTGCAAGGTGGTAGAGGGGAGACGGCTTCTACCAGAGAAACTGGCAGTGATTTAACTGTGGCAAAGGTCTCAAGCAGTTTAGAACATGCAGCAGCTCCTGTAAGCCTCACACACACCTGGACCTCATGGGGAATCTCACCTGTCTGGAGATTTACAAGTAGTATAAGGTTCAACTTCAGGCAGATGGCTCCCACACAAAGGCCCTGTAGTTCCATAATACTGAAGAAAGAACTTTCTCAAGTGTGGACTTTCAGGAGCTAAAGAATGCTAGACCTTGGGCTGAAGCCTTTTCCACATTTGCTCTCTTAATGGGGCCTCTCCACAGTGTGAGATTTTCGGTGGAGAATGAGGCCAGAGTGTTGTGTAAAGGATTTCCCACATTTGCCACACTCATAAGGTCTTTCTCCAGTGTGAACCACCTGGTGTTGAATGAGGCCAGACTTTTGGATAAACGATTTTCCACACTGGCCACAGTCATACGGCCTTAATCCAGTGTGAATTTTCTGGTGTTCAACAAG
>NW_012150008.1:1275321-1284967 GCF_000956105.1 Propithecus coquereli | reverse complement strand
GAGCAATGTGAGGCAGCAAGTTACTAGTGATGACTTGGAGGCTGGAAAAGTTACCAAGTGTCATGTGAGACCAAGAATTTCCATGAAGGGAAGCCTTCCACATAAGCCTCTAGCAGAACCCCGGCTGGATCCACCTGGCCAAAACTGGGATAGATATATGCTTTTATCAGTTAAAAAGAGTAATGAATTCCCCCTAAAGGCTCAGACTGCTCAAGATTTCCTCCAGGGAATGGGCACAGAAGCTGGCTGTGCCTTAGCACATCAGGGTGACCGATGCCCACTGTGCAAGGTGGTAGAGGGGAGACGGCTTCTACCAGAGAAACTGGCAGTGATTTAACTGTGGCAAAGGTCTCAAGCAGTTTAGAACATGCAGCAGCTCCTGTAAGCCTCACACACACCTGGACCTCATGGGGAATCTCACCTGTCTGGAGATTTACAAGTAGTATAAGGTTCAACTTCAGGCAGATGGCTCCCACACAAAGGCCCTGTAGTTCCATAATACTAAAGAAAGAACTTTCTCAAGTGTGGACTTTCAGGAGCTAAAGAATGCTAGACCTTGGGCTGAAGCCTTTTCCACATTTGCTCTCTTAATGGGGCCTCTCCACAGTGTGAGATTTTCGGTGGAGAATGAGGCCAGAGTGTTGTGTAAAGGATTTCCCACATTTGCCACACTCATAAGGTCTTTCTCCAGTGTGAACCACCTGGTGTTGAATGAGGCCAGACTTTTGGATAAACGATTTTCCACACTGGCCACAGTCATACGGCCTTAATCCAGTGTGAATTTTCTGGTGTTCAACAAGGGTATAGCTTTGTCTAAAAAATTTCCCACATTCACTGCACTCAAAAGGCCTTTCTCCAGTGTGAGTTCTCTGGTGCCGAACAAGTTTAGATTTGAACATAAAAGCTTTCCCACATTCCCCGCACACATAAGGTCTTTCTGCAGTGTGAACTTTGTAGTGTTTATTGAGGGTGGTTCTTTGGCTAAATGATTTTCCACACTGGTCACACTCAAAAGGCCTAGCTCCACTGTGAATTAACTGGTGCTGAATGAGGCCATATTTTAGGCTAAATGATTTCCCACACTGGCCACACTCATACGGCCTTGCTCCAGTGTGAATTATCTGGTGTTCCAGAAGGCTGTGGCTCTGTGTAAAGAATTTCCCACATTCACCACATTCATAAGGCTTTTCTCCTGTGTGAGTTCTCTGGTGCCGAACAAGAGTGGATTTGGACCCAAAGGCTTTTCCACATTCATCGCACTCATAAGGCCTTTCTCCAGTGTGAATTCTGCAGTGTTCAATAAGATTGGAACTCTGGCTAAACGATTTCCCACATTCACCACATTCATAAGGCCTTTCTCCGGTGTGAACTCTGTGATGTTTAATGAGGGTAGCTCTTTGGCTGAATGATTTCCCACACTGACCACACACATAAGGCCTTTCTCCAGTGTGGATTCTCTGATGGTCATTTAGGTGGGAGGTTTGGCTAAAACATTTCCCACATACACTGCATTCGTACGGCCTTTCTCCATTGTGGACTCTCTGGAGCTGAACAATTGAGTACTCACAGCGGTAGGCTTTCCCACATTTGCTAGATTCATAAAGGCTTTTTCCAGCATAGACTCTTGGGTGAACAAAAGTATGTTTGTGGTTAGTAGCTTTTCTGCATTCACCCCACTTGTAATGACTTGTTCCAGTGTGAAAGGCCTCCTCATACTCGATGATTTTCTCTGGCTTCTCACAGTTGGGAATGGCCTGGGGCTGGAGAAGGCCAAGTGTGGCTGGGAGGTCCTGCCCAAACTCCTTACTGGTGAAGGGCTTCCCTGACACATGGAATAGGTAACGCTTCACAAACAAGGGCTTGTTCACGTCGCTTTTCAAGAGTTTCTCAGCACTGTAATGCTTCTGATCCTGGCGAAAGGTCGCACATGCCCCAATCAAGTATAGTTTTTGCCCAGGCAGATCAGCCGGGTGCAAAATGTCTGTCAGGATTGGGACACATGTCTCACAGGGGTGAGTATTCTGGGTGGACGGACCTGCCTTCGGAGTCCTGACCTGTGACAGTCTTTCTACAGAAATGCTCTCCGCAGAAGGTGTCTCTTCGTCCTCTGTTCCATGCCAACAAACTGAAAGCAGAGAAATGTTAATGAAATGGATTATGCCTATGGTGGGAATGTATTAATCATTTAAAAAATCTATTTTCTGTATAATTTGATGTTTTGACATCTTAAAAACTTTGCTGGCTGGGGAGAGAATGTTGTTCCTAGAGCTAGCCTATTCTTAAAAGATAGCAAAGGGTTCAGCTGGGAGCATACCATTCAAACGTAAATTAGCCAATCCATCCCCTGTCATCCACATCACATTTTTTGATGTGGCTTGGACACTTCAGGAGATAATATTTCTCTGCCCTAATCACCCCAAGGTCAGGTAGCAGACCACTTAGGCTAGCCAGCCCCTTTGCCCCAAAGCCTGCTTGAATTATTCAAACTCCCCAATCCTGAGCTGTTTATCTTGTCCTGCTCTTCCTGCAGAAACCCCAACAAAACCTATAGTTTAATGTTTTTCCTCTTTTGCTTCTGCCTCCTGATTACTGGGCACTTCCTCATGTGGCACTGAGTGGCATGGTGTTCATGTTATCTTGCCACTGTAGGTAATAAATTCTTCTGTCATCGACATTAACTTCTCTGTATTGGGACTCAGTCACCTCCATAAATTAAAATCCTACAGATATGTTTTAAAACAGGTAAGAAGAAGCCCCACCACATATACATCAAAGAATGAGTCCACAGTGTTGCTCTGAGGATGAGGGAGCTGTAAGCAGGGTAAGGAATGGGCTGGAAGTACTGGGCCTCTAAAGATCACAAAAATGGGGAGTCTTCAGCAAAGGACACAGGATGGGGTACAGGACAGGGAGGAAAGGCAGGGTCTCCAATTTACTCCTTTGCCAGAGTCTTCAGGAAGGCCTTGCCAACTGGTGTCACACGCTTACTGTGCTGAAGGTGGGTAGTATCCAGGCCCAGGAAAATCGAGTTGTAACTGAGTAGGAGATTCCAATTGCGTTCATGGAATATTTAATAACACGGGCACACCTCCCGACACATCATGAGCAAGTCGGTGTTGGAAAATATCGTAGAGAGGGTGGGACAGAGGAATAGGCAACACGCGGAGGACATAAAGATGGGGCAGCATGAGGGTGGATGTCACAGATGAAACGATAAGCCAACAAAGTGTCAAGTAAGGGGAAGAAAAGGTAGAAACGAGGTGTGTTTAGTGGCATTAGCACCAAAATTCTAGTGGACATGGGAAAGGTTTCTGGTATGATTAGAAAATAGCCTGAATGTCAAGCCCTCCCCCAGCTGCTGCTGATTAAGGCCAGGTATCCTCTGAAGACATACTGCCATGTTCACCCTATGAAGCAACCAGGGCTTTCCTGACACCTCTAGGTGTACCACTACAAGAGATCTGTGTGAAACAACTCCTAAGGGAAAAGACAGGACAGGTGAGTGTCTAGCACTGGCCCAGAGCAACTGAGCACAACAGAGACCACAGGAAAGAAAATCATTATCACACAGATCCCTGAAGGAGGTTCTGGAAACAACAGGCCATGGTCCATGTAAATATTGATGAGGAAAATGCCTGCAAGTTCCTAACACAGGCAGCCACAGGAAATATAATCTAAACAAAGGGGGCAGAACTTGGGACACAAAGTGCTATAGAGCTGGACACAGTAACCCGAAAAGGGAGTGAGTAAGTAAGGTGAGATGCATTAGGCTGACCCAAGACACCTGACACCCAGACCCTTCTCTGCACGCTTTGAGACAGCAGTTGTCAGGGCTGCTCCGGGATTGGACACAGCTCATCCCTGACACCACAGCACATATGCCAAGACAGTGGGGAAGTCCGTAGAGCCCATGGTCTGGTTCTGGACAGGGCAGAGCTGCCACTGAGGAAAAAGCAGAGAGACAGAGACCAGCACACTGAAGTGGGTGTTAGGGCCTTACCCAGTGAGGATATAAGTGCAAAGTTCTCCAGCATCACATCGTGGTACAGGAGCCTCTGAGCCTCATCAAGGAGCCCCCACTCTTCCTGGGAGAAGTAAATGGCCACGTCCTCAAAGGTCACAGAGCCCTGCCACGATGGGGACAGATCTTTCCATAATCAGATTCTCTCCCTACAACCCTGAATTCATCCCACCACCCCATCCTTCCCCTGCTTATCCTTGTCCCTAATCCCCACCTCAGAAGAGTCACCAGGGTACTGATTCCTGCCCTGTCCTCATGATCCCATTGATCACTGTGTCCTACCACAGCACCAACAGGCAGGCAGATCAGGAGATGCCATTTAAATCTGGGCCTGGCACGTAGGGCTGGATCCCTTCTTGTCAGAAAATTTTCCTTGGGTTCCCAAAATTGTGCCCCTCAAACACAAACGTGTCCTGAATGCCACAATCACGGGTCCTTTATTTCACACTCTCTCTCCACATGAAGCACATCACTTTTTGGCACACACTCTCACACATGGTCTCACTTCCACAGCTACTTCCATTCCCATGCCCCACACCATAGGCATCTCCCTGGCCTCCTCACATTACTCAAAACATGACATCCAGTGATCTTGTCTCAATTACTCCTAGGCCTTCACATTTATCTCATACCCACTCTTCCCTTAGAGCCTTGGCCACTTGCCAGATCATCCTTGCTCTCACACCCTCCCCACGGCCACTTCTCTCTCATACCTGTCTTTGTGATTCCCAACACAATCACCGAGGTACCCAAGCATAAGATCCAGCAGTGACCCCCACCCTACCTTCCCTGGGCTGCTAACAGCATCACCAGAGTGACCAGGATTTCTCCTCCTAATTATGACCCAAGCTACAGCACTGGGCAAACACTGGTAACACCTTTTTAACGTCCCCATCCTCAATCCCTCGACACAGTTCTAGTTCTATGTGGTCAACTAACCACTCGATGTCTAAACTAACTGTTATTGGAAACATCTGACATCTAAAGATATCCCAAAACAAAATTTCTGTTATTGCCAAGATTTGACCCTACTACCAACTTTATAATACTGGTTAGTGGAGTTTCCATACTTCTAGCTGCTAAACCTAAACACCTTGCTTTCACCCCGACTCCCACTTTTCTATCTCTCACTCTCAACAACTGAAAATCTGGGCATCCTTCTGTAGTCCTAACTACTTAGGAGCCTGAGGCGGGAGGATCACTTGAGCCCAGTAGTTCAAGGCTGCAGTGAACTATGATTGTGCCACTATGTTCCATCCTGGGTGACAGAACAAAACCTCATCTCTTAAAGAAAAAAAAGAAAAAAGAAAAAAATGAAACTCTAGTCTTTCTTACTTAAAAAACTGATCTAGAATCCAACTACTTCTACCACCTCCATGGCCACCATTCTGGTCTAGCCATCATTAACACTCCCCTAGACTACTGCAGCAGCCTTCTTCTCAGTCTTCCTATCCCAATCCCTCACACTCAGTCTGCCCCCAAATTCCCATTGCTCACTTCACACTAGTAGAGACACCTAACATCTGAGAGACATTCCTGGTTTGACTCCTGCACCCCAGCTTTCAGTTCCCATAAAAAAGAAAGAAGACTTGTGCTTCCCTAAACCAAGTCAGCCTTACCATCGAGCATATGCTTGTGTGATGTCTAAGACTGAGACAACTTTCCATACCTTACTGTACTGGTTTTCAGTAATGGGAAATATTCTATATAGCCCCCAGCCTGGATGTATGGCGGTGCATTGATGTTTGCTCAGGGTCCCTAGGCCCAAAGACTGGAAGAGTGCCAGGAGATGAGTCCCAGAAATCAATTCCAGAGGCAAACACTGGGGTCAGCACCAGGGAGTGCCTGAAACACCCTTCACTCACCTGTGTGAAGCCTGGAAGTGCATCTGTAGTCAGGGGAACCTGTGGGAAGAGGAAGGCTGTGAGAAGTCGGTCACGGTGGGGGGGAGAGGAGGGCGGGGTTTCCATGGGTGCAGGCCTCCTTGTTCCCCTGGGCAGCCCTGGAGCCAGATGACCTGGGGATGAATGCATTGTCAGTGCTCCTCTGTCTCCCAGTCCTCACTCTTACCTGCAGTGTGACTTTGCACAAAGACTCGACCTCCCTGTGCCTCACTGTTATACCATCCCCTTTCCAGGCTGTTCTGTCAGCCTAACTCAGACCATGTGTTGCTTCTGTTCACAACCTTCCATAGCTCCCAGCGTCCTGAGAATGAAGGAAGGTAAAACTCCTAACCTTGCCATTCCAGTCGTGAACGCTGTCGGCTCAATCGTCCCAACAAGGTTTTTACACAAACCGGTCCCGCTACCTGTCACATTCTCCCACACTCCATGACACTAGCTTTGGAAATGGCTCCCCACACAAGCTCTTGCACTGTCCTGGACACGGGGATCTCTACTGCAGCGACGTGAGCGGGCGCCCCTGAGTGGGGCTTTAGGACTTGGGTGGGGCGCGGGCAAGTGAGGCCCGGAGGACGCGGCACTTACCTGAGCCGGGTTCCTCAGCGCGGCCGCCGCCATCGGTCTGTGGGCGGTTCGGGGTCAGGAGCTGCGGGCGACCGGGGCGAAGACCCCTCACCAAGGCCGCCGACCCACCAGCTGCTATCCAGCGGGGTCGACCCCTGTCTGAAGCCCGACTCCGCGCTGCTCCCTGCTGCCGTACACCGAGCCAGAGCACAACTAAAATGACTGTCCCGGGAGCGACGCCGGAAGTCCCGCCCCGCCTGAGGGAACAAACACAGAAACGCCTGGTCCTGAGCGTTCATTGGCTCGGCGTCTTTGCAGTACGGCATTATGAGTAACGTAGTTCTCACGGCTCCGGCCTCCCAGCACCCTCCCCGAGATTCGCCCGGAACAAAGGCCAGGAGGGGCCGCGGGGGCCTCTGGGAAATAAACCTCCGCACCTTGGCGGGCAGAGGCGAAGCTTTGCGTCTTCTTAAAGGCGCCACTGGCCGATTTCCAGGCGGTCCTGTCTGCCCTTGAGCACCAGGTTGTTTAGCGGCGAGAGTTCAAACTCATCAAACGTAGACGCTCCCAGACGTGACGCAACCACCCCAAAGGCTGCGGACCCACGTGGAGACGCCACCCCCAGGGGCGTCTGGTGTGCGGAAGCGACGGAGCTGAGGGAGCCTCGCCTGCTGCTCTCCTCGCGCCCGAGGCTGAGGCGGCGGAGTCCGGCGGCCGCTGCCCTGGTTCCCGTCAGGGACGGGAGGAGAGTCCGGGCCGGGCGGCCTCGGGGCCCGGGGTTCACAGGGGCGGCTCGAGCCCCACAGGGGCCCCCTCCGCCGGCGGGCACCGGTCGGGTCGTCGTGGCGACGCGGAGACGCCGGGACGGGGACTGGGTCGCGCGGGGGCCCAACAGCGCCCGGCAGAGCGTCCTCCCGCGGCCCCTCCCGAGTCTCGGAGCCGCTCCCCGACCCCCGACGCCCAGGCCGGGGACCGGCTCCAGAAGCCCCGGGTCGGGCTCGCCGCCCGTCGTGTCGCGTCCTGGCGGGACCGTCCGCGCCTCCCCGGGCGTCGCTCGCACAGGCTGGGACTGAAGCCGGAGGGCGGCGGGCGCGGGGCTGGGGCCGGGGCTGTGCGGACCTCGGGGGCGGGCGGTGGGGACGCGAGAGGGCCGGCGAGCCCGGCGGGGAGAGGCTGACGGTGCAGAGCCCGGGTGCAGCCCGCGCCACGCCCTGAGGCCGCGAGTGGGAGTCGGGATCCGGTCGCTGCGGCGATGGGCGGCCCCGGGGACTTGGCCCTGAGAGGAGTGTCCTGAGAGGCGTCCGCGGAGGTGCCGATGCCCCTCGTATCCCGGGAGTCCTCAGCCTCGCCTGCGGCAGCGTAGCCAGCCACCTGCACCGAGGGGTCAGGCGTCCTCACCAGGGCTCCCCACACCTCTCGCCCTACCTGGTTCGCTCCCTTCCTCTCTTCCTGGGACCCCAGATGACACCTGGCTCTGAAAACTGGCAGCATATTGGTCTTCAGAGGAAACAAACAAAGCGTGTTCCCTTGGGACTGTGGAGCAGGGAGAACTCTTGTGGCTCCGCCGCATGTGCCTGTCCTGGGGCAGAGTCCTGAGCGAAGCAACGCGGAGGACTAGGGAGGCCAGCAGTGGCCCCCAGCGCGTCTACCTGGAGTCAGAGTGTCTGCAAAACAGCCAAAGCCTTCATGAACTCCTTCTAAGCAATTATCAAAAGAGAAAGGTGACAAACATGTGAAGAGAATTCAGACCGTGAGACTCTATTACAGGGTAAGAACGTGGTGTGCAGTCTGAGTGCAGGCAGTGAGGATCATTGCCGCTCCAGGTTCCTCCTGACGCTTTCATCCCCTGCTGCAGCACGTCGCCTCCATGAAAGGAGCATGTGCGTTACGTTACCATGGCGCTCCTGTTGCGGCCTCTCTGGGAGTCTCCACTGAAAGTCCAGGCTGTTCAGGGAGGGGTCTCCCTTCTGGTCCATGGGGATTCTAGTATCACCCAAACTGTTGCAGTCTATGCAATCTCCATCCAGTTCTCAGCACCTGCAGCTCTTCTCTGCTGGGCCTTGAGGAGTGTCGCTCTGCACAGGTACAGCTCAGTTTTCCGACAAACACGTGGTGACCCCATGCATGTTTCTGAGGAGTATCTCACTTTCTGTCAGGCTGACATATGAATTCAGCAACTTCCACAGTCCTGAGCCATGAGGAAATTGAAATCCACAGAGCACAGCATGAAACCTCAAACCTGTTTAAATGTAGGAAAAAAATCTTATTTGAAGCAGGAAGAGCTTTTTCTAGAAACTTACTTTTAGGGAAATTATTTTGTGAGTTGAATAAGGAGGGATGAAGCTCCCAAAATGACAGTCTCAAGTCACATTATATGTCGATTCTACTTCAGATAGGATGTGTCTATTTCCTGTTGGAGATTTATTTTGCTGTATAGAGTTTGCTCACTGGAAGAAAGTGGATTTCCCTGACTTCATGTGGGGAATGGAAGCGAGACTATGGGGGAAGGCATTTAACATGTGGGCTGCAAGCCTGACTAGGAGGGACAGTGGGGAAGAGAAGAAGGGAACCTCAGGAAATGGAACAGACTTAAAGGGTGGTGGAAGCAAGAGAGTTTTTCTTTCAACATTATAGATGTCAGTCCACGTTTGTAAATTGATGGGAGGTGAGGAGAGTGGGGAAAATAGATAAAGGGAATATCAAAAACAGCAGGAATATGTTACTTGAAATGTCAACATAATTAGTCATTAGGGATTTCAAATCAAAATTACAATGATACGCCATTTCACATCTACCAGGATGGATATGAAAACAAAAGAAATTAACAAAGCTGCAGAGAAATTGAAACCCTCATACGTTGTGGTGGGAATGTAAAAAGGTTCAGCTCTTGTGGAAAACAGTTTAGCAATTCCTCAAAAAGTTAAATATAGAATTGCCATCTGACACCACAATTCTACTGTTTGGTATATACTCCAGGAATTTAAAGCAGGGACTCAAACAGTTACTTGTACACCGATATTCAAAGCAGCACTATTCACAATATAAAAAGGGTGGAAATAACTCAAGTATCTATCAACAGATAAATAGATTTTTTTAAAATGTGATGCAGTCACACAATGGAGTAGTAATGAGCCATAAAAGGAATAAAGTTCCTTTTGCC
>NW_012150008.1:1256025-1274686 GCF_000956105.1 Propithecus coquereli | reverse complement strand
CAAATCCCTAAACTCAATTTTTCCTGTATTGTGCTAAGTCAAAATTTCATGAATTTTTCATTGAAGTTAACAGTTTCGGTAGTCTTTTTATAAGTACATACATAATGTTCATGTTAGACCTCTTATAAGACTTATGATTTATAGGACCTAACTGCCTCATTCTACATGGAATGACACATTTCTATCAAGGATCCAAAAATTATTAGTACCCTAAATACTAAGATAATGGAACAATGATAGAATTATGTCTAGCAAACAGAATCATATGGTCACTTCCAAACTCAGAAAAAGTTGTTCCTTTGTCTAGCAGGCCAAACAAAACTCAGAGAAACAAGTATCACTACAAATGAGCACAAAGGGGCTAAATGTTGGAAAAGAAAGATAAAATCATAGAGCTGTCCACCAGGCACTGGCCTGGAATAACAAATAGAGTCATCCAAACGTGCAAGAGAGAAGAGAGTGAATACAAGGAAAAAAGGTAGCTTACAAGGATCAAAATGGTGCATGTGGCTCCTGTCTCATGGGAAGGCCTGGACGAATGGGTGTTGCTCTGAATATGTTGGACTCACTACTTATGCCTGTACAGAAAAAGGACCATGGAGCTACTGTCCCAGACCATAAGTCCCAAACACATAAAGTCAATAGTGGAGAATATGAATTCAACTAGAAGTTTTATAAATCTGTCTTCTTGGAGTGAATAGCAGTATCCATATCTTTTCCTCACATTTAAGTTTTTACTGTTCATTGGACCAGTCACTCTGCTAGGAAGAAACATATTTGCCAACAGCTGCAGGATCCAGTAGAGGAAACAACAGAAGCAATGCACTTTCAGAATCTCATTATAAGCTCCATCCACCTAGAGAAATTGGGGAAAGCATTATGGCCTAGAAGCCACTGAGGAGACAGGTAGTGCTGAGGGAAACCTCTCTGGCCACTTTGTAAAAATGAAAGAAGTTTACATGCAGCCTCATCCAGGCAATAGTTCAGTCCAAAAGCTGCTATTGTCTGAGAGATCCCTCTTGAGGAAAGCACAAAAAAATTGGCAAAGACCAGTTGGTTGAGAATCAGGTCTGTGGGTATCATCTTGTGTCCAGTGAGTAAAGTGCAGTTTTAAAGACAAAGGAGGAAGTAGTTTCCAAGGATTCCTACTCCCATCTGAGTGACAAAGATAATCCCTATTTGCAACTTGGGAGGAGCTATCACATCAGTATCTACAATCCATTGATATCAACTGGAGCCAGAAGAATGGGTAGTTCAACAAACAAAAAAGTATTACCATTACCATGCCCAGTAACCTCCAGTGCTAAACCTAACACATATTTTCTCAGTTTAAATGGGCCCTAAGTATGTGTGCTTATGGGTGTGGAAGCTATTCATGAAATTTCTACTTGGAAACAGTTTAAATGTCTATCTACAAGTACCAGATGAATGCATTATGGTCAATCTGCACACCATAGTTTTTCATACTTGTAAAGAAACTGAGCACGTCGTTATCCAGAATTACTAATCATTTTAAAGTTTGACTCAGAATATGATTCCTTTACACATCTGAGATCACTGAGGGTACTGAAATTGAAAGGAAATCATTAAGCAAGTAGAGATTAAAAGAATATCTGGATAGTTCAAATGAACATAAATCTGTGATATCATACTCATCAAATGCTCTCCACAACATTCATTGAGGTTCTTGTGTTAAGCACTTTAGTAGCTACACTGTACCCCTGGAGTACAAAATGTGGAACCTAACATCCAGTGGAGGGAAGTATACAGCATTAACTAAAACTAAATTACTAAATTCTTTAGTACATCAGAAGGAAAAAAAGGGTAGAGCATGGATGATGAAAAGTTCAAGGGGGAGGAAGGGTTGCAACGTTAAATAGGATATTCATAGTTGAATTCATAGAGAATATTTTCATAGAGAATATGCAAATATTTTAAAGAGGTGAGGGGGCAGGTTGGTTTCTTCCTTTTACATCTTTAAATGTTCATATTTTTTCTTGCATTATTGCAATAGTTTGTACTATAAGTGTAGGATAATGATGTAGGGTAGTGGAAAGAATGCAAATCTGCCTTTTGTCCTTCCTTACAAGAAAAATAGTTTAACATTGGACCAATGGATGATACTGATACAGATTTTTATGGATTTTGTTTGCTTTTGGACAATCCATTCGTTTCCTAGCTGTTTTCTTTATGATGAGGTCAAATTATATTAAATTATTTTTAAGCCTCTATTCAAATATTTATGTGATATTTCTCTTTCAGCTAAAGTGCTGAATGCATGGATTGACATTTCTAACTTTTCATTTTGATACAATTTTAAACTTACAGAAAAGACACCAAAAAAAAAAAAAAAAAGGAAAAAGACAGCTTGTATACTCTCTAACCAGACAATTCCTCCCACACTGGAATTCTGTCCCCTCAGATTGAGTAACATGGCCCCCAAGACTGTAGTTTTTATTTCGCCATGCATTACACGTAATTCAAATAAAGAAACTGAAATAGGAGGGCAAAAAGGAAAAAAAAAGTGTTTTTAAAAAATTAATCCTGAATTGAATATTCTGTAAAACATACAGATGCTTAAAAATGCTACTGAGATAAAAATGGGTGATGAAACAAGTTCAGGCAATTAAATAAACATATATGTATTCTGCTTCCTAAATGGTTTTCAAATATTTTTCAATTTCCTGGCCACTCTAAAGGTGTACACCACCATGTCTGGCTAATGTTTTTTAAAACTTTTTTAGGCATGGGGTCTTGCTTTGTTGTCCAGGCTGGTCTCATACTCCTAGCCTTCAACTATCCTCCTGCCTCAGCCTCCTGAGTATCTGGTACTACAGGTATGGGCCACCATGCCCAGCTAATTTTTCTGTTTTTTGTAGAGATGGGGTCTCTCTATGTTGTCCAGGCTGGTCTTGAACTCCTGGCTTCAAGTGATCCTCCCACCTCAGCCTGCCAAAGTGCTAGGATTACAGGCATGAGCCACTGTGCCCAGCAAGGACTTTAAATTATAACTTGCATTAGATGATTTATTGGTTTTTTTTTGTAGACAAGATACATGAGGCCACATTTTCAGCAGAAAATGACCCTATAAATTTCAGCAAATGTTATATATGCTATATTTGAAAGTTGGAAAGTCATAGTTAGTTCGATTAGTACTATCTGATTATTTATGACTGTGGTTCCCAACCCTTGGGCAGAAGACTGAGACCAGTCCAAGGCCTGTTAGGAACCGGGCTGCACAGCAGGAGGTGAACAACGGGTGAGCCAGCGAGCGAAGCTTCATCTGTATTTACAGCTGCTCCCCATCACTCACATCATTGCCTGAGCTCTGCCTTCTGACAGATCAGTGGTGGCATTAGATTCTTGCGTGAGCGTGAACCCTACTATAAACTGCGCATGCGTGGGATCTAGGTTGTACTCCTTATGAGACTCTTATGCCTGATGATCTGAGGTGGAGCTCAGGCGGTGATGCTAGTGCTGGTGAGTGGCTCCAAATACAGATCATCATTAGCAGAGAGGTCTGACTAAACAATAAATGTAATATGCTTGAATCATTCCAAAACCATCCCACTCCTCCCAACATCACCCCTCTCCTGTGGAAAAAGTGTCTTTCATGAAATCGTTCCCTGGTGCCAAAAAGGTTGAGGACCACTGATTTATGAGACATTTAAAATTTGTTATTATTTTCTTTTAAGAATTTCTGTTCAAATTCATTTGAAGCTTTATTTCCTCTTTCGGAAAACCGATTAGTAACACTGTTGAAGGTGTGCTATTCTGTCTTCTACATTTTTAAGTATTTCTATCGTATTTAATTTTTATTTTGTTTGTGGCATTTTTGTATTTTAGTAATTTTATTATGTGGGGGTCGAGGAGTTCCTACGAGCCCCGGGCCGATGGGGACTGTCTCTGCCGCGTCTCCAGCACACCTGCGGGGACAATCTCAGGACCCGCCCTCAGGGTAGGATGCTGCGGGGAAGGCCGCCCTCATCTCCGCCCCCGCGGGCCTGGACGCCGTCCCGGAGATGGCGCGCTTTGCGGAGCTGCGGAAACTGCACTGCCCACAATGCCCGCGCGGAGTGGGAAGGCGCGGAGCCAATGAACGCTCAGAAAAGGATCGTTTCCGTGTTTGGAACATAGTGTGGGGGCGGGACTTCCTGTGTCGCTGCGCGGGCAGTCATTTTAGCCCCTCTTGGCTGGGTCCTCGGCATCCCAGTTTCAGGAGCGCGGAGCCGCGGTCAAGGTGACGAGACTAGGAAGGCGCGAGGGGAAGGGTCGTCCTCACCACAGACCGCCTGCTCTGAGGGTCCGCAACGGTGGTGACGGCCGTGTCCGGGTACCCCTCCCACCGCTGCTCTGGTCGCCGTCGTTCCGGTTCCCCGCTCCGGCCCAGAGTCTGAAGGCGGCGCCGCTGAGGGACCCGGCTCCGGTGAGTGCCACGTCCTGAGGGCCTCGCCGCCCTCACCCCACTCAAGTCATAAAGCCCTGAGTGAGGGGCGCCTGCTTGCGTACCTGGAGCACAGGCCCCTGTGTCCAGGACAGTGAGACGCTCGAGGGTGGGGTTCTTATTTGTAACAGCCGGTGTGATGAGGTGTGGGACAGTGTGACAAGTAGAGGGACTGGTGTGTGCAGAATCTTGTGTGGACAATTGAGCCGGGAGCGTTCACACCTAGAATGGCAAGGTGGGAGTTTTACTTTCATTCTCAGGATGCTGGGAGCCATGTGAGGTTGTGAATAGAAGAGGCCCATGGCCTGAGTTAGACTTGTCAAAGTTTTCCAAAAGCCAATCAGAATTAGAACAGCCTGGAAAGGGGGTGATAACACTGAGGCACAGGAAGGTTGAGACCTTGTGCAACATCCCACAGCAGGTAAGAGTCGGCGCTGAGGAGTGAGACCGAGGAGTAATTGGGGAGCTGCGGGAACTGCGCTACCCACAGTGCCCCGCGCCGGAGTGGGAAGGCGCAGAGCCAATGAACGCTCAGAAAAGGGTCCTTTCCGAGTTTGGACCACAGGGTGAGGGCAGGACTTCCTGTGTCGCTGCCCGGATAGTCACTTTAGCTCCTCTTAAGTCATCTTGGGATCACTTAACTCCACGGCTGGGCAGGCAAACACGGGGGCCAGAGCCCATGGAGCCCCAGCCATGGTCACCTGCCTCTCACAACCTTCCTTTTCCCACAGATTTCCATGACTACAGAAGCACATATGGACTATACGAAGGTGAGTGGAGTATGTTCCAGGCCCTCACTGGTGTGAGTCCACCCTTTGTATCTGGAATTGTGTCCTGGGACTCTTCATCTGCAACTCTCACTCCTTGAGTCTGGGGACCCTGAAGAAACTCCAGACCAGGGGTTGTAAATCCAGACTGGGGATTATATAAAGTGGTTTCTCTTGGTGGCAACCAATGGAATGAGATGAAAGGTTACTCCAGGCATAGGTCGTAGAATGTGCAGGTGCTTGGAGGTGAGGCTGAACTGACTCAGGGACCATGGGTTTTCTTTGTTGCTCATGGGAAATTAGAGCAGGGGGTCGAAGTCAGGCCTGGAATGACACTGTGAGAAGTTCAATGTCTATTCATCAGGTAATGAGAGCAATGGGAGGTTTGGAGCAGAAGAGCAAGGTGATCTGACCCTGGTCTTATCAGGCTCCCTGTGGCTGCAGTAAAAACAGACTGTGGGTACAGATGGGGTGATAGAAAATTGAGAAAGGAAGATACTGCAGTAGACTAGGTGAGTGTTGATAGTGACTGGACCAGTGTGATGGCCAAAGACATAGGAAATGTGGTTGGGTTCTGGATCAGTTTTAATTAGGGCTGCCTGGATTTTCAGATTTTGAGGGTAAAAGAGAAAGATAGGAGTCGTGTTACCCCTAGGTTTTAGTAGCTGTAAGGGTGGAATCTCCATTAACTGGGATGTTAAAGTTGATAGTAGGATTGATTTTCATTGAGGATATGAGGAAGTTTGTTTCTGGCCATCTTAAGAGTGAGATGTTTCAAAGAACAATTAGTGGAGGTATCCAGTTGCTAGCTGGCCACACAGGTCTGGAACTCTGGAGAGGGACTGAGGATGGAGACATCGAAAAGGTGGTGGCTGCTGTCTGCCCTGGGGTGTAGCATGAGTTGCAATTAGGAGGGAAAATCCTCATCAAGATTGTGATGCTATTAGCAGCCCAGGAAAGAGAGGGATCGATGACTGGGTCTCACACTTGGGCATCTGGGTGGAGTTGGTGGGTGTCACAAACACAGGTGAGTGAGTGAAGTGGCCATGGGAATGGTGTGAGGAAGTGGATCTGGCAGGTGGCCAAGGCTTCCGTGGGAATAGTGGACATAAGTCAGATGCAGAGACGTAGGAGTAATTGAGGCAAGATGGCACTGTGGCCAGTACTAGTGCTTATTCACTGGACTTTGGACTCACCAGAATGTAGTAATGACCCTTGTGTCTGGTGAATTTAAGTCATGCTTAGTTTTAGTCAGATGACTTAGTTCAGAGGTATAAGTGGTCATCTGGGGGAATCACTGGGTCTGGAGTGGAAGGCCTCTGGGGCTGGACATTGAATGATGGTTGGATGGAGAGAGGAAGGCTGTGACTGGTGAGGGGACAAAAAGTACAGCACAACTAGAAGAGGGCCATAGGTGTCTGAGATGCCCAGGTGGTTCTTGAGGTTGAAGCAAGGAACAGACTCAGGCAGGCAGGACTTCAGAGCAAGATAGGGCAGTCTCTGACAGTAGGTTTGGGTAACATCAGAGGTTTGGGTAGCACTGGATCCTGTCTCAATTTGCCGGGCACACTGAATGCCTTGTGCTGAGTAACTTGTGGGGAGGCCAGGGAGATGCCCATGGTGTGGGGCAGTGGGTGGAGATGGCTATGGGAGTGAGACTCTGAGAGAGGCGTGGTCCAAGAGGAAATGTGCCCATAGAGATGGAAGGTTATGGCCCAAGGGTACAGGCATTCAGAACATAAGAGTGAAAGATGAGCCCATGTTTGGTCGTTAGGGAGGCACAATCTAGGGAACTCCAGTATAATCACCTGACAAGAAGGGATACAGCCCTGCATATCTCCCTGCCCACCTGTCTGTTGGTCCTGTGGGAGGAGAGTGATGATGGAACCATGATGAGAGAGGGAGTATCAGTTGTACTGAGGCCTGGTATCTCCTCAGAGGTGATGGGATGGAGAAGAGAGTGAGTAGGGGGAGGATGTGTGGGTGGATGAACTTAGGTAGGAGAGAAGTTAATCATTGAATGATCTGTCCCCATGATGACAGGGCTGTGTGACCTTTGAGGACGTGGCCATTTACTTCTCCCAGGAAGAGTGGGAGCTCCTTCATGAGGCTCAGAGGCTCCTGTACCTGGATGTGATGTTGGAGAACTTTGCACTTTTAATCTCGCTGGGTAAGGCCCTCGCACCAACCCCTGTGGTCCTGGTCTCTGTGTCTCCTCTTTTCCCCCAGAGGCAGCTCTGCCCTTTCCACAGTCTGACCATGGGCTCTGCTGACTTCCTAATTTCTTGGCATATGTGGTGTGGGTGCCAGTGCTGAGCTGTGTGCACTGCCCCAAGTATGCTTCTCCATCCGCAGCCCTAACATCTGCCGTCCCGAAGTATTCAGTGAAGGATCTGGATGGCACGTGTCTTGCAGTCAGCCAAATGTATCTCACAGTCCTCGCCCTTTCCTTGGCCAGGTGCATGCGTCCATATCCATGACACCTTGTGCCCCTAGTTCTGCCCCTTTCTTCTAGCTGACATTTCCTCATTGTTGCCTGTGTTGGGAATTGCAGGAATTGTCATGATTGATACTTACGTGGAATGTGGGCTGTTTTCCCAGACCCTTCTTACAGACTTTATTAATACTAATTTATTTTCCTGTGGTCTGTTGTGTACAGCTCTGGGCCAGTGCTGACCCTTCACCTGTGCTGTCTTTCCTTAGGACTTGCATCATGCAGGTCCCATGTAATTGTAGAGCTGGGAGTGTGGGGAGAGCCCTCATTGCTTCATACGGTGGACATGGCACTAGGCCTCAGAGGAGGCCTGGCCCTGGAGAGTTGCAGTGGGCAGGGCATGATATCTGGGCTCTTTTCAAGTCATACTAGGAACCTGTCCTGTGTCTCCAGTGTTGTAGAGGAAATTCCACTGGACTCACCTCATTCTACCTTTTCTTCCCCAAACTTGACATATTGCTGACTTGTCATTTCATTTGTAATTTCTGGCCCCTGGCTACCCCAATCTTTCTTTTCTCCACGCATAACTTCTTCCTCTCCAAGGCCTCTTCTTCAGTGATCTACAGCATTGACCCACACTTAATGTGTCACGTGCACATTATCACTAAGTAGTTCTGAATACTTGCTACTCAGTTTTAGTTCGATTTTTTTGGGCCTGGACACAATCAACTTTCTGCACATCATACATGTGTCATCAGCAGACAAGGTCCTGCTGAAAACTGTTTTCAGAAATCAATGAGTGCCAACGTGGACGGACAGGTTACTGACATTGAAGAACAATCTATTACTTACATTTCCAAGAGAACATGCATGCCAGTCCTGCCTGGCAGAAGTGCAGAAGCCTGCCTGAGGAGAAAACATTAGGCCATGGCTTTTATTGGGGGTTTCTACAGTTAAGGCAGCACAGGTTAAGCACTAGGATTGGCTAATGTGAATAATTTGGTGGCCTTTGGGGTATAAGTGCTGGCCTTAGCTATCTGGTACCTGGCCCCAGGATGGTTACGGCAGAGGAGTATTTCCTTCTAGACTGTATGAGCCACACAGAAGAAGTGGTTTGGAATGTGGGCTCTGGATTGGTTAGTTTACATATGACCAAGGTGCTGCTGACCAAGCTGTGTCTAAGAATTGACCAAACTCAGAAATAGTAGTCTCTCCTCAGCCACAAGCTTTTTTAAGATGTCAAAACATCATAATATGCAGAAAATTTAAGAAAGTGATTTATATACTAGATCTCCTCATGTTTTGACATCATATTAAAGAAACCTTGGAGTAATGATAGTGGAAGATTTTAAGATATAGGGCATAAATTATCCTGCACAATATAAACACTTAATTGTGAATGTAAGAAAGGGGAAACAGAGGTAATAGTATAAGGAGTCCTTGTAGGACAGACCTTAACTAAGTTTTATTTTGTATGGAATTAGCCAAGACACTAGATCTGAAATCTTTGGGGTGTCTCTGAGATTTTGCTGGATTTGTCAAGTGTGTTAGAAACTCACTTTGGTAGACATCATGGCAGGTCTGGCAGTTATGTTGTTAGAGGATATGAGCTGGTGAGTTTGTAGGGTATATGCAAAGGTCAGTGACATTGTGTGTGACCAAGAAAGAAGAGTGGGATGGTGGTCTGGGGTGTTATTACAATACCAACAACCAGTTCTTCAACTCTTCAGACACTCAGCTGGTGGGCCTACCTTTCGATTCAATTCTGAGTCTATCTACCTGGAATTAGCGACAAATTCCACAAATTAAGGGCTCAATCCCAAAAAACTACCCTACTTCCAAATGCCAGTTGCAGATGGTTGCCTAGGCTACCCCATTTCTGCCCAGCCAGCTACAAATTCAGGATATCCCACAACAGCCCCCCAGGTTTGGATAGTTTCCTAGAACAGCTCAGAGAACTCAAGAAAATACTTTACTATTACTAATTTATTGTAAAGAACACAACTCAGGAATCGGCAAATGGAAGGGATGCATAGGAGAAGATATGGGCAGGTGGTGTGGAAAACGTCCATGCCCTCGCCAGGTATGCCACCCTTTCAGCACCTCAGTATGTTCACCAATCTTGAAATCCACCAAACCCAATCATGTGTGGATTTTTATGTAGGTCTCATTGCATAGGCATAATTGATTGAATCATTGCCTGTAGATGATCAGCTCGATCTCCAGCCCCACTCTCCTCCCCAGAGATCAAGGGTGGGGCTGAAAGTTCTAGCCCTCTAGTCAGGCCTCTGTCTTTTGGGGGACCAGCCCCCAATCTGAAACTATCAGGGGCCCAGCAACTAGTTATCTCTTAACATACAAAGGACACTTACCACTCTCGAGATTCCAAAGGCAAAGATCAAATATTTATTTGTTATTGTTTCACAGGTGGAGACATAGGGCAGGACAGGTGGAAAGGTGGGGAAGGTAGCAGGAGAAGGCACTGGGGAGTGAGTGGTCCTCTTTTCAGGGGGTGACCGGGTTGACTGACATGAGGCAGGTGCCCCCTGGGTAAAGTATAATCTCCATTAATTTTTAGAATGGCACAGATATTAGTAAGTTCTACCAGATGTCTCTTTGGGCATGGGAGTGTAGGGGTATATATTTTGGTAGAGAGCAAGGAATATACCAAGATCATGGGCTAAGCAGATGACAAGCTGAGAAATACAACAGAAAAACAATTAATGCCCTATGTCTATTTTGTGCCTTAAGAGAAGCAATCCATGGGTATTGCTGGGGCAGAGGTCTTAGTGTCCAGGGTGAAGTCATCCCCAACAGTGAGGTCCTGGAATGTCATCTGAAGCAGTGCTGTCTCCAGCAGTGAGCTTCTGAGCTAGGGTGATGTCAGGGATGTGGGGCTGAGGTAGCTTTTTTAAGTGGATACCCATTCAGTTTGATTGGTTCTCAGCATTTGCCTTGTTTGGTTGAAACAGTGGCTTACTTGAAAGGTTTGGGCCTCTGGATCTTAAACTAATCAGAGCACCCAAGCCAGTAGTAGTAAGACCAATAGTTACACTTGACAGTGTTTTGTTTTTGTTTTTGATGTGGGTTTAAGTTCAGATGCATTCTATATCAGATGAGCAGCCGCCTGGCCTATGGGACAGTCTGATTAATAGTTCCCAGGAGAGCATGTGCCCTTAATCTAGCCTCTGGCCCTTATGGGATCAAGGAAAGATCTATATTGATAAAGATAAGTTAAGGTCTGGGCAAGATAGACTCGTTTAGGGGTCTTTATGCCTGACTGGAATTTTAAAAGGAGTTGTTCGAGGAGACCATTATGTCTCTTGGTTAAACCAGTTATTTGGAACCTATTAGAAGCATTCGAGTCCTGTTGAGGAGGAGCCCAGCATTGTATAACTTGAAAAGTAAACTGTGTCTTAGTTACTACAAGTAGTGTCTGTAACTGCGAAGAGAAGTATCCCGACAAGGTTTTATTAGAACATCAGTGCCCAGTATGGCATATTTTTGGGTAAAGAATGCTGTGACATTGGGAAATGCAGACAGACAGGCTACAGTTAGAGTGAGACATACCTGTTTTTTCTCTATTTCATATTTAGTTATTTTCCTAAGACTATAGCGGGTACAATGTTTAAACTTAGTGGGATTCCCAGGTGTAAGTGTAATTTGAGCCTGCGTAGTTATTGAATTTATGAAGTTTGTTAGTTGGTGACTTTTACTAAGTGTGAAAGTTAATGTAGAATCATTTGTGGAGGCACAAAAGCCCATCAAGACCCTTTTTATCTTTTTGTTATTTATATTCTTTTATATATAAATTTTGGCTATCCAGTTTTGTCAAATTATGGACCTTGATTTAATTTAGTGAATATATGTGTGTTTATGTATGTATACAATTTATCTGTTATGTATTTATATTTAAATATTACAAGTATACATAATTTGTTTTATTATCTTCACCCACCATATATAGGGGTAGCTTGTTGCTATTAGTCTTTCTTTTCTTCTCACTCGCTCGCTCTCTTTCTCTCTCTCTCTCTCTCTCTGTCTTTTTATTTATTTATTTTCTGTTTTAGGATTTTAGCTGCCTTGAAGCTTTGGTTTGTAGTTTCTGTTTCTGGCAGATAAGAGGGAGATGGGAGAGGGGTGAGGGGCAAGGGGCCTGGTGCCTGTAGACAGCAGCCTGTGCCTGAGATGGCCCCTATTTGCAGCATGGTCAATTCCTTCCCCTTTTTTTTTTTTTTTTTTTTCCACTTTTCTTTTTCTTTTTTCTTTTTGGTCAGAGTGTTTCCCTGATAAGCTCCTGGTGGTGCAGAGTGGCCTCTGTTGTAAGTGGAGACTTCCCTTTTTTGGGGTGTCCTAATCAACCTTAGAGTCCCTGAGATCCATATCTTGAGGATCCAATGGTAACCTCAGCTTTATCTTTCAAATTCTTTGTTGTGTAACAGTTTGATTTAAAGGAGGGGACTCTCAGCATGTCAATAGGCAGCAGCATTGAAATGTGCTGAAGTATATTAATCAGGAGATTTATAATCTCCGATGAGCTGAGAAACTTTCTCGTGTGTTTTGGGGGGCTGTGGCACATGTTTTTTTTCTTTTTTTCTTTTTTTTTTTTACATTTTGCGCCAGGGTCTCCTCTAAGGCTGGGATGCCTTCTATGCTCCCAGAGCTGTAACAGCCCCAAGGCAACTACAGCAAAGAGAATTGCCTTTAGAAAAACATTCACATTTCTTGGGTCAGGTGGTTTTCCGTGGAGAGGGTGCCTTGTGCTTAGCTGGTGGTAAGTGGGGATGGGCCTCTGGTTTATTTACAACCAGTTCAGTAGAATGTCCCCAGGAGCATGATGTCTCAGGTGTTAGACCTTCAGTCATGATTCCGAATGTGGTATCAAGTAGAGATCTTATTTGCCCAGACTGTCACTGCCCATTATGGTAGAGAATAGATGGTAAGGCCGGTGAGGAGTGGCACCTGGGCTTAGTGCCCAGCGTCCAGCCCTCCAAGGTTCTGCTTGTTCAGTGGATTAGACTATCCCAGCCTCCTTTGGAGCCTTCTTCACCTAAAAAGCTAGCTATTTGGCCTTACTGCTTCCTGGAAATGCCCCAGGAGCCCATCCTACTCTTACCACAAGGTACCCAGAAACACACTGGCCCAGAGACACACCAGTCACATGCAGCACAAATGCCCAGAAGCATCCTGGGACAATGTCTATCCTATACTAAGACCCAGGGTTGGTCTATAACAATTTAAGTTGGAAAACCAAAGCAAGAAAAGAAAGACTCAGCACAAAGCAATCCAGCTAAAGTGCAAGCACACCGATGGCCAGCAGTGCCTTCTCAGACAGAAGTGCTGAGTGATACAGGTGAGTAGTGTAGGGGAAAGACCCTGCTGTGGAACAATCACCCTGCTCACTGTACCGGTTGTTTTAAACTATACCCGTGAGATTTTGATTTGCAGAGGTAACTGAGTGCTGGCATGGAGAGGCGAATACCTTTGAAAAATTTATTACTTATGTTTGTGGTAGAAGGGAGCACACTATGTCACACAGGGCAATATGGGGAAGCACCAGGTGGTCAGGAGACCAAAGCAAGAATGAGGAGAAAACATTAAACCATAGCTTTTATTGGGTTTCTGTGGGGAGAGCAGGGCAGGGTAAACAGCTAAGGATTGACTGGTTAGAATAATTTCAGTGTGCTTTGGGAAGGGAGACTGACTTCAGTTGTCCAGTACCTGGCCCTGGGATGGTGGGGTAGAGGACTGTACAGCCACAAAACGTGGTTTGGAGGATGGGCTCTGGATTGGTTTATTAGCATATGAATTGTGTGCTCCCAGTTGAGCCCTTTGCTACCTTTTAAGATTTGGTCTGGTGTAATGGCTCTCACCTGTTGTCCCAGCTACTCTGGAGACTGAGGCAGGAGGATCACTTGAGGCCAGGAGTTCAAGGCTGCAATAAGCTATGATTACACCACTGTACTCCAGCCTGAGTGACAGAGTAAGACCCTATAAAAAGAATTGGTTGGCCTGAGAGGGGCAGTCTCTGTGGCAAGCAACATTTTTTAAGATATCAAAACGTACTATACCAAAAATGTTTAAAACACAGTTAATATACTCTTGCCATGGTCAGCGTGCATTTCATCAGCATGTCTTTTCTTTCAGTTTGTTGGCATGGAATGGAGGATGAAGAGACACCTTCTGCAGAGAGTGTTTCTATAGAAAAAGTGTCACAGGTCAGGACTCTGAAGGCAGGTCCATCCACCCAGGAAACTCAGCTCTGCGAGATGTGTGTCCCAATCCTGAAAGACATTTTGCATCTGGGTGATCTACGTGGGCAGAAACCATACTTCGTAGGGGCGTGTGCAATCCTTCACCAGGACCAGAAGCACCACAGCGCAGAAAATCCATTAAAAAGAGACTTGGATAGGGCCTCCTTTTTGAAGAGCTGCATATTCCATGTGTCAGGAAATCTCTGTAGGAAGATTAGAAAGGGCTTCCCAGCCCATTGGGGCCTTCTTGAGCCCCAGGGTATCCCCAAAGGTGAGAAGCTAAATAAAATCAGCAAGCGTGGGGAGGCCTTTCACTGTGGAAAATGTCATTACAAGTCAGGTAAATGCAGAAAAGATTCCATCCATAAACATGATCTTGTTCAGCACCTAAAAGTCTGCACTAGAAAAAGAGTTTATGAGTCTAGCAAATGTGGAAAAGCCTTCCAAGACAAGTACTCACTTGTTCCCTTCCAAAAAGTCCGCACTGGAGAAAGGCCTTATGAGTGCAATGAATGTGGAAAATCTTTTAGCCAAAAAGCCACCCTTATTATACACCAGAGAGTTCATACTGGAGAAAGGCCATATAAGTGTAACGAATGTGGGAAATCTTTTAGTCAAAGCTCCAACCTTATTGAACACTGCAGAATTCACAGTGGAGAAAGGCCTTATGAGTGTAGAGAATGTGGAAAAGCCTTTGGGTGCAAATCTAATCTTGTTCGGCACCAGAGAACTCACACGGGAGAAAGACCTTATGAGTGTGGTGAATGTGGAAAACTCTTTAGACAAAGCTTCAGCCTTGTTGAACACCAGAGAATTCACACTACAGCAAGGCCTTATGAATGTGGCTGGTGTGAGAAATCCTTTAGTCAAAAAGCCACCCTCATTATACATCAGAGAGTTCACACTGGAGAAAGGCCATATAAGTGTGGAGAATGTGGGAAATCTTTTAGTCAAAGCTCCAACCTCATTGAACACTGCAGAATTCACACTGGAGAAAGACCTTATGCGTGTGGTGAATGTGGAAAATCCTTTAGTCAAAGAGCCACCCTTATTAGACACCAGAGGATTCACACTGGAGAAAGGCCTTATGAATGTGTGGAATGTGGGAAATTCTTCAGACAAAACTTTAGCCTCATTGAACACCGTAAAATTCACACTACAGCAAAAAATTATGAGTGTGGCCAATGTGGGAAATCTTTTAGCCAAAGAGCTACCTTTGTTAGACACCAGCGAGTTCACACTGGAGAAAGGCCTTACGAGTGTGGGCAATGTGGGAAAGCTTTTGGGTACAAATCTAAACTTGATCGACACCAGAGAACTCACACTGGAGAAAGACCTTATGAGTGTGGCGAATGTGGGAAATTGTTTAGGCAAAGCTACAGCCTCGTTGAACACCAGAGAATTCACACTAGAGCAAGGCCTTATGAATGTAGCCGGTGTGGGAAATCCTTTAGCCGAAGAGCAGCTTTCATCAAACACCAGAGAGTTCATACTGGAGAAAGACCATATAAGTGTGGTGAATGTGGGAAGTCTTTTAGTCGAAGCACCAGCCTTATTCAACACTGCAGGATTCACACTGGAGAAAGGCCATATGAGTGTGATCAATGTGGGAAATCGTTTAGGCAAAAGTCTGTCCTTATTCAACACCAGGTAGTTCACACTGGGGAAAGGCCCTATGGATGCAACAAATGTGGGAAATCATTTAGCCAACGCTCCAGCTTCTTTCAACACCAAAAATGTCACAACATGTAGAGACCTCATGAAGACAGCAAATGTGGAAAATCCTTCAGGCCAAGGATCAACATTGTTTAGCATCAGGAAGCCTGCATTTGCAAAAAGCCTTAGAACTACAGGGAATGTGCTGTCTCTTTGTTCAGAGACATGAGGGATCCTTTGTGAGGGAGCCATCTGCCTGAGGTTGAACCTGATACTTGCAAGCATCCAGAGGGATGAAATTCCCCATGAGTTCCAGGTGTGTGTTAGTCGTCCATGAGCTTCTGCTTTGCACATTCTAGACTGCTCGGGGTCCTGGCTGGAGCTTAATCACTGCCAGTTTCTCTGGTAGAAGCCATCTCCCCTCTTGCACCTTGCATAGTGGGCTTCAGTAACCCCGCCATGCTGAGACAAGGTAGGTGCCTGTACTCTCCCTGTTTTCTGGAGCAAATTTTGAGTAGCCTGAGCCCTTAGAGTGACTTTATTCCTTTTTCTGAGTATGCCATGGATCTGGCTGTTTTGACCAAGAGCACCCTATCTGGGTTCACCAAGAGGCTTGCAGGGAAGGCTGGTCTTCATGGAAATTCTTGGGCTCACATGACCCTTATGGCAGTGTTTTCAGGATCTAAATCACTAACCGTTAACTTCCTGTCTAGCATCGTTCTGGGATTTGTGTAGAATAAAGGCCTTATTGTTTTGTGTACTTTTAATCAAAGGGTTCTGTTCACTATTTTGGGTGGCAGGAATACAGAATCGGGCTCTATATGAAAAATCGAATAGGTTTTATGAGGCCTTTACCTCACGTGTCTCAGTATAGACACTGTTTTAGCCAAGAGTAGTTCTCATTCCATTTTCTTTAATTTGCACTGCTACCCAAGACATCCAGTGAAACAATACAGAGCTTTGTGGTTCTAGTTTTCAGCCTCAATGCCTCTGTTTTTTTTTTTCTTTTTAGACCAGAAGTCACCCTGAAGAGGGGTCAGTTGTTATGACTATGTCCTGTGCTTCTTGGAATAGCCTGAATTTGTTCCATTATTCTCACATGATGTCACATAATGCCCAGCACTGTTTAGGGGAAGCTCTTCATCAGGTTCTATGAAGAGCCATGTGCCTTGATGTACATAATTCCATAAGTTGGTGTCACTAGTAAAGACTATGGCATCCAGGTGTGAACTGTAATTGGTATAGAAATACTGGATGTGATTAATAGGGAGTGAAGTAGCCAGCAGCAAACCAGAAGGAATACGATTTTTGTAAAAGGAATCTGAAATTCCAATGATTATGGCTTTGAGTAATCACAGTACCTCCAAATCTGTGTACCTCCTGTAGTTAAGGTCATTATCAAAGAAAATATTCTTAACATGTTGCAGATTCCCATTGTCTTTTTGGGATGTTCACCAGAAGCCCAAATTCTATACAGGCAAAAAGACAAGGAGATAGAATGGAGCTCCTGCAGTGCAATGGTGTGGATTTTTTTATTTGCTGCACTGGTGGAGTGCTGCCCTTTCCCAGGCATGAGGAAGGAGACAGTGGAACCAACATGGGGAGAACCAAAAGTGGGAGAGCCAGAGTTTTTGTTTTGAATCAGTTTTTAAAAATTGAGGTGTAATCAACATGCAATAACCTATACATATTTAAGGTGTACAATTTGAAAAGTTTTATCATACACTATAAACCCATGAAACCATCATAATCTCAATAATGAACATACCTATGATTTGTCTTGTGCCCTTTTAGTGGATTAGTTTGCATTTTTTAGAATTTTATATGAATGGAATCATAAAGTATTTACTTTTTTTCTCATATTTTTCACGCTGGATAATTATTTTTAGATTAATTAATGTTGCTTATGCGAATTGTTCATTTTATTGCTAAGTAGTATTCTGTTCTATAGCTATGCCATTATTTGTTTATCCATCATTTATTAATGGGCAGTTGGGTTGTTTCCAGTTTGGGGCTGTTACAAATAAGGCTGCAATAAAGATAGGCATATAATCCTTCATATGGAATTGTGTTTTGTTTCCCCTTTGTTAGTACTTTTGGTGTGGTCAATCTTTTTAATTTTGGCTGTATTAATAAGTGTGTAATGTCATCTCACTGTGGTTTTAGTTGTGTTTCTCTGATGTTTTATGATGAGCATTTTTTTTCACCTGTTTGTCACCTCTGTATCTTCTTTCATAAAATTTCTGTTAATGCTGTTAGTCTATTTTCTTAATGGATATTGGCTGTTATATATTCTCCTTTTCATTAAAAAATAAGACATATATAACAGACATGTTGGAATTTTACTCATTCTTCAGATGTAAGTGACATCTTTGGTAAATGGAATAATTGGCTTTGAATCCTAGAAGAATAATTTTTCAACTTTTTTGTGCTATTCATAGTGTTAACAGCCTGCCCTAGACACTATTTTTTTTCACTCAACACTATTCTAACAAGGAACACTATATATTTTTAAGTCTAATCTACATTATTAACATATTCTTCATCAGGTTCTTAAGTCTAGCCATTCTTTACCCTGGTTTTAGTGTCTGCCAATTCCCCTGGTGTAAGTATTCCTACTATGGCCAATTCCAAGCCACCAAAATGATGTCACTGAATATGGAGTTAGGAAGAGACAAGCAGTAGCACATCATTACATTCTATTTCCACCATGCTGATACAGTATACAGAAATAGTCTCAAGAACATATATGTGAGTAAAACATAGTGAAATAATTAGGAAGTGTCAATTTTTGGTATTTATTACCATTGCTTTTAAAAATAGCTTTGTTGGCTGGGTGTGGTGACTCACGCCTGTAATCCTAGCACTCTGGGAGGCTGAGGCGGGTGGATCACTCAAGGTCAGTTCGAGACCAGCCTAAACAAGAGCAAGACCCCATCTCTACTAAAAAATAGAAAGAAATGATCTGGGCAACTAAAAATATATATATATGGACAAAATTAGCCGGGCATGGTGGCACATGCCTATAGTCCCAGCTACCTGGGAGGCTGAGGCAGGAGGATTGCTTGAGCCCAGGAGTTTGAGGTTGCTGTGAGCTAGGCTGACA
>NW_012150008.1:1243308-1255975 GCF_000956105.1 Propithecus coquereli | reverse complement strand
CTGAGGCAGGAGGATTGCTTGAGCCCAGGAGTTTGAGGTTGCTGTGAGCTAGGCTGACACCACGGTACTTTAGCCCAGGCAGCAGAGCCAGACTCTGTCTCAAAAAAAAAAAAAATAGCTTTGTTGATGTATAATTGTTTCACAATAAATTGTGCATATTTAATGTGCACAGTTTGTGCCTTAATACATACTTCTTAAACCAAAAGTTTCCCCCTACCCTTTTAAATCCATCCCTGGTAATATAAAATTGATTCAAGGATATTCTACCCATTTTAGTGGATATTCTCAAATACGTGCACAAATGGAAAGGACTGTGTTATGCAGCCCTGGGAACCCTTCACAATCTTCCATCATTATTGATCATGTCATGGTTTCTTGTTTCATCTGTCTCCATGCACATTACTGGATAGTTTTACTCATACTCCTAATATCTTGCCATTCAATGCCTAATGGCTTCAGAATGCATTTACAGAACATAAGGGCTCTTTCATTTCCTAATAACTTTATTAAACAACATTTGAGGTATCATAATTTATGTAGTCAGTGCTCAATTGTCTCAAAAACATTCTTTAAGGCATCCAATCTAAAATGAACTATGTGACTTTTAGAAGTTTTGTCTGGTAAATCTACTTACCTATAAGTACCACTTTGGTTTTTTTTATTCTCACTATTTGTTGAAGTTTCTCAGTTACTTTTCCATCAGAATTTGCTCCATTCTGAATTTGGTTTTTTGCATCTCTGTGAATCTGTTTAACATGTTGACCTCCATATTTCCTGTGTACTGGATATTAAGGAGATGGGTGACATGTCTGGTCCTGCTGGGTCTGTGTGTGAAAGTGACACACCAGGAAACCATGCCATGTGACAGTATGTTTTGCTAGCACACCACATCCCAGCCTGGAAACAAAGCATTTCAGGTGCCATTTCCTGTTCCAGGTGTCCCAAATAGAGTGGAAGTGTGTGTTTCTGAGTGTGATAGTTTCAATGTACCATACAGCCTAGGGACAAACACATATCCCAGGAGCCCTGTGTGACTGTGTGTGGGACTGACACACCCCAAACAGCCTGGACTCACACATATACCTATACACATCCACAACATGAAGCAGGTGTGACAGACACGAGACACACAATTGCTATATGCAAAGCACAGTAGGGACCTGTTAGACAAGACAGAGGTTCTGACACATGGCAGCTGTGGCCACATGAACGCCAATACTGCACAGAGATTTGTGAGGCAGATGTGATAGGGACACCCCAGGGCCTGGTGTGTGGGTCACATGCACATGTGCTGTATTGCTATTGCTATAGCAAGCTCCGAATACCCAGCCTTTGCACGTTCTCGTTTGGATAGCCTTCATCTGTCTCCACAACATGTACACACAGTTGCACAGTCACATTGCTTGCGACAACATAGGCACAGCCTGGCTGGAAGAGGACAACTTCCCCATTGTCCTGTAGGTAGGTAATGCACGGATGAAGGTCACAATAGTTGGATGCTCACTTTGGCACAAACTGGAGGCTTGCGTGCAGGATGATTCCATGCGAGTGCGTGAGGATGTGGAGCTAGGTGATCAGACCCCCAGTAGCAGAAACCAGGACTCACAAATGGTTTCCCCAATGGGAGCCTTTTTCTCTCAGTCACAATTACATTATGTCCAGAGGTCACGTCCGCCTTCCCCAAGCCCTGCACAGAACTCAACCCTCAGGAAGCCTCAGTGATTTGGGCTGGGTCTCTCTGTCTTTCCTGGTGACAACACAATAGGTTCTAATCTCATCCGACAGCCCTGGGTGGACTTGCTTCCTCTGGTTTTTCAGGCATTGGTGGCCTTAAAGGATAGAACCACGACCTTCACCTGGCAGAAATGGGGACATTGGGAGCTGGCCCAGAGGACCTTGTAACAGAACGTGGCACTGAGAATCTGTGAGGCTTGCGAGTGAGGACCTGTCCCTCTCCCACGTGGGCCAACTGTGGCTTCTTCCGAGCACCTCTTGCTCGCATCGCACGCATCTGGAGAGCAAGGCCTTGGGGGCCTTCCTCCTTCTGCCCACAGACTTTGCTGTGTTCTGGTCTCACAGCCTTTTGCCTGGTCTTCTTGTTACTGCATCAAGAACCATTAGACAAGAAACAGAGTTTGGTGACATGGAACTTTAGCAAGAGTGACTCCACTTTTGGCTTGGTCTGTTGGATGCTAGCGCAGGAGCTCAGTTCAAATTGGTGGCCTCCTATATATTTTATTTAGCAATTCCTCTCTTTCAGTCAGGATTTTACCTATGAGGTAAGACCTAGGCTGACCAAAACTCAGGGCATCAGTGCTGTTCTTAGTCACCGTCATTCTTTGGTTTTGGTTTCAACACATCATTCATAGTTTCCTCATTACCATGCATTTCTTTGAGTTTTTGTTGTTCCAGCTGGAGATACATTATTTGGTGTTTGTTGGATGGCTGCATGCAGGCATTTAAGGCCCTTTGAGAGGGTACACTGCACCAGGGAGACTACTGGGAGGATAATGCAGAGTCTGGAGTGCACTCTTTAGTAGGGTTCCTAGGAGCCAAACCAAATATAATAAAATAATAAAATAAATGATAAAATAAAACAAAAGAAAAACAAAGGTTAATAGCTGGAACAAACTAAAGGACAGTCAGTCAAGATTTCTAGATTTGATCTCAAAGAATATTTTCCTGGTTTGCAGTTTGAAAGTTTCTGGTCATGACATTGGGTGTTTTGGTGACCTATGAGTGGCTCACACATCAGGCACTTAGGGTGTCTCTTGAAAGTAACATCCAATTCTCCACCTTGTATAACTTCAGGAACAGAGTAGTTTTAACTTCAGCGATTCCAAGTCAGAAAAGTGGGAAAAAAATTGGCAATATTGGTTTGTAGAATTGTAGCCAGATATAGGAAGAACTTAGAAGAATTTAGGATCCAGTCTAGTTAGGAAGTAAAACCTTAAAAACATTGAATAGGGCTAGAATCTAGTAACAAGGTGTCATATTAGTTCACTTTCTGCTTCTATAACAAAATACAACAGACTGAGCAATTTATAAAGAAACGAGATTTGTTTGGCTCACGGTTCTGGAGCCTAGGAAGCCCAAGATCAAGGTGTAATATCTGGTGAGGGTGTTCTTTCTATGTCATAATATGGTGGAAGAGAAAGCATTTGAGACAGAGAATGGGGGCCAAACTTGTCCTTTTAACAGGAGCCTAAACCCATAATAACTAACCAGCTCCCATGATAATGGCATTAATCCATTCATGAGGGCAGATCCCTCATGACCTAATTACCTCTTAAAAGTCACACCTCCTAATATCATCACAATGCAATTAAGTTTCAACATGAGTTTTGGAGGGGACATTCAAACCATAGCAGGTGTACTATAGTTTTCTTTTGAAACATAATTTTTCTCTCTACACTTACCCCCATTTTTACCAAAGATAATCACAGTAAGATCAATTGGTTTGCAAAATAGGTCTAGTCTCATTAAATGTGGCCTGATTATTTACATAAGTGTAGAAAGAATAGTGATTGACCATATAGGCTGTCTCAGTCCATTATCTGTTGCTTATAACAGAATACGTGAGACTGGGTAATTTAAAAGGAAGAGAGGTTTATTAATATTTAGCTCATAGTTCTGCAGGCTGGGACATTCAAAGGCATGGCTATGGCTTTTGGTAAGGGCTTCCACATTGCATCATGGTGGAGAAGATCAAAGGGAAACCAGATATATGAGAAGAGGGAGAGGATGAAGGGCATCCTGAGTTTATAACGATGTACTCTCAAGGGAAATAATCCATTCCTGTGAGAACTAATCCAGCCAGAGTGAGAACTCACTGATTCACTACCATGAGAATGGCACCAAGTTATTCATGAGGCATTGCCCCCATGATCCAAACACATCCCAGTAGGCCCCACCTCCCGACTACACCGCACTAAGGACAAAATTTCAACATAAATTTTGGTGGGAACAAACAGTAGCATAGATTCTCTGTAAGTGTGCTTTGCTGGAACTTTTGATAAGGAATCTCAGGTTAGACTTTTAAAAGCCTCTCAAGGCTAGGAGTACAAGCTAAATACTTGCCATCAGATTTTAATAGAACTACCTATAGATTTGTATAAATTACTCTCCTCTCAAAGTTCCCCAAATACTTTTAAGGTCCCTGTGCCTTATTTCATAAGGTGGGGGAAACCCTTGAAGCCAGGTATTCTATGGATATTCTCAAACATGACATTCCAGTCAAAGCCTTGGTAATATTAATATAACCAGTATGTTCAATTGTATCCTGTCATAAAGAAAAAATATTCTTACTAGATTTCTGCAAATAACTATATTGCCATAAAATGAGAATATTCACAAATAGCTTCTGAATTCTGAGGGATCAGGTAGGGAGAAAAACTAATTTTTTTATATTTGTTTACAAAGGTATACTTTATCAAATTCCTGTAAGTTATAGACAGCTCAAGAGAAAATAAAAAGTTTCCTTAAATCTGGAAAACAAGACCAGGTGTGGTGGCTCATGTCTGTAATACTAGCACTTCAAGAGGTTGAGGAGGGAGGATTGATTGAGCCCAGGAGTTAGAGACCAGCCTGTGCTATAGTGAGACCCCATCTGTACAAGAAATTTAAAAAGAAAAATTAGCCAGATATGGTGGCACACACCTGTAGTCCTGGCTACTCATGAGGCTGAGGCAGGAAGATCACTTGAGGCCAGGAGCTTAAGGGTGCAGTGAGCTATGATCAGGCCACTGTATTCCAGCCTGGGCGACAGAGAGAGATCTTGCCTCAAAAAAAAAAAATTCCAATAAAAAGTCATAAAAACATTACCCTCAATAGTTCATCAGTCCCATATAATTAATTCTTGTTCTGTTTGATCTTGAGACAGCAGTTTCATGAATCTTTCAGTTTTTTCATTAGAGTTCTGAAAATTCTTACCCAATCCGATGGTATGATCTTAAAGTTATCACAAACCTGTACTTGTCAGAGTCTTTTCCATTAATCTCCTTGAAGACAAGCACTTTAGGATTATGGTTTCTTGGAAATGCTTTCAGGAAAGCATTAAAGTATAACAATTAATTGTCTGGAGATGACAAATCTTAAATGGGGGCATGTGTGGACGTCCTTATTGCGTCTCTAAGGACCACTCCAATGTGGCCTTGAAATTATGCTTGGTAATGTCAGGTAGGGCTAAGGGCATGCAGGTGGTAGGGCAGGCAATAGGAGGATGTGGTCAAGGGCAGAGGGTCAGGACCAGGAACAACAGAGGAAAGAAACCACAACAGCGGGAACTTGAGGTTAGGAACTTTTCCCAACCCGGAGCATGCACAGAAGCTAAGAGTTTGTGACCAAAAGTGAACTTTCCCTCCTTAACATAGTCAAACTCACACCCACCCACGCCATGACAGTTTACAAATGCCATGGCAACCCTGGGAACTTACCCTATAAAGTCAGAAAAGAGGAGGAACCCCAATTCCGAGAACTTGCCACGCCTTTCTTCAGAAAAATCACAAATATTTCACCCCCAGCTTAGTATAAAATTAGGGAATCGACATAAGAAGGTAAACTTCATTATGTTTAGGGTCTTCTCCACTGGCAGAGGCAGACCCATTCCTCCTTCTCCATAATGTACTTTCGCTTTGTACCCTATGCTTTTTTTTTTTGAGACAGAGTCTCACTGTGTTCCTCGGGCTAGAGTGCCGTGGCGTCAGCCTAGCTCACAGCAACCTCAAACTCCTGGGCTCAAGCGATCCTCCTGCCTCAGCCTCCCAAGTAGCTGGGACTACAGGCATGCGCCACCATGACCGGCTAATTTCTTTTTATATATATATATATTTTTAGTTGTCCAGATCATTTCTTTCTATTTTTCAGTAGTGATGGGGTCTCACTCTTGCTCAGGCTGGTTTCGAACTCCTAAGCTCAAACAATCCGCCCGCCTCGGCCTCCCAGAGTGCTAGGGTTACAGGCGTGAGCCACCGCGCCCGGCCGCCTATGCTTTTTAATAAAGGCTGCTTGTGTGGAACTGCTTTGTGTCTATCATCACTCTGTGGCCCCGGCCCTGCTTGCTATTCTTCCAAGCAAGGAGCAAAGGATCAGGACATCTCTCCCAAAACACACACAGCCTAACAGGAGAAGCCTATGAAATTAAAGGATTTACTGCACTCACAGGTCCTATAGAGGCAGGCATGGCACATCACAGAGGAGGCTCAACTGGGCCAGTCGGGAGCTGAAAGAGAGTGTGGACCCGCGGGAAAATACCTTTATTTGGTGCCAGGGTGGAGTACGCAAGTAAAAAGGCAGTAAAGAGATTTTACTGGTGTGTTTGAATGTCACTAGGTCACAGTCAAGAAGGGGAACTTGTGGCTGATGCCAACTGGTGCATCTGGTGGCCTGGTTGGGGTGCTCACAGCCAGTTTGTGGGGATGTTGAGGCACCAGGATAATATGAAGTTTTAAAAATTCACAATAATGTGTCCACTAGCTCCCTTAAGAGCACGTGAAATAAATTGCAGAAAACACAGCCACGAAATCTGGGTGCGTCCCCTTTAAGCGTACCCGAGGCCCCGCCTCCTTCTCTGGAGCCTCGGGACGCCATTTACCAGAGCCCCTCTGGGAGCCCCCGGGCTTGAGGTTGAAGGAGAAGAGCATCTCCGCCCTGGCCGGATGCAGGCGAAAACTACACTACCCAGAAGGCAGTGGGACGGCCGTGCGGCCTGCACCAATGACGCCACAAGAGGGGGCGCGGCTGGCGTCCGCGTTGCCAGGGGCGGGACTTCCGGCGTTTCTGGGTGGTCATTTGTTTGTGGCGTGGAGTGTGTGTCCGCGCGCGGTCCGAGCGGGGAAGGCGAGTGGAGATGATGGGGTCACCTCCGCTCCTTTGTAGGACCCAAAAAGGCTTCTGAGCCCGCGGAGACCGCCTCAGGCGGCCCGGTTCTCCTCACGGCCGATGGCGGCGGCGATGGACGCGGCGCGGGTGAGCGGACGGTGGCCCCGGTGGCCCTTCGCACTGCCACGTCCCCGCTGTTGGTTTTCGGAGCCTAGGATAGGGTCACTCGGCCCATGGTCCGCAATCCAGGCCGGGGTTTGTGGGGAGGGCTCCCATTTTTGGCAACCAATGGGGTGCGGAATGGAGGGTGAAATGGGGCTTTCGGGACACCACCACCACCGTGTGAGTGAAACGACCCGCAGGCCGCAGACCTCATTGCAGGTTCCCGCAGTGCTCCTTTCCCGGGCTGTGGCCTTGAGCAAGTCCGCTTGCTGCCCTTGGCCTTCATTTTCTCGTGCAGAAAGTAGGGATGTTGACATTTTTTTTCTCTGGGTTAAGGGAAGTACAAAGGGTATATGGGTGATGTTCGCCCTCTCAGTGTCCAACACGGTCCAGGGAGCATTGTTCAGGATGCTTCCATGGAGATGCTTCCTGGGTTTGTGCTGGTTTTAGAGGTTCACTCCAGCAGGTGTCTGACACTTTGGCTTCCCTGGCTCACTGTCTCTGTAAAGTTAAGGGCTGCGGTGGGGAGAGGTGGGAGAAATGTCTTTGCAATCGCTGCTGTGCTAGGGCAGAAAAGGTGGCAGCGCGGGCCAAGGAAATTATTTTTCAGTTTAGGACAAGTGGAGCTGGGTTACAACTGACAGTAGTGAATCTATTTTCCTATCCAAGACAGTTACAGATGAAAGGTGAATGAATATTAAAATATTCAGTGGTGAGAGTGTGCAGGAATGGAGTGTCCCTTTGGATGTAAACACATGAAGCCCAGGGTTAGTCTCTAGCAGTCACTCTGATTACTCTTAATATAGCCCTGGTCACTGTCAGGACTTGTGTTATTTGTTAATTTCTCATCCTCATGTGTCCCTCAGACTCCTTCCAGTGTCCCTGCCTTAAAGAGGCCTGCTCTGTCACCCCATCTAAGGTTGACTGTAATCCCTTTGCTCTCCTTGCTCTATTTTCTTGTCTTCTGAATCTTTAGGGCCTTCTGACATTGTCTTACTCGTTTTTGTAGTTGCTTGTTTAGAGTCTCTTTCCAGCACTGGAATGTGAGTGCCTGTTGCCGCTTTCTCCCAAGACCTTGAACAGCCTGGCTGAGTATTTTTATTGTATTTGATAAATGGTTGATGAATGTACAGGTCTCCCCTTCAGGGGCTCCCATCACATTGAGAATAAATCCATTCCCCACCCCCAGGATGGCCTGCAAGGCTCTGCTTGGTCTGCCCTTTTGACCACCTTTGCTTCCTCTTCTAGTCTCCCCTTGCCCACTGCATCCAACCAAGGAGTCCTAAACTTGCCAAGCTCTTTCCCATGTTTCAGCCTTTGCTTTTGTATTTCCCCTTTTCTAGGACACTGACTTCAGATCTCTGCAGGGCTGCCCTCCACACCCTTCCTGTGCATCTGTGTCACCTCATAGCATAGTCTTTTCCTGGCTATTCTAGTTCTAGCTGAAGTACTCCTTGACCCCACCTGCCTACGCTCTGGCAGCTTTGTGAGATCTTTTACTCAATGTTCAAATCCTGCCTCTACTTCTTGAGTGTGAGACTAGGTGAGTTCTAAAGCTGCCTGAGCCCCAGGTTGCTGACTGTGACATGACATGGAAGTGACGATGGTGTTGACCTCTGGGCCTTTGGGAAGATTAATAAAAGTTGCAAAAATATCACGCATTTGCATGTGCTAGGCACTACAGTGATTGCCTTGTGAACATGTTCAGTTCTCAGAACTGCCTGGTGAAATGGGAATAATTATTGTTTGATTTGGAAGTAGAGGCTTAGGGAAATAATGAGATATCCTCATCACGGTTACATAGCTGGCAAGTGTCACATTCAAGAGACCTCATTCAAACCCCCAGGGTCTGGCTCAGAGCTGGGACCTTTATTTTCTTTACCACAGCATATGAAGACTTCAGCCCAGGCAGGAACACAGTGAGGACCAGTGGGGTTCAGCTGCTGCTGCTGTTAATCATGATTAGAATTGTTTTTATAGTCATTTTCCTCCATTCCTCTGACATCCCAGAGCACATACTGTCTACTTCCCATAGTTATCACGGGATTGCTTTTGTCTGTGTCATCTCCAGTGGCTTCCCCATGAGAGGCTTTTCTCTCAGCAACAATTGAATTATATCAAAAGGCAGTATCGACCTCCACCTTGAGCCTAGCACAGAGCTTGGTCCTTGGGAGGCCTTGGTGATTCATGCCTGGGTCTCTCTGCACCTCGACCAGCAACTGAGTGACAGGCTCTGATCCTATCCAAAAACACAAAGTCAATACCACTACTTCTGTTTGACTTTCCAGGTGTTGGTGACCTTCAAAGATGTGGCTGTGACCTTCACCCGAGAGGAGTGGAGACAGCTGGACCTGGCCCAAAGGACCCTGTACCGAGAGGTGATGCTGGAGACCTGTGGGCTCCTGGTTTCTTTAGGTAACGGCTCACCTCTCACCCCTGGGGGCACTCTAGACTCCCTCTTGATTCTTGTCTGGGCAGAAAGGTTACAGGAGCCACCTGTCTTCCTCCTCACAGCTCCTGTAGTTTTCTGGTCCCATCTCTTTCTGCGTGGTCTCCCTGTGTCTACATCAGGGATTGTTGTGGTAGAAACATAGTTCTTCTAAACACAAGCCCTCACTTCAGTGCTCAGCATACTCTGGCCTCAGTCTGAAGTCTTTATTCCAGATTCCACAAGAAAGAAGCTGCTTGGCCCAGCCTGGTGGGACAGGCCGTCCTCACAGCTCTGTTAGTAGGGGCTGTGGGTGATGGGCTATTCTGAGAGAAGGGAGTGAGGCAGCCCCCTAGGAGATGTTTGTCATCAGTGCCCCCCAGATATCTTCCCAAGCAATACAATCTCTGTAAAAAGATCCCCGATGCCTGCATGGTCATTACTTGTTTCCTGTTGCTGGGCCCCAATCCTCCATTGGTCCAGGAGATGTTTTTAGAGGGTGTACAGGAATGTCTTCAAATGGCATGGGTCAACACTCTGAGAAAACCATTCCTTTTACCTTCTCTATCCAATGTGCTAATTTTTGTCATGAAAAAGACTCAGATCAGTGCTGAGTCTTTCACCTGCCCACCCCCCAGTGTGGTTAATGTCTCTTTTCAGCAGAGGGAAGAGCCTCTAACTCATATCTCTGAACAGTCTACTTGAGCTTGGTGGGACTTGATAGCATTGTTTTGATTTTGTTGTTGCATTTGGATGGTAGCCTTCTATTTGTAGGAAGTGAAATTGACTTTCTCATTTGCCAGAGCAAAACAAGGTTCCCTTTTGGAATAAAATATTTAGGAAAAATAAGTCAGGTTAAAGAAAAATTATTAGAAATGATGGTACACTGTGTGTGCTATCACTCTGAAGTTTAGTTGGAAAGGTGGACATCAGTCTGTAGATGACAATTGAAATGAATTGTAGAAGGAAAAGAGGGGAATTTAGGAATAAATAACCAGGAAGTTATAATCTAAAGAAGGCATCTCAGGAAGTGACAGTGTAGCTGAGACTTGAGAGCTGAGTAGGAATTAGCTGGATGGATGGAGGTGGAGGAGGGCAGCAGTGTTCCAGGTGGAAGAACCAACGTGTGAAGGTGACAGGGAGCTCAACTCCCGGTGGAGCCAAAGGAGTGTCTGATTCACCTTTTCCATAGCCCTGTCCCGGAGCTCAGAGGCAGGGATGTAGCACACATTGGTCAACATGACTAAGACGTGTCTGAAGGAATCCTGGGCTGTGGATCAGAATCTGCCAGTCGCTACTTCTGTGGGTCCTTTTGCCTCAGTCATTGGTCTTCTATTCAAAACCCTCCTGTTTTGTTCCCCCACATCTAGTGAAATGCATTTGGCTGCGTAGAAAACCAGATCAAACTTGCTTCACCTGGAAGGAAATTCACTACCTCAGCTAAAGAGAAACTGAGGTGCGGCTGCTCAGGCTCGTTGGTTGCAGCAGCCCAGTGCTATCAAGGATGTCATGTTCTCTGCCCCTCCTCCCTGCTCAGGCTTTTGTCTTGTCTCAGACCGCTCCTCACAGGGATACAGGATGGTGCAGCCATGACTGGGGCAGAAGACCCCGTGTTCACCCCTCTGCTCCCGCCCAGAATAAAGGCTTTCTCTTCACAAGGAGAACCTAGCCTAGGTCACCTCTCTACCTCAGACTGCTCATGATTAGGGATGCCAGTCAACCGTTTATTTCAACCAATGGTTTTCAGCCCTCTCTGTGCACCAGAGTCTTCTGCGGGGAGTGGGGGCATTTCAAAAATACCGATGCTCAGGCCTCACCCTCACCCTCACCTTTGTTTCATTTGGTTTGAGTTGGAATCAGGAATGCTCAGGTGGTTCTGAAGCACAGGATATTTGAGAACCGATGATTTAGATTAATTAGAAAATGCCTTCTGGAGGCAAGAGCTCACCTTTGTGATGTCCCATGGCTGTGAGAGCAGTGTGCACCTGAACAGTGTTGGCCTCCATAGATGGAGGTCAAGGGCAGTGGGTATTGATGGCACTACGCTCTACAGCAGTTGCAGTCCAAGAGTGGGATTTGTGCTTGTCTTCATCTACTTGGCTGCCATAACAAAATACGATAGACTGGTGGCTTAAACAACAGGAATTTATTGTCTTACAGTTCTGGAGGCTGGGAAGTCCAAGATCAAGGTACCAGCTAATTCATTTTCTGGTGGGGACTCTCTTCCGGGCTTGCAGATGGCATCCTTCATGCTGTGACCTCACGTGGTGGAGAGACAAGACAGAGCAGAGATCTCTCTTCTGATAGGCCATGGTCCTATCAGATTAGGGCTCCACTGTTATGACCTCCTTTAATCTTAATTACCTCCTAAAGACCCATTCTCCAGATACAGTACATTGGAGGGTAGGCCTTCAATGTATGACTTTTGGGGGGAACACAATTCACTCTATAGCAATACTCTTTGTTTTCAGTTCTTAGATCAGGATTTTGCTTACTCTGGGAGCAGCTTCATTTATGTTATGCCCCCTGTCATGAAGTCTCAGGCAACATGGAGAGATTTCATTCTTCTCATCAGATCACCCCTGTCCTATTTCTTTTGCCATCAACAGGGCATCGAGTTCCCAAACCCGAGCTGATCCACCTGCTGGAGCATGGACAGGAGCTGTGGACAGTGAAGAGAGGCCTCGCCCACAGCACCTGTGCAGGTAGGAGCCATCCGCTGGTCATGTGGAGTCATAGCAGCCTTCAGAAAGCAAGGGGACCATTGCCTCTGAATTTCTGTGTGAAACTCCGCGTTGTGACCTACCGGGCATCTAGTTGTTTCTGACCCACATCAGGGTACAGTGTGCATCAGCAGGTGGGTGCTGAATCACACAGTTATTCAGAGATGGGCCTTCACGTGTGAACGGGAAGCTTTAATAAAGGTTGCTTTGACATAGTCCAGCTGGCAGAAGGGAAGTGAGAGGAAGGGGACAAGTCATACCCAGTTGCATACATATTCCATGACCACAAATTCTTCTTCTTTTTATTTTTTTTATTTCAGCATATTATGGGGGTACAGATGTTTAGGTTACATATGTTGCTCTTGCCCCGCCATAGTCCCCAAGTCCGAGTTTCAAGCGTGTCCATCCCTCGGATGGTGCGCATTGCACTCTTTGTGTATGTATATACCCGTCCCCTCCTCCCCCCTCCCTCGTGCCTGACATCCAGTGAATGTTGTTCTTATATGTACACTTATGTGTTGATCAGTTAATACCA
>NW_012150008.1:1234954-1242238 GCF_000956105.1 Propithecus coquereli | reverse complement strand
ATCTGGGTTCTCAGTTCTGTTCCACTGGTCAATGGCTCTATTTTTGTGCCAGTACCGAGCTGTTTTGATTACTACAGCCTTATAATAAAGTTTGAAGTCTGGTAAGTTGATACCTCCCATTTTGTTTTTATTGCCTAGAATTGTTTTTGCTATGCCATGACCACAAATTCTTGATGAGAACTAGGCATTTGGCCACACCTGGGTGCTCAGGACTGGAAACATAGTTTGGCTGTGTGCCCAAAGAGAAGAGCAAATGGGTTTGTTTTATATCACCTCAGGCTGCTATACTCAAATACGTCAGAGTGGTGATTATTTCTGTGTCACTGAGTTGTCTGAGGATGTAATGAGATAACGTACAATGCTGCCTAGGTCAGTGCCTGGCCCATAGTGTCAATGAAAGTCAGCTGTTAGTATAATCAATGTAGCAGTATTAATGTAGTGAGTAAAAGTAATATCATACATTCCCACTGTTTCCTGCCTTCTCCATCCATTTGTCCATCCTTGATTGACCATCAGACAGTCAGAGCAGCCCTTTGAACTATATTTTCCTGCCTCTCTTGCCCTGAAAGGCACCAAGGGGACATTTGGCTTTTTCTGCTCCACATTCATGCTGATGAGTGTAGCTGGAGCCATCGCCCAGTGGACTGACATCACTACTGAGTCGTGGGTTCTCCCCTCTTGTGGTTCCTCAGGCCTCTTGGCCAGCCCCACCTCCAACCCTTTGTGTTCCAAACACCTCCCTCCCCATGCCCTTGATCCCACATCTCCAGTTAAGGGTCTCAGAGGCACCTCGAGCTCCTGGTTCAGAGAATGTCCTGTCGTCCAAACAGGTTAGAAGGCTAGAAACACCCCAGATGGCCCCTGGGGTCCTCCAGCTTCATCCAACCCAGCATCCATCCATCCTAGTCCTGCTCATTTTACATCATCCTGGTCTCCTGAGCCCATCATCACCACTTCCATTGGCTCCTCCACCAACATCCTAGTCCAAGCTCTTCTCGTCTTTTGCCTGGACAGTGCCAGAGGCTCCTAGCAGGTCTCCCCACATCTGCTCTCTGCCTCTGGACAGTTCTCTTTCCTGCACTGGCTCCTGTAGTCACTCACATTTGTTCACTACTTCCTCAGCAACCGATGTCCCAGCATGTAATTAATTTCATGTTAAAAATAAAGGCTGTGTACTTACATGTTTCTTGCTCCTGAACTCTTAAAGGTTCACCTACATCTGTGGCATGCCTGTGGCTTCTCTTATCCTCTGTGGAGGAGATCTTGCCTCTCACCATGGCCAGTTTCTCCAGCAGTGCCTATACCATGCCTTCTGTGTTCTCAGGGAACTTGTTTTTTAGTTTATTTTCTTCCTTGTCTGTATCTTCATACTTTCTACACTCAACATAAAAATGTACTCAAGTTGCTCCCATTTGGGGAAAGCAAACCCAAAATGCTTTTTATCTACAATAGCCTGTAAGCTGTGTTTACTTATGAAGCCAGGCTCCTTGGAGTTGTCTCATTTTTTGAAGAGATGTATTCACTTGACTTCCACATTTTTTGTTTAAAATGATTTTTAAAAATGTGACACACACACATATGTGTGCATGTGTATATATATATATGTATACACACATACACTTACCCAGTTGAACTTTTTTGTACTATTGTCGTATCTGTTTAAAATTTTCTGTTCCTTCTACATATGTATAAACTAAAATATTCTCTACCAGGTCAAGGTTTAGCATATTTTCAGCATCTTGGAGGCTCCTTTGCCCCATCCTTGTCAATAGATGCTCCTACAATGATAGCCACTATTTAGACTCTCTATTAAGGATTAGTTTTGATTGGTTATGAATGTGTATAATTGGACCCCCAAAGTATTTTGTTTTTTGTGTATTTCTTCTTTTTATCATCATTGTGTCCGCAAGCTTGGTTCATCCTGTCTACTGTGTATCATAGTATCTTGTGGGAATATCAGGGTGTATTTCTCCACTCTCCTATTGATTGACATTTGCATTGTTTATATTTTTCTGGAGATTATGAAGAATGCTGCCATGATTATTCTTTTTCATCATATGTAGTGGATACAGGCACGCATTTCTGTTGTATATATACTCAGGAGAGGAATAGCAGCATCATGAGACAGGTTTATACTCAACTTTAAGTCAAACTGCCAAATATTTTTCCAAAGTAGCTGTACCATTTCCCTTCTCACAAGCCAGGCATGAGAGTACTGTTGCACTAGGTTCTTCTAAACATGTGGTGATGTCTTTACTTTTGAAGCACAGTAGTTATGTCCCTCAGACCAAAATGCCCAGTGCAACAATGAGAATAATAATAATGACAATGGCCCACAATTTGGTGAACACTTACGCTTCATCAAGAACTGTGCATTTTCTTGGCTTGGCATGGTGGCTCATGCCTGTAATCCTAGCACTCTGGGAGGCCAAGGTAGGAGGATCACATGAGCTCAGGAGTTTGAGACCAGCCTGAGCAAGAGCAAGACCCCTTCTCTACAAAAAATAGAAAAATTAGCCAGGCGTGGTGGCATGCAACTGCAATTCCAGCTACTCAGGAAGCGGAGGCAAGAGGATCACTTGAGTCCAGGAGCTGGAGATTGCAGTGCGCCGTGATGATGCCACTGTACTCTAGCCAGGGCGACAGAGTAAAACTGTCTCAAAAAAATAAAAAAAAAGAACTGTGTATTTTCTCATTTAATCTTCACGATGGCCTGAGAATCTGAATTTCTTAGTCTCTTAATTAAAGAATTTGAGACTTAGTGGAGAAAGTCATCCTCTCGTATCAGCCCACTGGACAGCAGTAGGGTTTGGACTGAGTCGTCCTGTCTCCAGTGCCTTCACCCTTGGCTGCCATGCAATGTGCCTCCTCATATAGCAGACACTTGTCAAATCTTACCATGCTTGACCCTGTGTACCATTTGTTCCCATGTGTCCCTCTGTCATTTTTGTGCTGGGATCGTCATTCCTTTCCTCTAACTCTGATCACGCCTTCCACGTTGGCCTCACCAGGCATCTGGTGCCCTTTTCTTATAACTCTTAAGTACGCTCCAAGGGTGAATCTGCCTAGTTTTACTCCCTCACCTTCACGCCAATGCCCGCTTCCTTTATCTGGCAACTGCTCTGGCTTCTCCATTAGGATCCAACTCATGGGACACCCCCTCTAGGAGGCCTTTCATTATCTCCTTTTCTTCCCAGTCTTGTTAGGTGCCACTTCCCTATACTCTCATAGCACCAAGAGGCATCAATTCTTCGAGCAAATGCTCTTCAGACAATGTCATCAAAACCCTGCCCTCCCTTCCCTACTCTGGACTGTGAAGAGGGGCATCTCTGTTCCAGATGCTCTGTCCCCTGGTCCAGCCTGTACTCTAGATTTCCCCTTCAATGATGTCATGGGTACAAGGACCATGGAAAGTATTTGGAAACCTGGGTTATAGAGATGTAAAAATGCAGCAAGTGCCAGAGGTACTATTTTCATTCTTTTCTTAGTACTGAAGTGTTTGTTTCTGCTATATTGTATCACTGAAAGTCCCCTCCTTTGTGTGTTGGATTCCTTCAGGTGACAGAGCACAACTTCAGACCAGAGAGCCAACCACTTGTCTGCCGATCTTATTTGAGGGAGCCTTTCTCCAGGGAAGCCTGAGTCTGGGATCTTCAAGGGACTCCAGACTGGGGAAATCCAGGGATCAGGAAGGGCTTTTGGAAATGCAGAAAGGTCAAGTGAAGCCAAGGGCAGACCCTCACAAGGAGACCCATCCAGAGAAAATGAGCCTTGAAGATGAAGGTTTGGGGACAGAAGATAGTCTGCACTCCAGGGTGTTACTGGAGCAGGTATCTGCAGGAGATGTTCTCCTTCAATGTGACTCACAGCAAACAGGGAAAGACACCTCAATTCATGTAAGGACAAACTCCTACAAATGCAAGCAGTGTGGGAAAGGTTTTAGCCGGAAGTGGTATCTTGTACGACATCAGCGGGTTCACACTGGAATGAGGCCCTATGAATGCAATGCGTGTGGGAAAGCTTTTAGCCAGAGCTCAACCCTCATTCGGCACTACCTCATACACACCGGGGAGAAGCCATACAAGTGCCTTGACTGTGGGAAGGCCTTCAAACGCAGGTCGTATCTCATGCAGCACCACCCGATCCACACTGGAGAGAAGCCCTATGAGTGCAGTCAGTGTCGAAAGGCCTTCACCCATCGCTCTACTTTTATTCGCCATAATAGGACCCACACGGGAGAAAAACCCTTTGAGTGCAAAGAATGTGATAAAGCCTTTAGCAGTAGGGCACACCTAATTCAACACTACATCATCCACACTGGAGAGAAGCCCTATGATTGCGTGGAGTGTGGGAAGGCCTTCAGGTGCAGCTCAGAGCTCATGCAGCACCAGAGGATTCACACTGGGGAGAAGCCCTATGAATGCACCCAGTGCGGGAAAGCCTTTCATCGGAGCACATACCTCATTCAGCACTCTGTCATCCACACTGGGGAGATGCCCTACAAGTGCATTGAGTGTGGCAAAGCCTTCAAACGCAGGTCACACCTCCTGCAGCACCAGCGGGTCCATACTTGAGGAAGCCCTGTCGGTGCAGTGAATGTAGAAAGGCCTTTACTCCTGCTCCTCTTTCATCCCTCATGACGGGACCCACAGTGGAGGAAAAAACCCTCTGAGTGCTAAGACTGTCAGGAAGCTTTTTATTTTTTGTCAGCTCTTCCTTAATTAAATGCACAAGTAGTCAACACTGGGGAGAAACCCAGGGAGTGCAACGAATGTAAGGTGCCTTCAGCCACCACCCAGCCCTTACCCATAGCGGAAGGATTCATGTCAGAAAAATGCAGAAGGCATTCCACTCGCATCAGCATCAGAGAACTTGTGCTGGGGAAAGACATTCCGAATATAACTACTGAGGACAGTCTGAAAAAGAAAAAAATCTCATGTGCCACCTGAGAATTCATAATGAAGAGTTACTGCATAATTGTCATCACTCGGAGAGAACTTTCTGTGACCAGGTCATTACTTGTCATGTAAAGAGCCATATCGGAACTTGACCCACCTTGGGATTTATTCTATGAATTTATAGAAACCTTCAGTGTCAGGTATCTCCTTGGTTTACACTGGAAAGCCATCCCAGCATTGTTAAAATATGGAGGAGGTAGAGACATAGACTATAAGAGTGAAAAACAAATGTCTTTACAAACTCTTTCAGACTTCCCTGTAAGCCTGTTACAGTTTTCATCAGTTTTGATTTTTAGTAGGGGGATATTTGAGAGGTAAAGTTTCTCAGTCCTGCTTTTTATATACATTCACTGCTGTCCTGTGTCAGGAGCGTTGGACAAGGGCAGTTCCTCTAACATTTCTTGGAAATTTTCTTTGTTCCAGACATCTCTGGGAGGGAATCCATTAGGAGGGTCATTCTTTCTGAGAAATATAAAGGCTTGAGTCATGCGATAATTGAACTTATAAGAAATTAGAATATGGAGAATATCCTCCCATGACATTTATCTTCTATTTTATTTCTAAGGATAGAAGAATCCACATATGGATGGTCACATTAAAATGCGTACCACTTAAAACTGTTTAAAGCCTTGGTTTTTATTCAAAACAGAACAGAACAAAAAACCTTATTAATGTGGTTTTAAATGCCCAGCACCCTCACTTTTTTTCTGATTCCATTCTATTTGTTTGTTTTCTGACAGCCTGGTGATCACCTTGTTTGGTCTTCTCAGGTGAGTCCCAATTTTTACTTCCTCCTGGTGTTTCTCAAGTTCTTTAATCCTGTGTAGAGAGGCATTTTGAAGTCCCCCAACCAGTTTTCTAGGGATTGGGTTATAGGTAAAACAAGCAAAATAAAACACAGCTAAGGTAAATTCATGATAAACCCAGGAAATCAAACAGAAAGGAATCTCATTGATCTTGTCAATAAATCTTTGTGTGAAGTTTTGCTACAAAATAAGGTGCCTAGTGTTTTGACAGGTGAATCAGGATGTATTCATGCAGGTTCCTGTGGGTTTCACAGTTAACCACCGTAGACTCATTCCTTTGGTGCTGGCATTGAATGTGCTCATTTTCCTGTGGGATTTTCTTTGAGTTAGTTTTCAAGCTACATGAGATAATGTTAGGTTAAAACATGTATTGTGTGAAAAATATAAAATAATCATTTCCTCACTTTGGGCCTTTAGAGCCTTTTAAAAGACCACACACATTCTCCACGTTTTTGTGGTGAGCATGCACCATTTTTGTTGTGTTTTATGCACATATAATGAATGGAATTCTTGATGAGTTAGGAACACTATGTTTTTGTTTTTGTTTTTCCACGGCAGAGTGCAGAGTTTTCTGTTCTTTGGGAAGGAGAGTGGACTCTGGAAGATTCCACCCTCCATCCTCTCTCTGGAAGGCTGCACGTACTGTAGCTGTGCTTGTACCCGAGTCCCTGGGTTCAAGAGAGTTGGAGAAATCTCTCTAGAAATATCTTGGCTCTCATGAAAAGGTTCTTCTTCCCAGGCCTGGGGACCTGGGCCCCAGTTTTTCCCAAAGCAGAAGTGATGTATATTCCATGGATAAGACACCTTAGGGTTTGTTTTGTCAACTTCCAGCCCATTCCGTACAGTCTTCACTTATGTACTAAGTACAAGGAACGACTATGAATTTGCAGCTGTGGTGGGTGAGAGTCTCCTGAGACACCCATCGAGCATTTCCATGAGCACTTGCTGTGTTGTGGTCACACTGTGGGGAGTGGGACACATGGGTGGCTGAAGATTCTTCTTTATAAAACAATTCTAGGTAATAAGTGCAGAAACAGTAATAGAATGTCAACATTTTGCATAACCTAGTGAAGTATTTCATCTAGGCAGGGACCATCAGTGACAGTTGAAACCAACAGTCAGCTGGTGGGAAATTGATAGTAACATGCACCTGATCAAACTCCACAGCACAGGAAGAAAGACAGCTGACACAGCTGCACTGGGGGCCACTGCCTATGAAGAGTGCCTGACCAATCTGAACCCTAATTTGATTAAATTTCTAGCACTCTTTATAGATTTATAGGCAGCATTGGGGTATATATTAAACAACATCAACAGGATGCAATAAGCTAGTGGAATATTTTTGGAATTATTTAAGGCAGATTATCCAATTCCTTCTTCATAAAAAAATGAGAAGAGAAAGGAAAAAGGGGGAGACATCTTAATTACAAAATACCTAAAAGACAAAACCATCTAAATATGAGCATAATGTTGGAAGTCCTGATTTAAATGAACCAACACTTTTTTTTTTTTTTTTTTTT
>NW_012150008.1:1225376-1227650 GCF_000956105.1 Propithecus coquereli | reverse complement strand
GCCCTGCCTGATTTTTCATTGTGCCAAGTTCTTATGTTTGTTCCTTCTTACCTGGAACCTCTCCTCTCAGCTTGAAACAGATAGCTTCACAGTTCTTCTTTGCTGGGACTTCTGTTGCTCGGTGAAGATATGGATGGGTCCCTGGGTGGCATGCTTGAGTACTGCTCCAGATTGACCAGGCAAGAAAGGAACAGATGCACTCTGAGCCTGTAACATGGCTGCACTCCTCCGTCTCTCCTTTCCCTTGTAGTTGTCACAGTCTAAGCAGGTGCTGGGAGGGGTATGCTGGTCCCTAGCCCACTGCTGAAGGCTCAGGTGGAGACAGGGCTGGTACCTCTCTGTGGAGGTGGGTGGCCATGGGGGTTTGCTCTGTCTAGGTCCCCTGGTGGAAGCAGCCGTGGTGGCTGCACAGGGCTACTTAGGTGGCAGCAGCAGGTGCCAGGCCTGTGGGTATTTGCACCACCCAGGTCTGATGGTGGCAGCAGCATGCAGCAACTGGGGGGCACATAGCTGTGTGGGCCTTTGCTCCACCCAGGCCTGATGGCAGTGGTGGCAGTGTGGGCACTTGCCCTGTTCAGATCCATCAGGGGTGGTACTACTCAGGCAGCGGTTGCTGGGGACCATGGTTGTTTGTTCCATCCAGGTTCCATAGCCGCTGTGGCTGGACTGGGCCACCAAGGTGGCAGCAGTGAGAGCTGAGTCCGTGGGTGCTTGCTCTGCCTGTGTCCCCTGGTGATGGCGGGAATGCATGGCACCTGCCCATGGGGCGTGTCAGAACGCCCAGCCTCCTTGTTTCCTCCCCGGCCCAGCAGGGTCAATGGGGAGGCAGCAGCAATGGAGAAGATTCATGAGTTCATGCAGCACTTTGTGGCTGGAACCTCAGAATGGTGCCAGCCACAGCACCCTGGGATCAGAAGCCAGTGGAGTCCTGCAGTGGCAGGGCCCTCCTGCCGCTTAGAAACCTTCATTGTCACATTGCTGAAAACAGCCAAAGCTCTCTATTTCTGACCAACTTCCCCTCATTCTGAATTTCTTTTATCATCCATGTTTTTTCTCTCCCACAGCACCACACATACTGACTTGGTGTCTATTTGCTCTTCTATCAACAAATGCAGCACTTGTACAACTGCAAGCCAGGGACAACCTAAAAGTCAAGACTGTAACAATGGTTTCTCACCAATGCCACCTTTTTTTACTCATCTTTCTCCTCAAAACCACTTTAGAGTTGATAGCTGCATCAGTGACCCATCCTCATCACTAACTGCAAAGTTTTCACAAGTTCAGAAAAAACTCACAAGCCTTCACGGATTATAATCATGTGAGGCTTTTATAGGCAAAGATATGGCACAGTGAGATAAAGGGAGTTCTGGTCACCATCAGATCTGAGGGATGCAGGCACAGCTCTACAGGCTCCTTATCTGCACGTGGATGTGATTCATCTTCAGCTCTGAGAAATCAAGACGTTTAAGGCAAAAATGTCATGGCCTCCTGGTATCACAATTAAGCTAGGTTGCCTAACTATGTAGGTCATTTCGAAATCATCAGTAAGCAAACTGGCTCTGGTTGTCACTTTGGAGTTTTTAAACTTTAAACAGCACATAAATTCCAGTGTCCATATATCAATCAGCTAAAGTGTCAAAGCCAGACATCCAGTACTTCCAAGTAATAAAGATGGAGCTTTTCCAGTACAGTTGTAAATTAGCTCTACCTTACAGAAAATGAATACACGATATACCAAAATTTGTGAGATGCTGCCAAATAGAGAAGAACTCATAAACGCCTATACTAGAAAAGGATATTCTAAAATTAATGTCAGATTCTGCCTTAAGAAACTAGAAAAATACGGCAAATTAAAGCCAAAATTGAGCAAGACTTTTATTCAATATTAGACTGAAAGTTTTGAAGAGATGCTAGACTTCTATGCAATATTGAACTGAAGGTTTTAGTGACTACAATGAGGCAATAAAAAGAAATAAAAGTTACTCATATTTGTAAGAATGAAGTAAATGTATTTTATGGAGAAAATCCTTCTGTGTCTATAAAAACAAAGCAAGAATAAAACAACAACTACTGAGTTTTTAAAGTTTAAAGAACACAGATTCATTTAAAATAAGCCATTTTATATAATAGTAATGAATTGGAAAATTAATAATATTGTATTGACAAATACCTGGGATTTAACCATTGAGTGCCAAATTAGAAAAAAAAATTTCCCTGGGGCCATGGTGTTTTATTACAAAAATAGAATAAAGACTTCAAAAACAAAATGATCCT
>NW_012150008.1:1223998-1225326 GCF_000956105.1 Propithecus coquereli | reverse complement strand
AGTAGCTGGGACTACAGGCATGCGCCACCATGCCCGGCTAATTTTTTCTATGTATTTTTAGTTGTCCGATTAATTTCTTTCTATTTTTAGTTTTTAGTAGAGACGGGGTCTCGCTCTTGCTCAGGCTGGTTTCGAACTCCTGAGCTCAAACAATGAACCAACATTTTAAAATATCTTTATTTACTTATTTATTTCATATGAGCTGATTCCTGATCTTTTTAGATTAGGAAAATGTAAACCATGATGTTGTCATTGAATTATTCTTATTTTTGTAGTCATGAAAAAAGATATTTATGTCCTCCTCCTGAAAAAATTCTATTTTTAAGGGATATAGTTGTGATTATTTGTTACTGAGTGTAATGGTGTATCTAAGATTTCTGTAAACTGCTCTATTAAAGGCAACATTTAAGGAGTAAAGATGAAATGACCATGGCTTACTCTCCTAAAGGCCAGATTCCAGGGCTGCAGTGTGGAATACTAGAGTAAGGGTGGGCTTTAGCCACACACAGACTCGGGTCTACATCCTGCAAATTCTTTTTTAAATCTGGTCCTGCATACCAGAAATTAATGCAGTCCTACCCATACCTTTATTTTAGGCCAGGGAGACCTGACCTACTGAACTATAATAAATTTGTGTTGTTTTAAGCTATTCAAATTCTGGTAATTTTTTATACCAGCAACAGAAATCAAACACCCCTTCCAATATTTAAATGTAGCAAATTTACATTAAGACAACTTTATCAACACAGAAAATCAGTCTATATTAGATGAGACTTGGGATGCACAGTGGGTTACAGCATTTAAAAGTATTTCTAGTCATGGAGATAGATAAAGAAATTCAAACTAAAATAATTGGAAACAAAATCAAATTTCACAACATTTTAAGGGGCAACTTCCTTATGAAGTATATTTCTTTCTTTTAGAAATGAATTGAATATCTGGTATTACATGGTGAAATATGGGGATATTCCAAAATTGATTAGGATCAAGACAGCCATACCAGGCACCATTATATTGACCCACTAATGTCCTGGTGGGGTCAATTCAGTGCAAATTAAGATGTTATATGTTCATGCTTGAAAGCTGAAATGGTTATTTACTTGAGAAACACTGTAATTACATAACATATATTAGACTTAATAACATAGTCCAGGATACAGAAATATGCTAGATAAATAATTGTAAATTGTCAGAGTTCCTATATGTAAGAAATATTCTGCTTTAAAAAATAAAGGAAATTATCTTGTGTAAGATAATTGAAATTTTACAAAAACTCAAAAACTATGTGTAGGGGATGGTAAAACAGTGAAAAACTCTTCTAATGTTAC
>NW_012150008.1:1220785-1222700 GCF_000956105.1 Propithecus coquereli | reverse complement strand
TTCAGAGAAAGAATTCAGAGGAGAGGGTTAGCATGTTAGAGCGAATGTCCACTTTCACTTTATACATGCATGGATTATTTCAAAATATTCTTAGCGAAATGGAATTTTAGTAACACTAAGCTTGAGAGAATTTCTGAAATCACTAATATAATAAAAGATTTTGGAATGAGGAAAATAAGAGAAGGGGCAAAGGAAGAACTGAGAATCTTTTGAAAGAGAAATTATAAAGTGAATTTAATAAAGACATGTCAATAGCCACAATGTGGGAATTAATGAAGTTTCTTTAGATCAGAAATATCACAGTGCTGTGCTTGTTGACTGACCCAGCCCTTTGAAGAGCCATAGCAATTTGCAGGCAATAATGACTCATAGTTTCTCCTGATCATAGTGGTTCTGGGAAGACACAGGGAGGAACTAAATTAAGGGCCTCCTGCTCCAAGGGAGAGGGGGGTGAACCTGTTCTTCAATCAGGACTCTGGCGAGTTTTTTTTTTTAATTGGAAAAGGATACTTTCATTAAACTGAAGGTGGTTACAGAAGAACATATGATCTACCTTGCAAAATGTTCCATGTGCTGATAAGAATATATTTCCTGTAGTTTGGGGGTAGAATGTTCTGTAAATGTCTGCTAGGTCTATTTCTTTTACAGTCCCATTTAAGTTCAGTGTTTGCTGATTTTCTGCCTCAATTATTTAGTTCTGTCAGTGGAGTGTTTAAGTCCCCAGCATTATGATGTTGCCATTTATTTCTTTCCATAGATCTAGCAGAATTTGTTTTATGAATCTGGGAGTTCCTGAGTTAGGTGCATATATTATTATATGCAGGATTGTTATATCCTCTTGTTAAATTGACCTCTTTGTCATCATATAATGGCCATCTTTGTCTTTTTGTACCATTTTTGATTTAAAGTGTGTTTTACCTGATACAAGAATATCTACTCCTGCTTTCTATTTGCATGGAATATATTTTTCCATCCCTTTAAGTCTATGAGAATCTTTGCAAGTTCAATGGGTTGTTTGGAGACAGTACATATTTGGGTGGTGGGTTCTTTTTCCCTATACATTCTGCCAATCTGTATCATTTAAGTGGGGTGTTTCGAACATTTACATTCACTGTTAATATTGATATGTGAAATACTCTTCTGGTGATCATGTTGATTGTTACCTAGTTGCTTTGTTTTCTCTCTGTGTTACTGTTTTATAAGAGCTGTGTGTTTTAACTTTTGGGTGTTTTTACATTGGTGGGCATCAAATATTCTGTTCCATATATGGAGCACTTTTAAGCATTTCTTGTAAGGCAGATCTAGTGGTGACAAATTCTCTTAGTGTTTGCTTGTCTGGGAAAGACTTTATTTCTCCTTCATTTACAAAACTAGTTTTACAAGACACACAATTCTTGGCTGGCAGTTATTCCCTTTAGGAAGATTAAAAATGTGACCCCGATCCCTTCTGGGTTATAAGATTTCTGCTGAGAAGTCTGCTACTAGTCTGATGGGTTTTCTTTGGAAGTTATTTGATGTTTTCATCTCACAGATTGTAGGATTTTCTCCTTCAGTTTGACTTTGGCCAGACTGATGGCTATGCCTTGGTGATGTCCTATTTGCCATGAATCTTCCAGGTGTTTGATGACCTTCTTGTATCTGGATGTCTAAATCTCTAGCTATACCAGAAAAGTTTTCCCCAGTATTCCCTCAAATAGGTTTTCCATGTTTTGCTTTTTCTTCTCCCTCAGGGATACCTATAATTCTTATATTTGTTAATTTTGTATAATCCCATATTTCTTGGAGAAATTGTTCATTTGTCTTGATTTTTTCTTCATTTTCGACTGGGTTAATTGGAAAGCCTTATCTTCAAGCTCTGAAATTCTTTCTTCTCCTTGGTCTAGTCTGTTGTGGAAACTTTCCAGTGTATTTTAAA
>NW_012150008.1:1169292-1217874 GCF_000956105.1 Propithecus coquereli | reverse complement strand
GTGTGTGAGTTATATGCAACTTGAAAAACAGTTTTTCAGAGTTCACAGAGCTCAAGGTAAAGAGATGTGTGAGTTCCATATGCTTCACGAGACTCAAAACTAGTGTGAGTCAAATACAACTCACATGGCAGTTGATGTGTTAATCAAGTATGGTAAGCCAACAGAGACACAGAAATGACTGTCATGAAGGAAGGTTATACTCCCAGAATTCTAGAAACAGGAGGCACGGCATACCAAGAGCGGTCACATGGGGAAGGATTAGCGTTGGTTAGAAGGCAGGAGGGGAGAGGAGAGCATGACACAGAGTCATTTTGCAGGAAGGAATGGACAAGGAAAGGTAGATGCACTGAGTATGCTTAGGACTGGATAGTTTGAATAATTTCAGGCACCTCTGAGTTACATAGGTGATCCCTAGATGTTCAGCACCTCAGCCCTGGGCTGATTTAGAGCAGGGGAAATTTTGGCTTGGTGTGTGAGTCTGATAGAGATGATTGGGATGCAGGCTATGGACTGATTGGTTTATATATAAAGGTCATGCTCATAGAAGAGTAGTTTGTTATTTCTAGGAATTAAGTATCTCTGGGAGGGGCAATCTTTTCAGGATCAAAGTCCATAATGCCAGAGCATCAAGAATATAAAAAATATGAAAATGTAGCCAATACAATTAAGGTTTACCATAGCATCAGATATAGAAAGTACTTGGAGATTTGTAAGATTTGCAAGATGTATCCACAGAGAACTGTAACACTGCAGACAAAAATTAAATAAGACCTAAATAAGAGAATAGATATTTCATGTTTAGTGATTAGAACACTCAGTATGTCCTAAATTGCTCTATAGATTAAATGCCATCGCAATCAAAATCCCAGTAGTTTTTTTCTTATCATAGAAATTGACAACTGGATCTATAATTGATATGGAAATGTAAAAGCCCAAAGATGGCCAAAGTATCTATGACATATTAATAGACAGTCAAGTAGTACACGACCTTGATTTCAAGACTTATTATAGAAACACATCTGTCAACACATAAAAGTACCAGCATAAATACAAATACATAAATATAACAGAATAGAAAGTGCAGAAAGAAACATATACATAAATAACTGATACAGGTACAAAAGCAACCCAGTGAAGAAAGATCTTTTAAATTAATGTTGCTGAAACTGGGTATCATTCATATCTTTAAAAAGAACTTACAGAAATTAAATGAATATGATCATAAATAGAAAACCTAAACTGTAAAGGTTTCAGAAGGAAACACATGAAATATTGTATCTTTAAATTAGGCATACATTCCTTTCAATAACACCAAAAGAACAATCAGTACAAGAACAAATAGACGAATTCAACTTTAAAATTAAAAACGTTTTCTTTGGAAAACCAAATGAAATAAAGTAAATGAAAAGACACAGAACATACATGCATATATTTCTAATATATAGCTTTTATTGAGATTACTGAAGGTGACAAACCATATGAAGAGAAAGTTCTGTTGTATGAAAAGTACACCTCAACGTTATAAAATAAATGGTTCCACACAAAAATATGCATCTATCCCACTTTTTGGAAAACCAAACTATTTGGTAACACGAGATTTACTTATAATTAAGGATTCATCTCACAAGTTAGGAAGGACAGCCCTCTCAGTGGCAGCAGTAAGTGGCAAGTAATGAAGATAATTTCCATCTGACACAACAGATTTGGCCAAGTCACAAAACCACAAATATGGACTACAAGGGCTACGTTCTCTCAAGTACTGCTTTCCTGCCTGTGTAGCAATCATCTCAAAAACAGTTCAGAAAAGTTATGTGAGTTCACAAAATCTTAGATTACTCATGATGACAATGACAGTGGCCACAGGAAAAACAAAGGCCTGCAGTCCTGAGAATTGCTATATACTCCCAAACCATGAAGCCATAGTAACATGGATATTTTTGGATGCACCTATAGATGGGACATATTCACTGTTCTTGCCCGCAATTTTCTCACTATTTATCACACCGTAGGTCTCTGGGCCAATTATTGTTCTTGTCTGGCCCTAGCAGGTCTAACAACCAGTGACCTGCCTACCAAATTCTGTCCTTCAGTGAACACAGTTATGCTGAAGGACCTGGGAAGCAGCTTTCCATGACCAATGCTAGGAAATATGAGGCATCACTGGGATCAAAGATAAATTCATGCAGATCCCAGTACTTGAGTGTCAGAAATGCCTCTTCTCAGGGAGACCTCTGGACCTACAAATAAATCTGGCAACCATGCCACATAATGTAGCTCTGCTGTCTCTCTTAGGAGACCTTGGAAAACAATGAAAATTAAGATAAACAGAACTAAGAACTATGCTCTGACATCATCCTGTGCCCTTGGGGGCACATAAAGTTGTAGTTCCCACAAAAGCTGTTCACCCTTCATACTGATAGATAATAATTCTGCTCTAAACCCAAGCCACACAGTGCACACAACCTCCAAGGTTAAAGGTGGTCTAAACAATAAGGTGTTTAGCACAAACATCAGCAAATGGTAAGATGTGCCATTTTCCTCTTCGGTGGGGTAGGGAAAGCCCCACCATGGCATTCACATTAAAAAATGATATCCACAAAGAAGGTAAACCTCCATAGGCTACCAGAACCCAAATAACTCTTCTTGGCCAAAGATAGGTCCTGTCTATGCCTTAATCCAGCAGTTTGGAAGAGGACCCCCCAATAGGCTCATATTATTCACAATTCCCTTCAGAATGTGGTGAACACATAGGTCTGCATGCCTTCAGCACATCTGAGTGACTGACGGGCACTGTGGGGATACGCCACATTGCAGTGTATGCTGCAATGCCGGGCAGATAAGAAAGCACAAGTCCAGAAAGCTTCCTAAGTACTTGGACCTCACAGTGAATCATCCAACTGTTGATCTTCAGATATATGAGGTTCACTTTTTGTCTGATAGATGCCTTGAAAAATGTGCTCTCTGGTATTTTGGTGAACAAGGTAATCACACATCCCATCAACGGCTAGGGCCTTTCTCGTGTATGAACTTTCTGGTGTCTGATGAGGGAATACCTTTTGTTGAAGGTTTTCCCACATTTGCTGCACTCATATGGCTTTTCTCCAGTGTGGATTCTCTGATGCTCTACAAGTTTGTTTTTGTAGATGAAGGACTTCTCACAGGCAGTGCATTTATAAGGCCTCTCTCCAGTGTGAACTTTCTGGTGTTGAATGAGGCTGGTATAGTGTTTAAAGCATTTTCCACATTGACTACATTCACAGGGTTTTTCTCCAGTGTGAACTTTCTGGTGCTCAAGCAGTCTTTTTTTGTGGCTGAAGGCTTTCCCACATTCACTGCATTCATAAAGTTGTTCTTTAATGTGGATTCTTTGGTGTTGAAAAAGCTTGTGCTCGAGGTAGAAGCCTTTCCTGCATTCATTACATTCATAAGGCTTTTCCCTGGTGTGGATTTTGTGGTGCTTAAGAAGTGTTTGTTTGGAGATGAAGGCTTTCCCACATTCACTGCACTTATAAGCCCTTTCTCCAGTGTGAATTCTCTGGTGTCGCATGTAGTCAGAGGATCGAATAAATGATTTTCCACATTTGACACACACATAAAGCTTTTCTCCAGTGTGGATCCTCTGGTGCTCAAGAAGTCTTCTTTTATGGATGAAGGCTTTCTCACATTCGTTGCACTCATAAGGCCTTTCTCCAGTGTGGATTCTCTGGTGATCAAGAAGTGACTGTTTGTAAATGAAGGATTTCCCACATTCACTGCACACGTAAGTCCTTTCTCCAGTGTGAATTCTCTGGTGTCGCATGTGGTCAGAGGATCGAATAAAAGATTTCCCACATTCTATGCACACGTAAGGCCTTTCTCCACTGTGGATTCTCTGCTGATGCCCAACAAATGTTTGTTTGTGGCGGAATGATTTCCCACATATACTGCACACATAAGGCTTTTCTCCATTATGGGTTCTCTGGTGTTCAATAAGTGAGTATTTAGAACTTAAGGATTTCCCACATTCAATGCACACATAAGACTTTTCTCCAGTGTGAATTCTCTGCTGGTGCCCAACAAGTGTTTGCTTATGGAGGAATGATTTCCCACACACATTACACACGTAAGGTTTTTCTCCATTATGGGTTCTACGACGCCGAACAAGTGAGTATTTACAGTTCAAGGATTTTCCACATTCACTGCGTTTATAAGCTTTTTCTCCAGTGTGAACTCTCTGATGCTCAATGACATGAACCTTCTCCTTGAAAACTTGCTCACATTTGTTACACTTGTAGTGCCTTTGCTGAGTGTGAAAGGTCTCCCTGCTTCTATGTGGATACTCTCCACTGTGGGTATTGTGGTGCTGGAGAAGGCCCGGGGTGACTAGGAAATCCTTCTCGACATCTTTGCATGTAAAAATGTTGCCTGACACAGGGATTTTGCAGGTATTTACAAGCAAGGTCCTGTTGTCCTCCATTCTGACATGTTTATCTTCGCTGTGCTGGTTCTGGTTCTGGTTCTGGTGTAGGTTCGAATTGAATGAAAAGTGTTTCCCACATGCCACACAAGTGTACAGTTTCTGCCCAGGAAGTGCTCCCTGGTGCTCAGCCAGGTAAAATGTATCTTTCATGGCCAGGATACATATCTCACAGGGATGAGCATTTGAGACGGAAGGACCTGGCTTTGGAGAACTGGCCTGTGACACTTCTTCTGTAGAAGCAGTCTGCTCAGGGGGGGCCTCCTCAGCCTCTACTCCATGCCAACAACCTGAAAGCACAAAAATGTGAGTGAAGTGTACGTAGACTGTGTTGTAAGGGAAAAGTCCCATTACAAATATCTGTATGACACAGGCAGGGATGAGTCCATGGATTTGTTTTCAGGACAAGGGGGCTGGGGGCCTGGCCGAAGATGAAAATACTTCGAGTACTGGGCCTCTAAAAGTTACTAAGTTAAAAGTTCTCCACAAGCTGGGAAGCATCTGTACATGCACATCTCATGATACATTAAGTGTGGGCTAATGTTGGAGAATAGTGCAGAAGGAGAGGAACTGGAGAGATGTGGGGGACAGAGAGTTAGGGAACAGCCAGGAGGCAGAAGTCACAGTAAAAATGACAAGTGGGCAAAATGTCCAGTAAGCAGAGGAAAGACAGAAATGAGGTATGGCATGAGCCTTGGCACCAAGATAGTGGTGAGCACAGGACATTTGCCTGGTATGATTTGCTCTTAGTCCTGAGACCCCGCCCTCCCACTGTTCCACCTCACAAGGCCCTGGACCGTGAACCCCTCTTGCTATGGCTGGAGACTTTTCCACCCTGTCAGGGACACAGGGCTCTCTCCTGCCCCCCGCTCAGGAAGGGAGACTATCTGGGACCTGAAAAGTAGCAGTCCTAAAGGGAAAGCAAGTAGCTGAGTAAAGAAAGAATACTGGCCCTGCGTGGCCCAACCCATAACAGACTCCTGGAGAAAAATTTATTACAAAAAGAACCTTGAAGAAGTGTCTTGCTGTCATGGCCTACTGTTCCCATGTAAGTGCCTGTTGATTCCTGAGACAGGCAGGTCCCAAGAAATTTCTACTAAAGGCAGAGAGAGAACCTGTGACACAGGTCTGCCACAGATCTGAACAGTCACCTTAGCAAGGAAAGACAAAGCCAAGTGGTGTTGATCAGGCAGGCTGCAAACCTCTGAACCCAAACCCTTAACTAAAAATAAAAGGCTTTGGGACAGTAGATGTTGAGGCTGCAAAAAGGCAAGGCCTGGTAAACACAGCATGTAAGTCGGGAAACCAAGGAAGGGAGCAGGGCGCAGGTCTGTGGTTCAACTGTGGGAAAGACAGGGTGACTCCTGGAAAAAGGGGAAAAGCAGAGGCCAGCATAGGTCGATGGTGTGGTTTTGAGGAATCTTACCCACTGAGGCCAAAAGTGCAAAGTTCTCCAGCATTACGTCGTGATATAGGCACCTCTGAGCTTCATCAAGGAGCTGCCACTCCTCCTGGGAGAAGTACACCACAATATCCTCAAAGGTCACATGGCCCTGTCATGATAGGGGCAGGTGAGTTCATGAGCAGACTCGATCTCCAGGACCCTCAGTGAATCTTCTTCCTCCCCAGCTCCCCAATTCAGAGGAGATACCAGTTCCTCATGCTACTGCTACCTGACATCTCCTCATGTCCCACTTATCACTGTCTCCAGCCACCATTGCCACATGGGGAGGGAGATAGTGCTAAGTGAGCTCTGGGCCTGGCATGTAGAATCTCACCCAGGTTCCTGTTAACCAGTTTCCCTGGAGACCCAGATCACGCCACATACACACGAACTTGTGCTCACCCTCCTGGCTTCAACTCTTGAGCACAAGGACCCTGAGTACATCCACTTACCCTCGCCACTCACACTCCCTCCCCACTTGCACATCACTTGGGACTACAGCCCCCTGCCATCTCCAGACCATGACTCTCATACCCTTAGCACCACTGCTACTCCCTGAATCTATGCTGCAGGCTTCCACACATGCCACTCTGCTTAAGGGACTCAGGCAGTACTTGCCGGGTACAACCAGGACCCAGCACTACACCACACCTCTGTTGTACCCAAGCCAGAGGCAGTCCCAGCACTGTTATGAAGAACTCCCCATGTGGCCTGGCCCCTTGTTCTAATTTCTGCCACCCAGACCTTGTGTGAAACTAAGGGAGCCTAATCCTTCTTCAGTGCCACCCATGCTGTACCCACACCACGCACATCTTTCCTCTCCCCACCTATATGCAATCAAAACCCTGTCCCTGGCTGCTCCCACCGCAGGATAAATGACTTTCCCAGTTGATCTCATTAGCTCCTAATCTGTCATCCTGTCTGAAACTCCCCAGGCCCCACCAAGAGTTATCACAAAAGTCTGAGCCAGCAGAGAGGAGATAAAGCACCAGCCCTACCCTCAGTGTCATTTGACCTCCATTACTGCTTTGCTTCTGAATGAATCTCTTAACTCTTCCCCATTTAAAGCCTGTGCCACCAGCTGGACACACCCCCTCCCCTACCAATGCCACCCCTGCACACCAGGGTCACTGCTCTCCCTCATCTGTCTTAGTGATGACCCCCACCTCTCTCCAGGTGACCATGCAAGAGACCAAGTCATTGGAGAATACCCTCCTCATCTTTCCCTGCTGATGGCATTGCCACCATGGCCTGAAGAGTCCCCCTCTTAAATCTGCCATGGTCTGTGTGTCAGGCACCAACTGGTGGGTAGTTTTCACCTGAATCTCTTCCCTGAACTCCCAATGTCTGTCTCTTGCTGTGCACTTGACACCTCCACTCAGAGGTCCCAACATGAGACTCCATGTCATAAAAACTAACTCCTGGACTTCTGGTTTTTTATTCTGCATGTAAGGAGTTTGGAAGTTGCCACTCCCTCATGACAGCAAGTAAACAGTTGAACAGACTGAAAAATGAACAACTCTTCTAGGATCCCTGAGACAGATAAGGACACAGGATGAATTGCTACCCCCAAGATTGGAAAAAGACAAGTGAATACAAGGAGTCAAGGCTTACAGAAACAGAGATTCATGAAAGGAAACCACCATGGGAACCAGTGCCAGGTTAGGAAAACCTAAACTATAATTCATAAATTGCTGGAGGCTCAGTGTGGACAATTCTGAGAACGAAAAACTCCAGGGGGACTCAATGGCAGAGGGGGCCACCACAATCTTGTGATATTTTCCTGCAGGAAATAGACCAGGTTCTCATGGTAAATATCAGAAAATATTCCCTTGTGCTTCTAGCAGAGGGAGGGGAAAATGAACCATTTAAAAATATGCCATAGCACTCTGTTCTTCTAAATAAGGCCTGCCCGCAGCCCTATTTACAGCAGTTCCTTTTACCAGGTACATCATGTCCAGCTATCAAGAAAACATAACAAAGCATACCAAAAGGCAAAAAACAATTTGATTAGTTGTAAAAGTATATTGCAAACTACAGGGCAACTATTAAAAAAAGTATAACTGATAAGCCAAGGAAGGAGAGAAAGTGGGAATACATAAAATTCTCGATTAAAATCACCAAAGGGAGAAAAAGAATGGAAGACAAAAATAGGAACAAAGAGTAAGAGCAACAAATACAGTAGATGCTAATCCAATTTATCAACAATCACTTGAACATCAATAGTCTAAAATGTACCAATACAAAGACAGAGACGGTCAGAGTGAATCAATAAACAAGACCCAACTGTATGTTGCCTATGAGAAAAAAAACCCACAAAAAATACTTTAAATATAAAGATACATATAGATTAGAAGTAAATGGATGAATAAAAACATACCATGGTGACATGGTAATCAAAAGAAAGCAGGAATAGCTATGTAATTTCAGACAGAGCAGACTTCAAAGCAAGGAAAGTTATCAGAAATAAAAAAAAAAAGGCATCACATAATGATAAAGAGGTCAAGTTTCCAAAAAGACATAACAATCCTTAACACATATGTGCCTAACAACAGAGCATCAAACTATGTGAAGCAAAAACTGATAGAACTTTAAGGAGAAATAGACGAATCCGCTATCATAGTTGGAGAATTCAACATTCTTCTGTTATTCACAGATCCAGCAGTCAGAAAATCAATTAAGTACATAGCTGAATTCAACAACATCATCAATCAACTAGATAAAATTGACATCTTGAGACCGCTCTGTTCAATAACAGCAGAGTACACGTTCTTCTCAAGCTCACATAGAACATTCACCAAGATAGACCACATTCTGGGCCTGTTTTGTAAATGTTTAAAGCTTCCTATTTTCCTGATATCTCAAAAGCCCCACCAATATACTGTAAGCACCCAACCCAGGTGACCAGGTGTACCAGTGTGATAGCACAGGTTCCCGTCAAAACCTCCCCTTCTTGCTCTCCCCTGTGACCTAATGAAATTCAAGCACACTAGAACATTCCCTCCTTTGGCTTGTGCACTCCATCCTGACCCCCAATAAAGGCATTTGCCCATGGGTCCTCGCTCTCTCATTTCCTGGGAGCTCCTCTCATATGGCCTCTGCATGGCGTCGTGCCGTGCCTCGCCTCCTTCTTCTAAGATCTATGAGTGGTAACAAACCCTTTAATTGCATATGCCTCCCAGAGTGTAATTTCTATGGCAGTGTTGGACTAATCCCTAAAGAACCCACAAAGGGCACTATAAAACACATCTTAATAAATTTAACAGAATAGAAATTGTACAATGTCTCCTTTCAGATTATGATAGAATTAACTAGAAAGCAATAACAGAAATATACCTGGAAGATCCCAAAATAGCTAGAGATTAAACAACACTTCTAAATAAGGATCAAAGAAATATTTGAGAGAAATTTCAAAATATTTTGAGCTAAATGAAAATAAAAACACAACTTATTAAAATTTGTGGGATGCAGTGAAAGCAGCACTTAGAGGGAAATACATAGCATGGAATACATACACAATAGCCCTCCCCCCTTTTGTGCAGTTTTGCTTTCCAGTTTTAGTTACCTGTGGTCAACTGTGGTCTGAAAATATTAAATGGGAAATTCCAGAAATAAACAATTCCTAAGTTTTAAATTATGTGCTGTTCTGAGTAGTGTGATAAAATCTCACGGTGTTCCGCACAAGATGTGAACCATCCCTTTGTCCAGCATATCTACACAGTATATACTACCTGTCTGTCAGTCACTTAGTAACCATCTTGGTTATCAGATCGACTGTCTCAATACTCCAGTGCTTGTGTTCAAGTAATTCCTATTTTACTTAATAATAGCCCCAAAGCACAAGAGCAGTGATCCTGACAATTCAGACATGCCAAAGAGAAGCTGTAAAGTGCTTCCTTTAAGTAAAAAGGTGAAAGTACTCAATTTAACAAGGAAAGAAAAAAATCATATGTTGAGTTGGCTAAGATCTATGGAAAGAAACGAATCTTTTATCTGTGAAATTGTGAAGAAGGAAAAAGAAATTTTCGTTAAGTTTGCTGTTGCACCTTTATCTGTGGAAGTTTTGGCCACAGTGCCTGATAAGTGTTTATGCAGGGTTTGGTACTACCTGCAGTTTTTTACAATGTATCTCTCATGGATGAGGGGGTTACTACTGTATTAGAAAGGAGAAATGATCTAAAATCAATCTAAACTTGAAAAAACTGAAAGGTGAGGTAGAAAGATCACTAGAGTCCAGAAATTTGAGAAAAACCTGGGCAACATACAAGACCCTATAGAGCAAAAAATTTTAAAAATTAGCCAGGCATGATGGTGTGTGCCTGTAGTCCCAGCTACTTGGAAGGTTGAACCAGGGGGATCACCTGAGCCCAGGAGTTCAAGGGTGCAGTAAGCTATGATCATGCCACAGCACTCCAGCTTGGGTGACAGAATGAGACCCTGTTAGTCAATCAATCAATATTAATAAATTAGAGCACAAATCAACGAGATTGAAAATTGGAAATCAATGAAACTAAAAGTTGGTTCTTTGAAAAGAACAAAATTGATAAACCTCCGTCTAGCCAAGCCAACTAAGAACAAAAGAGAGAGGACAGATTACTAATATCAGAAATGAAAGAGAAGACATCACTACAGATCATGCACACTACAAGGATAACAAAGACACAACTGTCAAAATTTACACAAGACAAAACAGAAATTATACCAATTCTCTATGGTCTCATTCAGAGGATAGAAGCAGAGGAAATACTTCCCAATTTATTCTCTCTGGCTAGCATTATCCTAATATCAAAACCAGAAAAAGATATTACATGAAGGAAAACTATAGACCACTCTCTCTCATAAATATATATGAAAAAATCCTCAACAAAATATTAGCAAATAAAATCTGACAATGTACAAAAAAAATTATATACCACAAGCAAGTTGGATTTATCCCAGGTATGCAAGGCTAGTTCGGTATTTGAAGATCAATAAATGTAATCCATTATATCAACAGGCTAAAGAAGAAAAACACATGATCATATCAGTTAATCCATAAAAAGCATTTGACAAAATCCAACACTCATTAATGATCAAAAACCTCAGTAAACTAGGAATGGGGGGAACATCTTCAACTTGATAAGACTATCTATTAATACAAAAAACCTACAGACAAGGTCAGGTGTGGTGGCTCACGCCTGTAATCCTAGCACTCTGGGAGGCCGAGGCGGGTGGATTGTTTGAGCTCACGAGTTCGAAAGCAGCCTGAGCAAGAGCGAGACCCCATCTCTACTAAAAATAGAAAGAAATTAATCGGACAACTAAAAATATATAGAAAAAAAAAATTAGCCGGGCATGGTGGCGCATGCCTGTAGTCCCAGCTACTCGGGAGGCTGAAGCAGAAGGATTGCTTGAGCCCAGGAGATTGAGGTTGCTGTGAGCTAGGCTGACACCACAGCACTCTAGCCCGGGCAACACAGTGAGACTGTGTCTCAAAAAAAAAAAAAAAAAAAAAAAATACAAAAAACCTACAGACAATATCCTTAATGGAGGGAAACTCAAAGTTATCCCACTAAGATCAGGTACAAGGCAAAAATGTCCCTTCTTGCCCCTGGTTTTCAACATCACAATGGAAATCCTAGCTAATGCAATAAGACAATCAAAGAAAATAAAAGGCATACAGATTGGGATGGAAGTAATAAAACTGTCTTTATTCATGAATGACATGACTATGTAGAAAATCTGAAAGACCTGACCAAAAACTCCTGGAACTAGTAAGTTATAACAGCAAGGTTGTAGGATAAAAAGTTAATATACAAAAGTCAACCACTTTCCTGTATATCAGCAATGAACAAGTGGAATTTGAAATTAAAACACAATGTACCATTTGCATTAGCACTTCTAAAATGAAATACGTAGGTATTAATCTAACAAAATATGTACACGATCTCTCTTAGGGAGAGTATAAATCTCTGATGAAATTAAAAAAAAATTTAAAAAAGCTAAATAACTGAAGGGATATTCTATGTTCCTGGAAAGGAATACTCAATATTGTCAAAATGTCAGTTCCTTCCAATTTGATCTATGGATTCAATACAATCCCGATCAGGCTCCCAGCAAGTTACTTTGTGGATATGGACAAACTGATTTTAAAATTTATACAGATAGGCAAAAGACCTGGAATAGCCAACACAATACTGAAAGTAGAACAATAAAGTTGTAAGACTGACACCATCCAACTTCAAGACTTACTACAAAGCTACAATAATAAAGGCAGGGAGGGATGGGTAAAAGAATGAACAGATCACTGAAACAGAATAGAGAGCACGTGAAGAGACTCACATAAATGTGGTCCACTTTTCTTTGACAAAGGAGTAAAGGCAATACAATGGATCAAAGACAGCCTTTTCAACAAATGGTGCAGGAATGACTACACACCCACATGCAAAAACAAAACAACAACAACACGAATCTAGAATGAAAACCTTATATCCCTCACATAAATTAACTGAAAATGGATCACAGACCTAAATGTCAAATGCAAAACTACAGAACTACAAGATAGCGCAGGAGAAAATTTAGATGACCTTGGGTTTGGTGATGACTTTTAACATATAACGTCAAAACCATGATCCATGAAAGAAATAATTAAGTTGGACTTCACTAAAATTAAAAACGTCTGCTCTGTGAAAGATACTAAGAGAATGGAAAAAAGCCACCAGGAGGAAAAAACTGTAAAAGACCTATCTGTTGGAGGACTGCTATCCAAAGCTACAAAGAACTCTTAAAACTCAACAATAAGGAAACAACTAACATGATTCAAAAATGGGCCAAAGACATGAACTTTACTAAAAATATACAGATGGAAAAAAGCATACAAAAAAAGATGCTCTATATCATATGCCATCAGAGAAATATAAATTAAAACAACTAGATACCTCTACACACCCATTCACTGCTGGTGTAAATGCCAAATGGTATAGACACTTTGGAAGACACTTTGCTAGTGTCTCATAAAACTAAGCACACCCTTACCATAAGATCCAGCAATGGTGCTTTTTGGTATTTACCAAAAAGGAGTTAAAAATTTATGTCCACACAAAAACCTGGACATGGATGTTTACAGCAGTTATGTTCACACTGCAAAAACTTGGAAGCAACCATGATGTCCTTTAGTAGGTAAATGGATACATGACTGGTACATCCAGACAGTGAAACATTATTTAGTGCTAAAAAGAAATGAGCTGTCAAGCCATAAAAAAGACATGAAGGAACCTTAAATGTATACTACTAAGTGAAAGAAGCCAATCTGAAAAGGCTGAATATTGTATGATTCCAACTATTAACATATGACATCCTGGAAAAGGCAAAACCATGGAGACAGTAAAAAGTTGCCAGGGGTTGGGGGTAGGAGGTAGGAAGGATAAACAGGTGGAGTGCAAAGGATTTTCAGGGCAACAGAAATACTCTGTGGGATACTGTAATGATGGATGCATGTCATTATACATTTGCCCAACCCATATAATACACACCACCAAGAGTGAACCTTAAGGTAAACTATGGACTTTGGATGATTACAATGTGCCAATGTGGGTATGTAGGGTCCTTCAGATCCCCCCACTTTCTTTCTGCATCCTGACCGAAAATCACAGAGTACCTTGACCACTCTGGAGGTTTAGGGTAATCCCTTGTGGCACCTCCCCTATGCCATTTTTGGGGTGACTTCAGCCACAGGTTTGGCAGGACAAAACAAAGTTCATCGATTATAATAAATGCACTGCACTCTGGTGGCGACGTTAATAATAAGGAAGAGTATGCATGTGTCGGGGCAGGGGCATCTGAGAAATCTCTGTATTTTCCTCTCAATTTTACTGTTAACCTAAAACTGTTTTTTAAGAAATAGTCTAATAAAAAATTAAAAGTAAAAAGAGAAACCTCACTCCTACAGTACTTCTGTTAAATACTTCTGAACTAACCATTCATTTTCCACCTCAATAGATGTCACTTTTGAACTTTCATCTGCTAAGGCCAAACATCTTGAGGTCATCCCCGACTTCTCTCTCTCTCCATGCCCAACAGAAAATTGTCCCTATTTACTAAACAGATTGAGAAATTAACCTCCTCTCCCAACTTCACAGCTGCTGCTCTGATCCAGCTTCCATCAACACTCACCTGGAATGTCAGAGTAGTCTCCATGGTCGCCCTGCTATCCGTTACCCACTTTGCCAACAGAGGAGCTTGTTTAGACCTTAGTCGTATCACTTCCCTCCTCTGCTCCAAACCCTCCATCCCTCCCAACACCCTCAGTAGAGGCCTTTGCTCCTCAAAGTGCCCCTCAGGACGGACTCCTGTACTTTCTTCTCTGTTCTCAGCAGACACAATGGAGACTTGCAGTTTTCTAAACATGCCCATGTTATTCTTACCTCCAAGTATTTGGACATGCTGGTTCCCATGCCCAGGGAATCTTTCATCATTTCATCCTATTGGATGCAGAAATGGAAGCATCTCCATATAACTTCTGACCATGATTAAGGATTCTGGGCCTGAGGTGACTCCAGGGCCCCAGGACTAAGGACAAAGAGTCCCAGAACGCCAGTTATCACTTGTATCTGTGTGCCAGGGTGTAGGGATCAGGGTTGGTGAGAACCTGGGACTTCTTCCACTTACCTGTGATGGCTCCACAAGCCCTTCTGTTGCCATGGTAATCTGTGGGAAGAGGTAGGCTATGAGAACAAGGTGATCATGGTGGTGTATACAAAGGCTGAGTCATTCCCGTTTTGTCCCAGAAAAGGGTGACCTCTGGCTGACACACAGCCTCACATCTACACTACCCCTCACCACTGTGTCACAGTGGACAGAGACCTAACCTGAGACTATCTTCATCTGTAAAGTGGAAACACTTATGGTAACCACCTCACAGTGCTATTGTAGGCATCAAACTCATTAGTGCATGTCCAATACTAAGACTTAGCTGTTATTGACCACAGGATTAAAATTTCTATAAATGTTTTGCAAATTTGGGTATCTCTTACCTGTCATTTAAGGCTTTATATGAATACGGTATTTCATTAATTAGAGGTTTCTGTGATTCTTTCTGACACCAAAATATGTAGTGTCTTTTCCAACACCACTTCTCTGATTCTCTGACAACTGAGTGTCCCACAATTCAATTCTATTCTGGTACTAACTACCTGGAGTCACCATCTGAACCAACAGGTTTAAAGGCTGAGTCATACAAAACTGCCCTTACTTCAGATGCCAACATGCAGTCAACTGTAATTCTGTCCAACTTGGCTACAAATTTTGGAGTTGCCATGACCTTAGGTTCCATAATTCACTAGAACCACTCACAGAACTCAGAAAAATACTTTACATTTACTGGTTTATTATAAAGGATACAACTCAAGAACTGCCAAATGTTAAGAGATGGGTGTGGCAAGGTGCTTCCACACCCTCTGTGGATAGATCACCCTTCCAGCATTTGGAAGTGTTCACAACTTGCAAATGCCTGAATCTCACTGTTCAAGATTTTATCTAACCCTAATCTGTAGTTCCTTTCTTTTCCCTGGAGGCTGAAAGTTCAAATTCTATAATCACTTGGTCTGTTTGGTGACCAGCTCCACTTTGAGCCTATCTAGAGACCCCATTCTAATTCTTCTCACCCTAAGCCCTCTCATAAAATGCAGGTACAGTCGTCTACTGAAGATGCTCAGGAAATTTCACCCCAAAATGTATCTCCTTGGTATAAAGGATACTTTGAATTAAAGGCCCTTCAAGATCAACAGGCATTGGAAGGGAATTCCCCTTTATCTGCATAAACTGGACGGACCCATCAAACAGAACAATTGACTTTCCTTCCCCTCCCCGCTATCTCAATATATTGAAGGAAAAAATGATTAAGAACATAACCAGACCTGGCCCAAATGATTTTAAATATAATACCTGTCTCTCAGGTTAATATCATTTGCAAAAAGAATCATTTACAAGTCAATCTGTTTCTCCCATGCATTCATTCTCCCTAGCAACCATTTATTGTCCCTAAACAGAATTACCTATATTTCTCATCTCCCCCTCCCCTCTAAAAGGGTGGTTTAAAAATGTCTGGATCCCACTGGAATATTGGGTAATCATTTGTGAATCTCCCTGTAAGGATGGTAAATAAACCTCTTCCTCTCGTTAATCTGCCTTAATTGTGAGTTGATCTTTCAGCAAATTTTCGGGTGGGTGGGGAGGGGAAGTTTCCCCTCACCCCCACACAACCTTGGTTGAGAAACATTAAATGAAGAATACCAGAAATAAATAATTCATACGTTTTAAACTGTGCAGCATTTTAAGCGGTGTGAGGAAATCTTGTGCCATCCAGCTCCATTTCTTCTTCATCATAAGAAGAGTATAATACAGTAAGATATTCTCAGAGGAAAAGAGATACCACATTCACATAATTTTTATTACAGTATATTGTTATAATTGTTCTATGTTATTGTTATTGTTCTTAATATGTTACTGTGCCTAATTTATAAAGTAAACTTTATCATAAGTATGTATGTATAGGAAAAAACAGTATATATAGTGTTCTGTACTACCTAGTTCCAGGCATCCACCGGAGGTCTTGGAACATATCTCCCTGAGGATAAGTGGGGGACATGTTCTGAGAGATACATCATTAGGCAATTTCATCATTGTGCCAAAATCATAGTGTGTATTTACACAAACCTAGATAGGACAACATACTATACACCTAGGCTATATGCTCATTGCTTCTAGGCTACAAACATTTACAGCATGTTACTGTACTAAATACTGTAGGCAATTTAAACATAACATTAAATATCTGTGTATCTAAACATAGAAAAGGTAGAATAAAAATATGGTATTATAATGTCATGGGACCACCATAGTATATGCAGTTGATGTTGTTGCGTGGTACATGAGTATATTATCAAAAGGGTCTTATTATGAATAACAAAAGACACTTTTCCCTGAGAAAATTACAAAGGTTTTAGGAATTCTTTGCCAGGAATGCATGACAAAAACCAAATATATATATTTTTATTAGAGCACAGAGGCATACTGTCATTTCAACCAATTACTAATTGATAACAAATTTATTTGTTAAATTTATACAGTTTAAACTTGTATTTTCCTGGGAGAGCAGAAGCACCTGTGCCCTTTTTGGGCCTGGGCTGCTCCACAAGTCTGGCTGACCTTTTCCTGGCTTCACAGGGAGTGAACAGTCTACTGAGTCTTCAGAATGGTGAATCGACAGAGCCTTCCATCCTCAGATCCATCCTATGCAGAGGTCCTTATTCCTTACACAGAAAGAATCCCTGGAATCCCCAGGCCCCTCCCATTTGCAGGTGGCCTAGTAAGGCCCACCACCCTCCCACCTCAGTCCTCCCTTCCTTCATCTGAGGGCTCATCTCAAAATAAAACCTTAAACCCCTCTAAATTTGAGGCCCAGGCTTGGCTTGAGTCTAGGCCCCAGTCTGTCACCATTCGTACATCACTGAGCTAGTCCCCTCCCCTGAATTCCCTACTTGATTCCAGTGCCCATGTAACAGCTGCACTGTGGGACATTTTTGTGACAGTGACCAAATTTCAACTCCTAATCACTCCCTGAAATCTGCTCCCTCACCAGATTCCCTTCTCAACTCTTCCAGATGTTCAGGTAAAAGAACTTGGGATCATACTTCATTCATACTTTTGCTCAAAGGCACAAATGATACAGCAAAAATTCCTGCTGGCTTTACCTTTAAGATCTATCAAGACTATTTTTACTATTATTCTATTATTATTATTATTATTATTATTATTATTATTAACGTCCCGCCCGCCACGGTCTGGTCCAGAATCCACCATAATTCTCTTGGATTCTATTGCAGTAGCCTCCTCACCGGTCTCCTTGCGTCCTCCCTCATCATCCTCTCTCCTAGTCTGTTCTCCCTGGGCAGCCTTTGAAATATTTCAAAAACTCTCACTCAGATCATGTTCCCCTTTTGTTCATAACCCTCCACGGCTCCCGAAAAACTCAGACCGAAGGTCCTGCTGCTCAGGCTATCATGGCAGGCGTGATTCTCACATTCTCTGCGGACACGAGTAGAAGCCCAGGTTTCCCGGATGGTCCCGGCTCAGGAGCACCTTCTAGGCTTCGCACGTGCAGGCCCATTGTCTGCAACTTCCGCCCCTGCAGCTCATTGGCAGTCGGGCCGGGAACCCCACCCACGAGCGCCTCACCGTTCCGGAGACAGGCGCCTGACGTGCAGCGACCTGAGCAGGCGATCCTCATTCGGGGCTTTAGGATCTGCGGGAAGGCCCGGGGAACGCAAGACTAACCTGTGGCGGCTTCATCAACTCCGCCGCCGCCATAGCAGCCCGCGGGCGGATCGCGACCGGGAGACGCGCGGCACGAGGTCGGAGATCGGGGAGGGACGTCCGGGGCAGATCGCCCAGGTGACGCTCCGACCGAACCTCCGACCCGCTCCTCTGCAGTGGGGGCAACGCCTCCTCTCGCCCTTTCTAGCTCCAGTTACCTGGGCCCGAGCCAGCGACCTGGAACGTCCAGTCCAGCGGACGCAATCAACTACCAAAATGACCACCACAAGGAAGACACCGGAAGCCCCGCCCCAGCGTAGCGCGCACTCGCGGAAACGCTCCTTTTCTGGGCCTTCATTGGCCCAAGGCGGCAGGACTTTCGGGGCACAGTATTCTGGGTAATGTAGTTCTCACCACAGCACAGGCCTGTAAGTGCATATAAACCAGAAAACGTGGCAGGTGTCTCTATGGTAGAAATCCTTGTAACTGCCAAAAAACGTGAAAAATAAACTAAAACCTTCAAAAGAAGAATGTAGAAATACATTTCATCCATACATTCATACCATACAATACTATACAAAGCTGAAAATGGATAACTTGATAAACACGTGAAAGATGCAAAATCACAAACATTATATTGGGCAAATAAAGTAAGGCACATAATAATCCTTATTATACGGCTCCATTTGTACAAGATTTCCAAGAAGACAAAACTATGCTAGATAAATACATGTCCATCACATAGGTATTAAAACTATCAAGAAAAACAAGGATATGCTTACCTGGACTATCAGAAAATTGCTTAAATTCTGTGGTTTGGATAATTGCATTGGAAGAATGCACATAGCCTCCTGGGGTGCTATGAATGTTCCACTTCTTCACCTGGGCAAGAGTAAGATAGATATAACTTTAGAAATAGTTTTTAAACTGGCCATGTACATTTTGAGCTGTTTTCTGTATGCATATTATATTTCAAAAGTATGGAAGTCCAACATTATCAGGGTAAATAAATATAAACATGGGACATATTAAGTGAACACACAAAATAAAATATAAAGACTTTAATGTAGAATAAGAAAAGCTGATCTATGTTATGAATATAAGAAAAATAAATCATATATATTATGTTATATATGAAGTGAAGAAGAATAAATAATGCCAAATATGACAAAAAAGTACAAGGCTTTTTTAGTTATAATTTAACACTTTATAATAATTATAATAATTTAAAGACTAAAATATGTCAGAATGGAAAAATAAATCCATTGCCTATTTAAGCAAAACTTTACAAAAATAATTTTGAAAACTATAGCCATATAGTATACAGACTTTTTTTAAATGTTGAGAGATATCATATTACTAATTTAGAAATGGAAATCATGTCAATATGTCACAGAGGTCTATTATAAACTGAGAGTCATAAAGCAAGAAGTATTAATTGTGAGAAAACATTCACTTAAAATATACATTATTATAAAAATTATTCAAAGAAAAAAAGAATTGTGGTAAATAAATTATTAAAATTTCGATTTTGCACATGTTCTCAAAAATTGGTAAACCAGACAAAAATCAGCAGAAATATAGATGACAATAACAAAATCTTCAGAAGATACACTTACATCTTATTCTTACATTGCTGAAAATTTATAAAACCTACATTCAATATACCAAAAATGAATTGACAATGAAGACAAGTTTTCCAAATTGTCTGTGGCTATGTGAACTTGGAACACATTTTGAGAATGGAGTTCCATGAGAGAATAAGATCTAAAAAACTATTCGAGTCAACATTGTTTTAATTATCCCAAGGAGGGTATATAATTAGTTCCAGTCCGGAGGAATGGAGGACAAACTAATTCACTGCCAACAATGGATGCCTCAGGACATCTGTACTTCTTCACTTTTCTATCAAATTCAGTTTACAGAGGGTACAGAGTGGAAATGATACAGGGACATAGATATGTCAGTTTTCTTTCCTGAATGCTTTCTTGCTAGCTCATAAAAGTTTTCAGGGCTTGGACTGAAAAACCACAAGTATAATAATGATAAGAAGCCATATTTTATAGTGTTTGGAAAAAGCTCTCCTGTGTTGGGACAAGTTACATCAGAGATATTCCCTAATAAAATATTAGCAAACCAAACTCAACAGCACATTAAAAGAACTTGGTAAGAACTTCCTGGAGGAAAGATGTCTCCAGTGCGCCTGCTCACCTCAGATAATCTAAAGAAAAAAGGATATAAGGTGGCTGGGTTAGCTACTGCATGACATTTGCTGTGTTTTGTGGCCTAGGGAAGCCTGAATTTAGTGGAATTATTCCTGGTATTGGAGGAGCTTTTCTCTGAGCATTTTCCCTTAGAATAGATTGTTCAAAGGTGATAGTGAGATCATCACAGTGTATGGTCTACAGTTAAGCTTCTCACAGTCTGGGTGGGTTAGAATCATCTGATTAACTGGGCAATTTCCCAGGTGATGTGAATATACATAAAAATTGGGAATTAGTGGCCTAAATATGCACTGTGTAAAATATGATACTTAGGGATGTAGATAAATATTATTTTTCTTGGTGAAAGGCTGTGGGATATACTTACTCTTTAACACCTTCATGGTTTCTTCAGTGATGTATGTGCTGGTTGTCTGTGTTCATTGGGTTATTTTCTTCTTGGGAGAGTGCAATGTTGAAGTTCCACTTTTAGGATACAGGTGGCCAGAAATCACGTTTCCCATATAAGTTATGAGTTGACTAATTTATGTTTGAAAACTTTTAATTGTATTCAATCCAGCTGCACCATGGATTAAACCATCTTCCTAAAATGAGGCAAGATTTCACCAATATAATAAAGACAAGTGACTACACTGCGGGCTGGGTAGTGGGTGCTAATCCATACTGAGCAGTCCTGTTCCTTGGAAAGAAGCCCAGTCTTAGAATACAGTTTAGTGTTAATAAATTACTGTCTCATTGTCATCACAGATCTGGCAGTTCTGTTCCTTTATGACATGTGTAAGGGTTTCTCTCAAGGGTAACATGGTTTAAGTGTCAGGAAGTAGAGGGCCCTTAGAAATCCAGGTTAAGTGAAAGGAACCACTTCACATGAGGAACCACTCAGAGTGACCCACTCCAGTGGTAAATGGATCGAGGCCAAAGCCTAAATCTGACTGCTGAGCTGGGAAGTGAACTACATCATCAATCAAATGGATATAATGGACATCTTTAGACTACTTCATCCAATGACAGCAAAATATACATTGTTCTCAAGCTCACAAGAAACATTCACCAAAATAGGCCATATTCTGGGTCATAAAACACACTTTAACAAATTTAGAAGATTACAAATCATACAATGTCTGCTCTCAGATCACAATGAAATTAAACTAGAAATCAGTAACAGATTGCTAGAAAATCCACAAATACTTTGAGATTAAATAATACACTTCTAAATAACCCATACATTAAAGAAGAAATCAAGAGAAATTTCAAAATGTTTTGAATTAAATGAAAATAAAAACATAACTTATCAAAATTTGTGAAATGAAGTAAAGCAGTTTAGAGGAATATTAACAGCATAAAATGCACATATTAGAAAAGAATAAATATCTAAAATCAATCACCTAAGATTCTACCTTAGGACACTAGAAAAACTAGAACAAATTAAATCCAAAGTAAGCAGAAGAAAAGGAATAACAAAAATTAGAGCAGAAATCAATGAAATTGAAAATAGGAAATCAATGGAGAAACTCAATAAACCCAAAATTTGGTACTTTAAAAAGATCAATAAAACTTCTAGCCAGGCTAACCAAGAAAAAAAAATAGAATAAATAAATTACTAATGTTGGAAATGACAGAGGGGAAATCACTACAGATTTCATAGACACTAAAAGGATATAAAAGAATATTCCAAACAATTGTATGCCTACAATTTTGATAACCTAGATGAAATGAAATGGACCAATTCCTTGAAAGACATAATCTTCCAAAAATCTAACACAAAAAAGTAGGCAATCTGAATAAGCCTCTATCTATTTAAAAATTGAATCAATGATTAATAACTTTCCAAAACATCAGTAGGTCCAGATGGGTTCACTAGTGAATTCTACCAAACATTTAAGGAAGAAACTATATAAATTCTCTACAATCTCTCTCAGAGGATAGAAGCAAAGGGAATACTTTCCAACTCATCTGTCCAGCATTATAATGCTAAAATCAAAAAAGGCCTTACAAGAAAATAAAACCAGAGACCAATATCTTTCATGAACATAAATGCAAAAATCCTCAACAAAATATTAGCAAATTGAATGCAACTCTGTATAAAAATAAGTATACACAAGAACCAAGTGGGATTTATACAAGTATGCAAGGCTGGTTCAACATTCAAAAATCAATTAATGTAATATATCATATCAATAGGCTAAAGAATAAAAATCACATTGCATATCAAGAGATTCAGAAAAAGCATATGACAAAATCCAACACCTATTCATGATTTTTAAAAAATCAGCAAATTAGAAATATAGGTGAATTTCTTCAACTTGATAAAGAACTCTATGAAAAACCTATAGATAACATACTTGATTCTGAGAAACTCAAAGCTTTCCCATTAAGATAAAGAAGGCAAGGATGTTCCTTCTCCCCATTGCTTTTCAACATCGCACTGGAATCTTACCTAATGTAATAAGTCAATAGAAAAAGGTATACATATGGGGAAGGAAAAAACAGAACTGTGTTTGCTTTTGGAGATTTCTATTGAGATATCCTCAAGCTCAGAGATTCTCTTCTCAGCCATGTCCAGTCTACTAATAAGCCCATCGAAGGCAGTCATCATTTCTATTACTGTGTTTTTTATTTCTAGCATTTCTTTTTGATTCTTAGAATTTCCATCTGTCTGCTTACATAGTCCATCCATTATTTTATCCACCGATGCTCTTAGCATATTAATCATAGTTGTTTTAAACTCCTGGTCTGAAAATTCCAACATCTCTGCCACATCTGAGTCTGGTTCTGATGCTATCTCTTCAAACTGTGATTTTGGTTTTTGTTTTGCCTTGTAATTTTGATAGCCAGACATTTTGTATTGTGTAAAAGTAACTAATATAAACAGGTCTTTAGTACAGTAGTCTCCCCTTATCTGCAGTTTTGCATCCCACAGTTTCGCTTACCCATGGTCAGCTGTGGTCCAAAATATTAAATGGAAATTCCAGAAACAAATGGTTTATACGTTTTAAATTTCAAGCCATTCTGAGTGGTGTGATGAAGTCTCTCACTGTGTCCTGCCTGGGACATGAATCATCCCTTGTCCAGTGTATCTGTTATGTATATGCCACCTGCCTGTTAGTCACTTAGTTGCCATCTCTGTTATCATGTTGACTATTGTGATATCACAGTGCTTGTGTTCAAGTAACCTTTGTTTTACTTAATAATGGCCCCAAATACAAGAATAGTGATTTTGGCAATTTGGATATGCCAAAGAGAAGCAAAAAAAATGATTCTGTTAACTGAAAGGTGAAGGTTCTCTACTTAATAAGAAAAAAATATTATCCTAAGGTTGCTGAGATCTATAGCACAATAAGATATTTTGAGAGACAGCAAGAGAGACCACATTCACACGACTTGGATTACAGTATATTGTTATAATTGTTATAATCTGGACGGTAAATATGCTCAAAGCTATTGGAATGCCAGTGCTTGCTGGGCTGTTAGGGAATATGTACACATTATCTATATATTTAATATGTTGAATTCTCTATCTTCTTCTAGTATTTTAAAAGACTCATAAGAATCCAACAGCAAACTCACACTTTTACTTAAAGGCAAAGATATGGTACAATAAGAGAGAGAATGCAACACCAAATGCATAATTGATAAAAGAACAAATGGATAAACTGGACTTCATTAAAATTAAGAAATTCTGTTCTAGGAAAGATACTGTTAAGAGATGAAAACAAAAGCCACAGACTGAAAAAATATTGTCAAAGCTTATATCAAAAAAGGAACTTGTATCCAGGATTATTATTAAATTACAAAATAATAAGAAACCAATCAAATTTTTAAAAAATAGGCAAACAATATGAATAGACATTTCACTAAAGAAGATATATGACAAATACACACATGAAAAATGTTCAACACTGTGTCACTAGGAAAATACAAATAAAAACCACAATGAAATACTACTACACACCTGCTAAAATGGCTAAAATGAATGGCCCATGATTTACACACATACAGATTGTTGGTAAGGATGTGAAGAAATTGGGAATTTAATATACTCCAGGAGGAAATGTGAAACGCATAACTATTTAGAACACAATTTTTCAGGTTCTTGATATTTTAAACATTTGGATCAAATTCCAGCATGACAGCATGAAAAGCTTCATAGATTCAGCTAAACTAGCAAAAATTATAAAAACACAATTCAAAGTCTCTGGAAATGGTGCTATGGGTATATAGCAAATTAAAAAATAATTATTCAATAAAATCTAACATTCAGTAACAACAGTAAATCAGTCACCTTTGAAGGAAGACCACTCCTTCCCTCCTCCCCTCTTAACTCAACAAGATGGAAACTCTACTCCAGGTGGGTAGACCTGAGAACACAGGGCTCCCTCTCCCTGGGGCTCCCAGGCAGAGCGCTATCTTCTTGGGAGGAATCTGTCAGGAATTCTGATCCTGTCTCCAGTGTGCATATTTGGATGGATGATGTTCAATTGCTGGCTCCCTCATAAAGGGTACTCTCAGTGTTTCTCCATTTAAGTCAAGTTATATAGACTGGGAGATAGCATGTACGGTGCACTCCTAAGACCTTTCTCCACTTTCACGGTATTCATAAGGCCTACCTGGGTTGTAAAGATTCTGTTGCAGAATCAGAGCAGACATTTGGTTAAAGGTTTTTCCACATTCTTTGCATTCATAAGGCCTTTCAGGTCTGTGAAATCTTCAGTGATGAATGAGATTGGAGGTGTGGCTAAAGGCTTTCCCACATTTTTTGCATTCAAGACTTTTCTCCAGTGTGAACTTTCTGGTGTTGAATGAGGTTGAAACGCTGGCTAAAGGATTTCCCACAATTGCTGCACTCATAAGGCATCTCTCCAGTGTGAATCCTCCGATGTTTAACAAGACTGGAGCTGTGGCGAAAAAACTTTCCACATTCTCTGCACTCATAAGGCCTTGCTCCAGTGTGAACTCTCTGATGCTTAACAAGGCTGGAATTCTCACTAAAGAATCTCCCGCATTCATTGCACTTAAAAGGCTTTTCTCCAGTGTGAACTTTTCGATGTTGCATGAGGCTAGAGCTTTGGCTGAAAAACTTCCCACATTCACTGCACTCATACGGCCTTTCGCCAGTGTGAACTCGCCAATGATTAATAAGGCTAGACTTGTGGCTATAGAATTTCCCACATTCACTGCACTTATAAGGTCTTTCTCCAGTGTGGACTCTCTGATGTTTCATAAGGCTGGAGTTGAAGCTAAAGAATTTCCCACATTCGCTGCACTCATAAGGCCTTACTCCAGTGTGGATTCTGTGATGCTGAACAAGTGTAGAATTATGCCTGAAAGCTTTTCCACACTCATTGCATGTAAAAGGCTTTTCTCCGGTGTGAACTCTCTGGTGTTGAATGAGGTCAGCATTGCGGCTAAAGGATTTTCCACATTCGTTACACCCATAAGGCCTTTCTCCAGTGTGAACTATTTGGTGTATGAAAAGGTTGGATTTATGGCTAAATAATTTCCCACATTCACTGCATTCGTAAGGCTTTTCTCCAGTGTGTAGTCTCTGGTGCTGAACAAGTAAATATTTCTGACCAAAGGCTTTCCCACATTCACTGCATTCGTAATGCCTTTTTCCAGTGTGAAAGGCCTCCCCACTTTCGATGCTCCTGTGTGACTCCCCTCCACTGTGAGTCACCTGGTGCTTGTGAAGACCCACGCTGGTCGGGAAGTCCTTCCCGTCCTCTCTGCTGTGGAAGGGCTTCTCTGACAGGTGGACTCTGCAGCTCCTTAAAACCGGGACCCACCCTCCTTCTCTTTTTAAGAGTTTCTCTGTACAGTGCAGCTGCTGGTATTGGTAAACGTGTGAACCGAGCACTGCTTCTACAGAAGCACTCTGCTCAGAAGGCATCTCCTTAGCCTCCACTCCATGCCAACAACCTGCAAGCAGAGAAATGCTGACGTAGACTTTGATGTGAGGAGACAGCCCCCTCACTAATATGTGTCTGACACCTCCAGTAAGGAGTTCCTGGGATGGCTGGCAGAACAAGGAGTCAGGGTGGGGAAGGACCCACTGTGCAGTGCTGAACCTGGTAAGCTCACAGACTGGGGGGCCTCATGAGCATTAAGGATGCAAGGATGGGGTGCCGCACAGAGAGGGGAGGCAGGGTCCCCAACACACTCCTGCAAATGGCTTTCTGCAGGGCCTTGGCTGCTGGGGACACAGGACACAGTGCAAAAAGGGGTGTCCAAGCCCAGAAAAACCAACTACAACTGAATAGCTGGTGTTCGAGGACTATCCAAGGATAACTGCACACCTCACGACACATTTAGTGAAAGCCACTGCCAGAGGGTGTTGCAGAGGAAGGGGTGAGACATGGGGGGCAGAGAAATGGGGACAGACCTGGGTCAGAAAGCAGAACAGAAGTGGTAAGTAAGCAACTGAGGAAGAAAAGATGGAAATCAGCGGTGGCCCCTTGCTTTGGCATCAAAACGCCAAGGACCACTGGAAAGACTCCTGGTATGATTTGAACCCATCCCTGAGTCCATCTCTCTCTAAGCTCCACCCTCCAAGTACCTTTTGGCAAGGCTGGAGCCAGGAATCCCCAGGCAGGCATGAAGGGCTCTCCCCATGACTCCAGTTGGATTATTTCATGGCTCCTGGAAGATGCAAGTCCTAAGGGAGACAGGACAGGTAAGTGGCCAGCACTGGGTCAGAGTGACCCATCCTACAACAGACCACAAGAAAGAAAATTAAACAGTACAAAAAGAACTTGGAGAAGGGTCTTGCAGGAACAACCCAGTTAAACTGATCACGTCACTGTCTCAATCCTGGCACAGACAGACCCTGAGGTATGTTGGCGAGAGGACGAAGGCAGAACCTGGGCACAGAACTGCCACAGATCTGCACAGCATAACCAGGCCATGGAGAGGCCAACAGGATGAGATCCACTAGGCTGACTGCAAGATTCTGGACGCCCAAACCCATTACTGCATGGCTTTGGGGCAGCTCAGGGAGAGAAGGCAACAGTGTTACAGCACAGGCCTATCCGTTACAACACCTACTTCAGGACAGTGGGGAAGGAAGCAGTGTCTATCTATGGGAAGGACAGACCTGTCTCTAGGAAAAGGAGGAAGAACAGAGCCCAGCCCAGGATGCTGGTGTTGGGTATGAGGGCCTTACCCAGAGAGGCAGTAAGTGCAAAGTTCTCCAGCATCACACTGCGGTACAGGAGCCTCTGAGCTTCGTCAAGCAGTTTCCACTCCTCCTGGGAGAAGCAGACGGCCACGTCCTCAAAGGTCACATGGCCCTACCAAGGTAGGGAAAGTTGAGTTCATATGCAGCCTCCTTCCCTAGGATTCTAGGCATCCCCCAAACACACACCCCTGCTCACCATCCTCCCCATGTCTCAACCACAGATACTGTAACAGATCCCAGGGCCACTGATACCCACTCTCTCCTCAGGTACCATTGGTCACTGTGTCCTCCCACAGCAACAACCGGCAGGTGGGCAGATATCTAAGCTCTGAGCCTGGCATGTAGGGCCACACCCCTCTTTTCAGGCAGTTCCCCTGAGGTCCCCTAGATCCTTCATCTCAGGTACAACCATTATTGTTTTCCACTGAGAAGCCTCTGGAAAACTTTGAGAAACAGATCGAGTCCCTCCTCTGTTTCCAACTCTCTGTGGCCCAGCAGCGCCCGCAGAATGAAGGCCCTGCTCGGGCTGTGGTTGCACGCGTGCTCCGTCCCCTGACAAGCTGTGCACCTGACACCGGGCAAATCTCGGGTTCAGGGCCGCGGACTATGGACTGTGGGCTCAGAACGCCCGAGCCTCGACACTGGCCGGCCGCCTGTCGCACTGGGTGTCGGAAACAGGACCCCGTCCACAAGCGCCCACAGTTTTGGACCCAGGGTCCTGAGCAGGCGGCCTCCGCAGGGCTTGAGGACTGGGGTGAGGCCCGGGGCGGGTGAGCACCGGAGGACGCAGCACTTACCAGAGCCGGGTCCCTCAGCACGGCGGCCGCCATCGGACTCTGGGACCGGAGCGGGGACAGGAGGACGACCGGGAGGGCACCCGGCTCACCCCGGGCGCCGCCGCCGAGGCTCAGAACCCGCTCTCCCAGCCCTCGGTTCAGATTAACCTGTGAAGAGCCGCTAAATGGATCGCCGCTAACCCGGCGCCGGACGTCCCGCCCAGTGCGTGGAAACGCCCGTTTCCATTGGCCGAGCGCCCCGCCGCACGGCGCAGCGTCTTCTGGGTAATGTAGTTCCGCAGCTCCAAACTTCAGAAGCCGCCAAAGCTGCGGAGACCGAGCTGAAGAAGACAGGGCACGGAAGAGCTGCTGGACTCGTGCAGAGACGGTCGTTATTGCAGATGTGCCTGGATTTCAGTTTTCCCTGAGCAGCTGCTGCTCCACTCTTTCCTCCGCTTGAAGGACTTGAAGAGAGTAAAGTGGTTTCTTTGGGCAGAACCGTGTATACGTCACCAAATTTCCCTTGGCCAGGGAACGCCCAATTTTAAAAGTCCACGGTGGCGACGCAATGTCTGATGTGTGAGAATAAGAAAAGGCTCTGAATTATGGATGTGGGCGGTGAGAGACTCGGGGATCTCAAGAATTCACTTTCCTCCTTCGCCCGACGCTCATTTTTTTCCCTTTCTCTTCTCAAGGACTCAATGTTGGTGTTCAGGCAGGACAATAGGCCTCCCACCCACAGCCAGCATTCCTCTCGCCCAGATTTCTCCCCTTCGTGCCTTCCTACTCCATGTTCCCACTGCCTTTCCACTTCCGAGTGCAAAGTCAACTCCCCACAGGTGGGTAGAGTGGGGGACTGTTGCTGACAACAAGCAGCTGTTGATAAAAGATGCCAACCCTTTACTATATGTTGTCCCACTACAGCCCCTACCGTTTACTGCTGTCCTTTTGTGTCAATCTCCTTCTCCCGATTCTTCTCCTATCCCTTCCATCTGTGGGCTGAGCAATGACCAACTTCATCACAGCCTTGGGGCGACTCACAAGGGCAAAAGGTGATGAAGCATTCCTTCCTTCTTGGGACTTTCTGAAACTAGGTGTTCAGTACTAGCTGAGTCTGAAAAGGAGGAGGTGAGTCAATATTGGGGTTGACGATGTGATAGGATAGAGAGAGACCCAAGTTCTTTGTCACTTCCACAGTGGCCATGGTGTTTGTATTCAGCATTAGTTATTTTAGTCAGGCCATGGTATGGCACATGGAAGAGAGGGGAGGAGGAGGGTGAGGAGAGACGGACCCACTGACAGGATTGGGGCAAGGTGTAGAGGAACTTCCCCCCATTAAGCCAAGGACAGGAAGAGGTGTCTCACTTCCTTGAGAACACCCCTTAGAAAAGTAGATTCTGGATTATTTACCTAACAGATTTTGGGTAAGTCATGAAAATGAGCTGACCACCATGACATGAACTTCTGTGGATGAATCTAATAAACATATTACAGAATCTAGTCCTGCATACAGTATAATATAATCTATAGAAAATTCAAAATCTGGCAATAAGAAACAGTATATCATTTAGGGAAACCTACATAGGTGGCAAAATTAAAGACATCAACAGAATGGTTATCAAAATGATTAACAAAAATGTCATGCAAGTGTCAGCTCTAGGAGGGGTGTCAGGCAGGCGGGAGATGTGAGGAGAGAGGATGCCTAACAAAGTATGTTTTATCATGGATGGTTGTTCACAGATGTATCTTTTTAAAAATTTTACTATAATTATTTTATTGGGCAGCCCCCTGAACCAGAATAGGTTCAGAGAGAATCCCAGATGTGGTTTCTATTAAAAAACAAACTGTATACCTCTAATGAACATTCTACTGAATGTGTGACAGTTTTAAAACAAATAAAGAAAAAGTTTATGTAAACAGTTTAATTTTGTCACAGGAATCGTTGAAAGACTAAAACAAATTCATATATATGTGAAATGCAAATAACATGATCAGTGAGGAAAGAACAGACTAATTATGTAGTTTAGGTAAAATTCATTTATATCTCATTGAATTCGCAAAATAACTTCCATGCGGATACTTTCAAAATAAAACAACATATTCTGTATCTATAGGTTTTTTCTGTAACCTTTGGAATTCATTTTTATTTCTAGCCTTTAGGAATATTTCTATGTCTATAAAGAGTGGGAACACTAAAGTTTGAAGCCAAGGTCCTACCTTTTACCAGATCTCCTTAAGGGCTGGAGACCACACTCTTCAGTGTTTTGGAAGCCTAATTTACCCAAGAGAACGTAAGAGGCAGATGCTCCTCAGAGCCCAGTTACAGGTCAAGCTTCAACACATGAGCTGCTTCAGGGAATGAGGGAGGGCTGAGGTCTACGACCGACCAAGCAGATTTTGTTGAGAATTTCCTGGATTCCCCAAGATTAGAGCTTAATGGAATGATCCACCACCCAGAAGCTCTGGAAATTCTGGGCTTCCACTGGATATGGCCATCTGGTCCTTAGACACTTGAAGTCAGGACCCCTCTGCTAGAGAGCCAGAACTAACTTGCCATCTGAACTATTTTTAGAAGGAAAAGTGGACAGGGAGGTGAGACTATAGAATGGCGAAATAGAACTATCTCCCCAGGGAGAGAGGGACCTGATATTTCAGAGCGGCAGTTCTGCTCCACAACAGGTAAGCAGCTCCGTGACCTATTACTACCCAATCACAGTCTTACACCAGAAGACACCATCCCATGCAGATGTTGCCTTGGTGACCAAGCACTATTCTGAAGCTCCAGTGGAATCAAGTAACCAAGGATCACCAACCACCAAGAGTACAGCTATTTCTGACTGCCATAACCCTCTCCTTGCTCCCACAGGCATCCCAGCTTTCATACTTATCTAGATTTCTTTGCTCTACTGAACACTGATTCACCAAAAAATGACTAAAAATACTCAAAGAAAGTTATCTACACATACCAGCCAAATACACTAAAGTCTCTCCTCTGAGGCCAAATCTTGAAAATATTGGTCCAGTTTTGTGGAATTTGCTCAGTCCACACTCTGTCTGTCTGAAAACTGGACCTAGAATGGAACAAAAAAGTGAGAAGTTGTTGTAAATATGGTGGTAAAAATAATGGATGCAGAAAAGGGACAATATGAGGGAAGAGTGGTTGAATCAAGGAAAGAGTTGAAAATGTTTATAAATGGAGGGCTGGAGACATTGTTCTTTCAAATGGGCTAAATGTGAGTGGCTTTTATGGAGGTGAAAATTAAGAAAAATGAGAAAGACAAATCCATGACAAAGCCAAGTTTAAAATATTCAGGTAAAAGGCAGAGCAAGTTCCAAAGAGATCAGGTGAGAAAAAACTTGGCGAGTTGGAGTAACAGGAAGGAGGACATAGTAGCTGGAGCAGGTGATGGGGAAAGGAGCAATGTAAGAAACTGGATGTGATTGTGCATTCAGTGCTCAGTTACCAGCTCTCTCCTATCCCATGCCACATTCAAATCAATTCTTCCCCTTACTCCTGGCCCCAGGATCATGGATGTGATTTGTGCCTCCTTGGAGTTTAAGGGGCACACTTTCCAGAGTCATGTAAATGGAATCCAACAGTATGCAGCCTTTTCCAGTCTGGCTTCATTCACTTAGTGTAATGCATTTGTGATTCACCTTTGTTTTGTGTATTAATACTTCATTCTTTATACTTCTGACTAGTCTTCCAAACTACGTGCCATACTTGTTAATCCATTAATTTGTTATGGACTTTTTCTGTCAGAAACTGTAGGTTAATAATAAAACCAACATATATTTGCCTCAGGAATTTTTTTTTTGATCACAGGTTTTCATTTCACTTGGGTAAATACCCAAGAATTGGATTGATGGGTCACATGGTAAGTGTATGTTTAATTTTAAAAGAAACCATTTTCTGTGATAATTGTATAACTTTGCATTCCCACCAGCAGTGTATGAGTTTTCCAGTCCTCTGTATCCTCACTAATACTTAGTATGGCCAGCGTTTTAAATTTTAGCTGATCCAATGGATACATAGCAGTATCTCATGCTGGTTTTAAATAGCATTTTCCCCAGGACTAATGATGTTGAGCAACTTTACATGCACTTATTTGAAATTCGTATAATTTCTCCGTGGAAATGTCTGTTCAATCTTTTACTTATTTTTTATTAAGTTGTTTATGTTGGTTTTTGTTTTGTTTTGTTTTTTGTTTTTTTGATAGAGTCTTGCTGTGTCGCCCTGAATAGAGTGCAGTGACATGATCATAGCTCACTGCAACTTCAAACTCCTGGGCTCAAACTCCTGTCTCAGCCTCCCAAGTAGCTAGGACTATTGGCGAACACCACGACACCCAGCTAATTTTTCTATTTTTAGTAGAGATGGGGTCTCATTCTTGCTCAGGCTGGTCTCGAACTACTGAGCTCAAGCGAGCCTCCCATCTCCTCCTCCCAGAGTGCAAGGATTACAGGCTTGAGTCACCTCGCCCGGCCTGCTTGTTGTCTTAGTATAGAATTTTGAGATTTATTAAAATATTCTGCATTCAAGTCACCCAGGTATGTGATTTGCAAATACTTTCTCCCAGTCTTTGGCTCATCCTTTCATCCTATTAATAGGTCTTTTAAAAACCATAAAATCTTAATTTTGAGGAAATCCAATTTATCAGTTTTTCTCTCACAGTTCTATTTTTGGTTTTATATCTAAGAAATATCTGCTTAACATGACCACAAAGATTTTCCTCTGTGTTTTCTTTTAGAAGTGGTACAGTTTTTTTTTTTAATTTGTGCTTTTGGGCTGTGACTCATTTTGAGTTAATTTTTTTAACATTCCAAGTCTTTTCTCTTCTAGCTTGAAAAGTATATATGCTGATTCTGTTTACTATATTTAAGCTAGAAATTACAAACATTTAATACATTAGAGTACTGTATAGTGTTGTAAATACATTTACTTTCCATTTGGAAATATAAAAGATTTAAAACATTGAGCAATGTCTCCTTTCAATTCATATTTTACTGAGATTATGCATGGGTATTCCATCGTTCTAACTACATAAGGAGATATATTTATGTTTTACACAGTGATGAGCAATCATTTCAATCAAAAGATGCACCTCTCTTCATCTTCATTCCTTTTCTCATTGCAAACCTTTCACCTGAGATCAAACTTCTTTGGCCTTGAGTATTAAGAAATTTATTTTCTGTGTAAATATATAAAACCAAATTGTAACCCAGCCATGGCCGGAAAGACCACTTAACTTGATCCAGGCTTGTTGGGTGTTGCTCTCTGGGCCATGGTCGCACACGTTTGGCTCAGAACAAACCTCTTTAAATTATTTTACGGAGTTTGGATTCTTTTTCATTGACACCTCCTGACATCCCTACTCCATGTTCCACATTGTGGTTATGTCTGGAGTCTTTTCTCTCTTGTGCTTGACCTAAAATGCTGAAGCTCACAAAACTAGAGCTTCAGGCTTCATGTGTTTAGAAAAAACATGATATTTGTTAACTTCCAGCTAAAGAAGTCTGAATGACATTAGCGTATAATGTGTTCGTATGATTTTTTTGGTGATCATTCTTTGCATAAGGAAGCTTGAAATAATGCCTGTGAACATTTCTGTGATATGTTACAGACTGCATTCACCAGAATTCGCCGCTCCTTTAAGAGGAAGGTCCATCTACTCCTTAGAAACTCTAGACGCTCTTTCCAGGCTCCCCTAGCGGTGTGGCAGGGCGTTTGCCCCAGCGGTCGCGCGGAATCCCGCTCTCTGTCGTTGGTGCTGTGTGAACTACATTTCCCAGCAGCCTTGGCGGCCCTGAGCCAATGAAGGCCCAGGGAAGGGGCGTTTCCCCCCTTGGGTAAGACTTCGGGGTGGGACTTCCTGTCCCCTTTCAGGAGGACATTTTATTTGCTTTCCGATTAATCCCCCAGATCCGTCTCTGGAATACAGTGTCAGACCCGCGGTGACAGGAAAGGGAAAAAGAGAGAGAAGACGCTGTCCTCCCTGAAAAGAGGCAGGCCCGAGGCTCGGCGGTGGTGCTGCCGAGTGACCCGGCTGCTGGCCGGGCCCTGGACGGCGGATCCCTTGTTCCCGTACTTGTCTCCCCTTTTGCCTAGTCCGCGGGCCGATGGCGGCAGCCAAGTTGATGGGCCCGGCGCAGGTGGGTGCGTCCCTGGGGCCTCGCCCTGACCTCCATCTCTGAATCCTAAAGGGCTCCTTGGGTTACTGCAGCCCAGGCCCCCGCGTCCAGGACAGTTGGGTCCCATTTCTGGCGGCCAGTACGGTGAGTTGTGTAAGGTCGTTGTGGGCAGAGGCACCAGTCCATGCAAAGGTTTAGCGGTGCGACGCAGGCGGAGCATTCAGGAAAACTGGGTCTTTGGTACCTGAAAAGATGGGGATGTGCGAAAAGTAGTCACACCTGGAATGTCAACCTTAGCATCTGGGTGTCTATTCTGAGGGTGATGGGAGCCATGGAAGGTTCTGAACAAATGAGAGACACGATCTGAGAGTTTAAAAAGTATTCCATACATCGCTCAGGGGAGAACTGACTTGGGTTGGTCATGGGGGAGCGGGTATGATGATGATGGTGAGGCATAATTAAGATTGAGAACTAGTCCGAGGCAACACGGTTGTTAAGAGGTGGCCCTGAAGACTGAGGCACAGAGGGTAGACAGCCCCAGGTCACTTTGTAACAGGGCAGGAATATGGGATAGGCCTGAACCTTTGGGGCTCCTTCATGGTTGCTCGTCTCTCACGGTTTCCCTCTTCCCACAGGTTCCCGGGATCTCAGAAGTAATTATGGACCCTATACAGGTGAGGGGAGAATGTCCATGCTCTCACTGATCCCACTTCCCACCTCCCACCCCCACCCCACACAGTCTCTAGGACTGTTGTCATATAGAATGCTTTCCTGCTACTCTCTGATCCTTTGGGTCTAGGAACCCTGGAGAAACCCCAAGCCCAGGGTCCCAGGCCCAGGCCAGGGGCTATATGGAGGGATTTCCTTTTCTAGCAGCCATTGGAATAAGGGTGGAAGGTTGCTTCAGGCTCAGGAGCCAGCTTGTGCAAATACTTGGAGGTGAGACTGAGATTTGGAATTTTCAAGGAGCGGCAGGGCTCTGCCACCTCTGAGAGGAACTAAGAGCAGGGGGGCAGGAGTCAGGCCTGAAACAACTGGCTGAGGAGGTAGAACTGTATTCTGAGAGTGGTCCGACCAGGTGAAGTGTGGAGCAGAGGAGGGATGTGGTCTGACCCAGGTCTTAATGGCCTCCTCTTGTTGCCAAGTGGAGAACAGGTGGTATGCAGTGAGGCTTATGATGGAGGCAGGGAGACCAGGGGGGAGGCTACTACAACATTCCAGATTAGTGGAGATAATGGATAGGCCAGAGGAGTGGCTTTGTAGATAGGATAAGTGATTGGATCAGATTTACTGATGTGAGAGAAAAAGAGGTAACCCGAAGGTTTTTGGCCTTATGAGCTACTGTTGACTTGTCCATCTATCAGTAGAGATAGGCAAGTCAGTGGTAGAAGTAACTTTCAGTGTGGGCATCAAGAGTTTATTTGTGGCCATGTGAAGAGTCTGAGATGTTCCAGAGAACACTGAGCGGAGGTGTCAAGTGGGCTGCACGGCACATACAATTGGAGTTCTGTAGAGGAGTTCAGGATGAAGACGATTGTGTAGACTGGAGTTTAGAAGAGAGAATATTCACATCACAGTGGCGGTGCAATTAGTAAGCCAGGAAGGTGATGGTGGAGGCCACCGACTGGATGGAGGGCTCGAGTTGTGAGACAGATGTGACCTCAAGAGTGATGTCCATGTGGAAAAAAAGTGTGTACTGATGGCCCCTGAGCTTAAGGGAGAAAAGTGAGCCCAACTTTGGTTGTCTGGTAAGCATGATCTTAGCAACTCCAGAGGAATTAGCTGGCAGAAAGGTGGTAGAAGTAACTTTCAGTGTGGATATCAGGAGTTTAGCAACTCAAGGGAGGGGCCATGTGTCCTATGCCTAGAGTTGAGTTGGTGCTTTCCTGCCCACTTGCCTATGGTTGCTGTGGGTGGACGCAGTGATCAATGTGACCATGAGGAGAGAGAAGACACCAATGACACCCAGTCCTGGTATTTCCTCCAAGCTGAAGAGTGAGGTAGGAGGGCGTACAGGTAGATATGTGGAGCATGCGGGGGGGTCCTTGGGAGAGAGGCTGCTCATTGACTTGGCTTTCTCCACTGTGGCAGGGACAGGTGAACTTTGAGGACGTGTTTGTGTACTTCTCCCAGGACGAGTGGCAGCTCCTGGATGAGGCTCAGAGGCTCCTGTACCGTGATGTGATGCTGGAGAACTTTGTACTTATGGCCTCACTGGGTAAGGCCATCACACCCACCCCAGTGTCCTGGACTGGGCCCTGCCCTTCCCTGTTTTCTCAGGGTGGCCTTGTATTTCTTACATAAGAGCCATGGGCACTACCTCCTTCCCCAGTTCCTGGAGTAGGTGCTGTGGATATGGGGCCTGATCCTTGGCTGTGTGCACTGCTGCCTCCCGTTCCTGAGCACTCTGAATGCCTGCTGTCCCATAGCAGGCTTCCATGGATGAATCCAGGAGTCAAGTATCCTGTAGTTGGCCCAGTAGAGCATATTTATCTTGACCTTTCCCTGACTGGATGCCTCTGTCCATATTCATGGCACTTCTGTACCTCAGTTTTCTGCCGCTTTCCTTTAGCTGCCATTTCCTGTGACCTGCCTGTGCCAGGAATTGTGTAAGAACGATTATGGTTATTGCTTGCTGAGACTACTGGGCCATTCCTGCAAGACCCTACTTCGAGATTATTTTTATAATATTTAGTTTTCTTCTCTGTGGGGTGGGTCACCGAGACCAGTGCTGGCCGTTCACCTATCCTGTATGTCCCTTAGGACAGGCATCTTCCATGTCTCATGTAATTGCCTCACTGGAGCAGGGCAGTGAGCCCTGGGTACCTGATTGGGTGGACGTGACTCCAGCCATTGCCAGAGGGACTCTAGGTGAGAGTGGTCCTGGTGAGTAGGAGCTGGGGAAAGGGGTGACATCAGGGTTGGGTTTAAATCATTCTATAACCTCTCTGTGCCCACAGTTGTTTTTGTGCCAAGGCCACTGGTCACACTTTCTTTCTGTCCACTTACCCATTTACATACTTGCCTTTTATGCTCTGACCTTTGGCCTTTGGCTATTACACACCTCTGCCTCCGGGTCTCACCTGTTGCTCTCCACTTCTCCCTCTGCAGTTCTCTCCAGCATGGGCCTATACTTAATGTGTCATGAGATGTGCACGTAACCAAAGTACTTCTTAAACACCAGATACTCAGTAGCAATTTGATTTTCTTGGGCACGGATATACCTTCTGCACAGCTCTCACCTGTCCCCAGCAGCAAGGAAATCCGATTGTGAATGACTTTATTGAAGACCTTGCCTCTTTTTCCTGTTCTGTATCCCACAGTCGTGTCCTTTCCCAGTCAAGGCCTCCTCCATTCTATGACCTTTAGAAACCAGCTATTGCACAGCAAACCTTCACTCAACTTGAACATGGGCCCCTTGTCCTGACAGCAGTCCTATGACCTTGATCTTAGTTGTGTTAGACACATGTTTGTGGTGAGGATGGCTGCCTCCCATCTGCGTCAATATTTCACAGCATCTCTTTGCTTTCAGGTTGTCATGGAATGGAGTATGAGGAGATACCTTTTGAGCAGAGCATTTCTAGAGAAGGATGGTCACAGATGAGGACTCCCAAGGAAGGCTTTTCTGCCAAGAAGGTTCACACCTGTGAGACATGTGGCCTGGTCTTGAAGGACATTTTGCACTTGGCTGAGCATCAGGAGACATACCCTGGGCAGAAACCGTATAAGTGTGTGGCGTGTGGGAAACAGTTCTGGTTCAGTACAAACCTTCACCAGCACCAGAAGCAGCACAGTGGAGAGAGACATTTCAGAAGAGGTGACAGCAGGGCCTTTAGTGTTAACAGCTGCCCTGTCCAACCATCAGAGATGCCTTTTATGACAGGGGAGGGCTGTAAGGACTTCTCAACCAGCTCAAGCTTTTTCCAGCACCATGCGCCTCACAGTGAGTGGAAGCCACACGGTAATACCAAGGGTGAGGAGGCCTTTCACAGTGGACAAAGACATTACAAGTGCAGTGAATGTGGGAAAGCCTTTAGCCGCAAAGACTCACTTGTTCAGCACCAGAGAGTCCACACTGGAGAAAGGCCTTATGAGTGTGGTGAATGTGGGAAAACCTTTAGCCGCAAACCTATACTTGCTCAGCATCAGAGAATCCACACTGGAGAAATGCCTTATGAGTGTGGCATATGTGGGAAAGTTTTTAACCATAGCTCTAACCTTATCGTACACCAGAGAGTACACACTGGAGCAAGGCCTTACAAGTGCAGTGAATGTGGGAAAGCCTACAGCCACAAATCCACACTCGTTCAGCATGAGAGTATTCACACTGGAGAAAGGCCTTATGAGTGCAGTGAATGTGGGAAATACTTTGGTCACAAATACAGACTCATTAAACACTGGAGCGTTCACACTGGAGCAAGACCTTATGAGTGCATTGCATGTGGGAAGTTCTTTAGCCAAAGCTCTGACCTCATTGCACACCAAAGGGTTCATAATGGTGAAAAGCCTTACGTGTGCAGCGAATGTGGAAAAGCCTTTAGCCACAAACATGTACTTGTTCAACACCATAGAATTCACACAGGAGAAAGGCCATATAAGTGCAGTGAATGCGGAAAGGCCTTCAGGCAAAGGGCTTCCCTCATCCGCCATTGGAAAATTCACAGTGGAGAAAGGTCTTAGCATAGGAAATATGCCATCTCCTTGTTCAACACGACTCACACCACAGAGAAGCTTCAAGAGTAGCTGTGTGTAGCCATCAGCCAGAAGTTGAACTTCATACATTCGAACATGTACCCTGAGGAGATTCTTCTGAATGCCAGCTATGTGGGAAGCATTCTGGGGCTGTGTTGCACTTTCTAAACTGCCCAGGACCCTTGACGGAGTTATATCACTGCCAGTGCCTCTGACAGAAGCCATCTATCTTTGCACTGTTCGAGTCCTGCACGTGTATAAGTCACCTCAGCATGCTTCACAAGGCAGATCTCTGTACTTGTCCTTCCCTTGCAGGGATTGTCAGTAGTCTGAGCCCATTGAGGATTCTCATGCCCTCCTTCCCCCCTGGCTGGTTTAAGCATGAATGTGATGAGCGTGACCCAGCTTTGTCCAGGAGGATGGGATCTTTGTTCTGCTGGCCACTTGTAGAGAAAGTTTCCATTCTTCATGGACTTTGTTGGTCTCATACGGCACTCGTGGTGGATTTATCCAGCCTCTAAGATATCTAACCTCCAATTACCTGCCTCATGTTGTTCTGGTTTTGCAACAGATGCCTTAATTTTTAGACTACCTTTAATCTTGGGGATTCTGTTCACTTTATGGGTTGGATTGAAAACAGAATCGAGCTAAGCCAATAGGAAGGGATGACCAGCTTTCGTGAGAGCTGCAACGATTTGTGTCTCAGAGATGATAGTAGGGTGGCAAAGAATAGCTCTTGTTCTAGTGTCAGCATAACTTGCATTGCTGCTTAAACTCTCTTCGGGAAGAATACCAGTCTTCATGGGCCTAATCTTGTGGTCGATACGCCAAGATTATTTGTGTGACTGAGGTCACCCTAAACATTGGGTGTGTGTTGTGACAATCTCCAGAGTATCTCAGAGCAACAAGAATTGAGTCCCTTGTTTCCAGAGGATTTTTCATATTCCCCAGGCCTCTTGAGTAGACCTTGATCCCCTGGGACCTGCCCAGATTCCTGGTTTGTTATTCAATAGGAAGATGTTACTGGCTGTCCTCTAAAAGGCCCAGAGAGGAATCATAATTGGTACAGAGACACTGATTAATAGGGAGTTGGGGAACTGCAGCAAACGATGGGGAACTGACCCTTCTAAAGGTATATCCACACGTTTCCATTACTATGGCTTTGTTATTAGGGTTTACATAAATTCTCAGGACTCCTATACCTGTGTCTCCTATGGCTAAGGTCACTGTCAGAACAGTTAATCTAAATATTTTCTGCAATAAACTGTACATATTTGTAGTGTATGGTTTGATAAGTTTTGATACACATTTGTACCTGTAATACCAAAATTTTCCTGATTCCCTTTATAATCTCTCCCTCCCTCTCACCTATCCCTAGACAACTACTGATCTGCTGTCACTGTAGTTTTGTTTGCATTTCCTAGAATTTTATATGTAGAGAGTAATTTAATATGTACTCTAATGTATTTGGTTTCTTTAACTGTATATAATTATTTAGTGATTCATCTTGTTCTGTGTTTCAGTAGTTTATTTCTTTTCATTTGTACTTTTGCTAGGGGTATTCCACTGTAAAAAAATAGTTCCAATAATATGCTGAAATAAAAAAAAAAGAAAAATAGTTCCAAAGCAAGTGATCCAGGAGAGAACTCATATAATAACCAACCCACAGTCATTCCCTAAACATGAAAGTGATGTGCCCTCATTTCTGATATATTCTATAGGCAACTCTGACTAATTCCAGTAAAAGGTGGAAGGGAGCCATACAAAGGTAAAAAATATAAGGAGATAGGACTTTGTAGGGAGTTTTCTTGGACTCTGGTGACCATAATCATATGTGTTTTTCTTTACTTTTTTCAGCCTTTTAATGGTGAATTATATTGACTGATTTTCAAATGTTAAACCAACCTTGCATTTCTCTGATAATCCCCATTTGGTCATGATGTATTATTCATTTAATGTATTGTTGAATTTTTTTTTCTTTTTTGAAGATTTTTGCATCTATGTTCATAAAAGACTTTAGTGTCTGATTTTCTTTAATGCCTAGATTTGGCTTTGGTATCAGCATAATCCTGGCTTTACGTAATCAGTTGGGAAGTATTTCTTGCTCTTTAAGAAATGCTCTCTCTGGAAGAGTTTGTGAAGAATTCTTCACAATTGGCTTTATGTCTTTAAATGTTTGGTAGACTTCACCAGGGATGCTATCTGGGCCTGGAATTTGTTTTGTGGGAAAGTTTCTAACTACAAGTTTAACTTCCATGGCAGATAGAGGGCTGTACAAGTTATATGTACGTTTGTCCATCTTGTCTATTTATCTACTTACCTATCTATTTTCTGTCTCTAGAATGAGCTTTGATTGTTTTTGTCAAAAAGTTTGTCCACTTCATTTAAGTAGTCACATTTTTCAAAATATTCTCTCATTATTATTTTAATACCTGTAGAATTCAGGTAATGATGCCACCTGTCTTATTCCTGATACTGGTAGTGTCTATATTTCTCTTTTAATCCTGATTGGTTTAACTGTGGAGATTCATCAATTTTGTTGATGTTGTTAAAGCACTTGGTTTCATTAATTTCTGTGCTTTGTTTCTTTCTTTTTTCCCCATTCTGACCTTTACTATTAGCTTTTGGTTTTATTGGATTTCATTTCTCTTCTTTTGTTGTTTTTTAACATGGAAGCCAGGGTCCTTCATTATCATATCATTTGTTTGTCCTTATAGATCACTATTTGTCTGATGTTCAGTGTATTGAGAATCAGTTTCATATGCTTTGTTATTTCATTTAGTTTTTCGTTTTCAAGAAAATTTACGAACCTCTGAATCGGGTACTCTGAATAAATTAGTAAAATTGATACACCTCCAGCCATGTCAGAGAAAAAGACAAAAATCACATATTACAAATAGGAGCAAGGAAAGATGGTATAGTACTAGATACTTTGAAACATCATAAATAATGTGATTATTTTAAACAGCTCTTTCTCAATAAATTGAAATTTAGAGAACAAAAGTTTCCTGAAAGATACCAACCAACCAGGATTACTCAAGAAGAAATAGATAATCTGAAAAATCCTCTGTTAAAGATATTTAACAGAGGATTTAGTATTTTCAGACTGCTAGTAGTACAAATCTGGGTGTAAATGTAAGAAGCCTTCCTACTGAAAACTTCAGACCAAGATGGCTTCACTAATGAATTCTACCAAATATGTAATGAACATATAATTCATACTCTATCAAACTCTTCCAGAAAAATAATAAGGATGGAACACTTCTCAACTAATTGTGTAAAGCCATTATTACCCTGCTAGCAAAACCAGGTGGTGATACTAAAAGAAAACCACAGACCAATATTCATGAACGTAGAGGCAAAAAAACCTTAACAAAGTTTTAGCAAATTAAATCTGACACATATATATGGAGAGAGAGAGAGAGACAGACAATAAGTTATATACTAGGGATTAGGAACATAAGGTAGGTTTAATGATTGAAAATCTATTAATCTATGTTAAATAGAAGGTATAGTATAATAAAGAATATATATAGGACTTTGTCCCAGGTTCTTGGCACACAGTTTCAGAATTCTTGGAATTCTTTGAGTGAGAGGAATGTCTTTTTAAGAATATGTATTTATTTGTTTCGTGTGTATACATACATAAAGAAAGAGACATGGGGTCTTGCTGTGTTGCCTAAGCTGGAGTTCAGTGGCTGTTCGCATGCATGATCCCACTGTTGACCAGCACGGGAGTTTTTACCTACTCCATTCCCAGCCTGGGCCAGTTCACTCCTCCTTAGGTAACCTGGTGGTTCCTGCCTCAGCCTCACAAGTAGCTGGGACTACGGGCATGCACCTGGCAGGAATGTCTTATACTAAAGAGGTGCTTCATGGTGGGCCCCTAAAAAATTTTTGAATGGGGACTGGTCACTAGAATGACTAACCTTGTAGTTAGAGGATTGAAACTTTTAGCCAGATTCATTTTTGGATAGAGGAGAGGGGCCAGAGATTGAATTTAGTCATGTGATTGTGATTTAATTAATCATGACTACAAAATGAGACCCTAGATCAAAATTGGACACAGGCTTCGTGGAGTTTCCTGGTTGGTGAACACTGGTGTACCAGGAGGGTGAGGTGCCTCGACTCTGTAGGGAGAGGGAATGAAAGTTTCACATCTGGGACCCTCCCAAACTTTGCCCTATGCATCTTTTTCATTTGGCTATTCCTGAGTTTTATCCTTTATAACAAAACTGGAATCCTAAGTATAGACAGCACTTTTATTGAGTTCTGTGAGTCATTCTAGCAAATTATCAAATGTAAAGGGGCCATAGGAACCCCCCAAATTATACCCAATTGGTCAGAGGTGCAGGTGGCCCCTGAGACTTTTGGCTGACATCTGAAATGTGGGCAGTCTTGTGACGGACCGAGCCATTAAACCCGTGGAGACTGATGCTAACTCTGGGTAACTGGTGTCAGAACTAAAGGAGGTTTCCTCAACCTGATAGAGGATGGCTATTAAAAACCTAAACCTAATGTCATATCTAATAGTGAAAATCTGAATGCTTTGCCCCCAATATTGGGATTAAGGCAGGGGTGTCCACTCTCACAACTTGCATGTGACATTGCATTGAGCGTATGTGTCAATGATATAAAAAAAAAAAAATGGTGTGCAGATTATAAAGGAAGAGCCAATATGGTAATTACTTATAGATGACATCTATTTATAAAATCCTTAGTTACCTACTTAAAAAGTTAATAGATCTAATAAATGAGATTAGCCAAGGTCCCAGGATAAAAGGTCAATATACAAAGAATGTTTAGAAATTGAAAAACCATATCATTTACCACAGTATCAAAGTTTGAAATATTTAGAAATACACTTAACAAAATACATTAAACAACTACAAAACACTTATGAAACATTGCTGAGACATACATTTCTGGATCTAAAGACTCAATATTGCAATTCGTCAATTCTCTCCTAATGTTCCACAGGTTCCCACAATTATCAAATTCCTAGTGATTTTTTTGAGAAATGGACAAGCTGAATCCAGTCAGTATTCATATGAAAATGCATAGGATTGAGAATACCCAAGACAAATTTTTGAAAGAATAACAAATTATTAAGATTTTATCTTAAGAATTTTTATAGAGCTATGCTAATCAAAAGTATAGTATTGATAAAAGGATAGACATAGCAAGAGGATAGAGTCTGAAAATAGAACCACACACATATTGTCAATTTATTTTCAAAAAAAACTGCCAAAGTAGTTCAAGACTGAAAGGATAAAATTTTCAACAAATTGTTCTGAAAAATTTTGACATATACATAAAAAATAACAAAAAATGTTCAAAACTTGAATCATTTGCTAATTAAGTCAAAATGAATCAAAATAATGTCAGATTAAATATATACACCTCATAGAGGACAATACATGAGTATATGAGGGAAAATTGGTTAGACAAAATTTTTTTCCAAATGACACAGTCAAAATTCAATAAATCTGGACTTTATCTGAATTAAAAGCCTTTGTGTTAAAAAGACACATTTAAGAAAGTGAAAATGCAGGCCATAGCCTAGGAAAAAATATTTGTAAAATACATATGATAAATAACTGGTATCCTTATTTTTAAAAAGTAACCCATATAGTAATAATAAGATACAAACCCAATTTAACAGAGGACAGAATTTTGAGCACATTTCACCAAAGGAGATGCATGAATGATAAATAAATGTGAAAATATATTCAACATTATTAATCATACTGGAAATATAAATTAAAACCACAATGAGACACCAGTACATACTCATTTGAATGACAAAATTTCAAGACTGTCAAGTCATTGAAGTTGTGAAACAACTAGAACTCCCATGCATTGCTAGTGGGAAAGCAAAATGTTAAAAATACTTTGGAAAACAGGGTGGAAATTTCTATAAAGCTAAATAAGCACTTACGTAGATAGACACAGCCATCTCACTTGTAGGCATATCCCTAAGAGGAATAAAAACATATGTCCACAGAAATACTTGTATTTGAATGTTCACAGCAACTGTAGCTTTTTTTTTTTATTTTAACTTTGGTCTTCAATGGTAAGTTGTTTTTATTTTGAGACAGGGTCTTGCTCTGTTGCCCAGGCTAGAATGCAGTTGTGCAATCATAGCTCACTGCAGCCTCAAACTCCTGGGCTCAAGCGATCCTCCCACCTTGGCCTCCTAGTAGCTAGGACCACAGGTGTGCACCACCACACCCGGCTAACTATCTTTATTGACAAAAGCCAAAACTATAACAAATAAAAAAAAAATCTCAAATATCCATCAGTAAGTGAATGGGTAATTGTATTAGTTTGCTGGGAATGCCATAACAAAATAATATAGAGAAATTAACAACAAAAATTAATTTTTATTTACTTATTAATAAATAACAAAAATTAATTTTCTTTCAATTCTGAAGCCCAAGATCAAGGTGATGGCAGAGTTGGTTTTCTCTGAGTTCTCTCTCCTTGGCTCGCAGGTGACTGCCCTCTTGCTGCCTCTTCATAAGGCAGTCCCTCTGTGTACACGTGCCCCTGGTGTCTCTGTATGTCTTACTCTCTTATAAGGACACTAGTCATACTGGACTAGGGGCCAACCTAATGCCTTCATTTAATTTAATTACCTCTTTAAAAGTCCTGCCTCCAAATATTGTTATTAAGTATGAAATGTCCGATCTCTTTAAGTACAAAGTTTGACAGCTGATATCCCTGACATTCCAATTTGACACTTCTTGTTTTATTTTTATTGTGAAGGTACATCCTCCAGTATTTCAAACGCATGGTTTGGCTTGTGATTATCTTTCAAATTTTTTTTAGAGCAAATTATGAAAAATTTTGGATAAGTCAAAAATTCTTGTTATTTTCAAATATGAGTTCTGTTGTGGAACCATTCAGGGAGGTACATACATCACAGTTTCACAGTTCAGTGAATTTTTCCTAGGTCAACACATTTCTGAAGCCAGGACCCAACCAAGTAAAGGTTAAAAAGACAAATACCTCACAATCTCACTTATATGTGGAGTCTATAAAAGTCAAACTCATACAAGCAGAGAGTAGAATGGTGGTTACCAGGGGCTGGGGGAGTGGGGCGGATGTGGAAAAGGGGGATGATACTCAAAGGTTCCAAGTTCCAGCTGGGTGGGATGAGTTGTGGTGATCTATTGCACACGGTGACTGCAGGTGATAATAATGCGTATTTCAAAACTGGTAAAAGAGTAGATTATAAATGTTCTCATCACAAAATAATAAGTATGTGAGGTGATAGATTAATCAGCCTGATTTAATCATTCTGCACTGAATACATACACCGTTACATCACATTCTGCCAAATAATTATATACAATTATTGTTAATTAAGATAAAATAACATTTTCAAAAGGTCAGTGTCAGCTTACTAGCATCTCTGTCAGCCTCTCTTTCAACCACGAATTCAGCAAAACAAAACAAAAATGTCTGACTTCTATCATTGCCAGCTTCTTACATCTTCCTTCTCACACGGCTTTGCCCGTTTTTGCACTTTTTTCTCATTTGAGTTTGGCGGCAGCGGAGGTGGCAGCTAATGCTGCCGCTGGTTTCCTCTTCCTCCTCCTCGTCTTCCTTCCCCTGCTTATCCTCCTTGCCCTCCTCCTTCTCCTTTGTCCTCCACTTTCTCTCCTTCATCCTGTTTCTGCGCTTCCTCCTCTTCTACCCCTTACGTTTTCTCTTCCTCTTCCGCTTTCTTTTCTTCTCTCCAACTCCTTCTTCTTTTCCTTCCTTTTTCCTTTAAAATCTCTCCAACTGGGGATCTGTATAGCTGATGTGCCTCTTGCGGCCGTAAGTACGTACGTGATGAGGTGTGGATCTTCAGGGTTCAGGCGGACAGCACCATTTCGGGGGAAAGTACATTTTTCACAATGTCCTCATCTTCGCTGAGCTTGGGGCCTCTTCAGTCCAGTCATTCTGGGTTGAGCTCTCTCAGCTGGCTTGCTGATGTAATAACACAGATATTTTACCCAAAGTTACAGGCTACCAAAATCACCGAATTTACATGAAAAAGAAGTCATGTGAGATTTTAATTTCTGAACGCTTAGACATAAACCCCCAGTTGCACCTTAGTTTAGAGCACTGCGCTAAACACGCCTAGGCTCCGCCCCCGCAGCGGGGCGCATGCGCACGCTCCCCGTCGGGCTGGGGTCCGCAGCGAGCCGTCACGGTCCGTCCAGAGCAGCCCCAAATACAGCATGCGGCTTCGGAATCAGCTGTGCCATTTGACTTTCAGGTTTGTCAGGAAATCGTTTTCATCTTGCAGTAAAGCAGAGAGGAAGTGCGGGACAGGGAGCGGGCTGACTCCATGTTTTTCCCGGAACCGCTTTGTGAGGAAGGGATCCTCGGAGCCGGACACAGTAGTGAGTGTGGCAACCAGCACAGCACAGAGATTCCTGTCGGGGCCTCATGCACCGGAGTGTGGAGACGTCCTGCGGGTGTATAATTTCAGAGTCTGACGTGTCATTTGTATATTAAGCACGAACATGCCAGGAGGATCGCTTGAGCCCAGGAGTTTGAGGTTGCTGTGAGCTAGGACGACTCCAGAGCACTCCAGCCCGGGTGACAGAGTGAGACTCTGTCTCAAAAAAAAAAAAAAAAAGCCCCTAAGTGTAGTGCTGAAGTTTTATCTAGTGTTCCTAAGAGCAAGAAGGCTGTGCCTTATGGGGAAACGCATGCGATGGATAGACTTAGTTTAGACATGAGTGCTGTTGGCCTTGCATTCAATGTTGATAAATCAACAACACATAATAAGTAATTGTTTTACACATAAAATAAAGATTTGTTAAAAGAAAAAGAACATGCCAATAAAATATTACAGGGATGGCAAGGTCCAAATGAAAGGAAATTATAGAGACTATATAAAGTGTCATAAGGCCCAGTATTAACAATTCTACATGGTTCAAGGTTGGTATGAACAGCTCTTCACACTTCCTGCTGACCGCACCCACGCAGGCGGAGGAGGATACAGTAACACAGGTGTCATGAGACATTTGAGGTAGCTTTTTAACTGTGCAAAATAAAATGATACACCTAATGTAAATTGTTAGAGCTTTTACCATAAGACAATTAACCCTGAGCGGTGGAATCCCATCTGCACTACCAAGCCTGGCTCAAAAATTGTATTAAAAATAAAAGAAAGGAAAAGTCAACATCAAGAGACTAGTGAATATTGATAGCTTACCCCTACAATGTTTAATGTGTATTTCTAGTTATACTTGTATTTGTGACATGAAAACTAAAATAAATCTTTATTTCCAATCTGCTGGGCATTAAGAAAACATGGAACATAAGTTTTTCTTAGACATTCTTTTTTTACAAATAAAACTATCTTTTTTTTTTTTTTTTTTTTT
>NW_012150008.1:1163738-1168674 GCF_000956105.1 Propithecus coquereli | reverse complement strand
ATTACATGTAGATATTGTACAGTAGTGGGATTTTGATGTAACCATCACTCCAATAGTGTATAATGTACCCTATAGGTAATTCCTCATCTCTCATCCCCCACCCACTCTCCTCCCTTCTGAGTCACCAATATCCATTATGCCACTTTATGTGCCCTTGGGTCGCAATAGTTTAGCTCCCACTTATACATGAGAACATGTGGCATTTATTTTTCTGTTTCTATGTTGATAAAAATAAATTGACATTATTGGCTTTTCAAGACCTAGTTTATAATTAGAAAGTTTATACAGATAGTTTATATAGATAAATAAAAATAACTCACATAAATAACTGGGATTTCAGATGAACAAAGATCAGATGAGAATATTTAAAGTAACAACGATCATGCCTAATTTTCTACAGAGAAGTAGGCCTTTAAAAACAACTTTGAATCTCTGCTATTTAAATTATGCTCTACCCTGTTCATCACTGTGGCCCCAGCCTCCAATTAGGTGTGGTACCCACAGAGCTCCCTTGTGCTTGCTCTTCATAACTTGTCAAGTATGTGATGACATGGAAACTCAGCAACAAATCTGAACATTATTCTCTTTTCATGGTTTCTTGGCTATTTATTCTCAGTTTTGTTCCCATTTTCTATTGGCTCCCATTAGGTTGGCATCTTTGGTAGTATGATACCATTCTTTTTTATCCTTTTTTCCTATCTTTTGTGTAACAGTTTTAAAAGTATTGTTTTAGCTGGATTAGGTGGCATTTGCATGTAGCCTCAGCTACTCAGGAGGCTGAGGTGGGAGAATCGCTTGAGCCTAGGAGTTCAAGTCCAGCCCGGTCAATATAGGGAGGACCCATCTATTAAAAAAAAAGATAATCATAGGGTAAAAATCAAGGAATAGGCCTGATAGAATGTCGTTTCAGCTGGCCTCACAGGCCGATGGTTTTCTGATTCTCACTGTACTGGTATTGATTTTGACAGACTTTGCTGTGGGTCACCAATAAAATGGGATGAAGTTCTTGTTCCTTCTCCATTTTTTGCCCTGAAAGTTAGGCATTGATACACAGGGAGTATCCTCTCAAACTTTCTGCATGCTGGGATGTGCACACTCTCGGGTCCTTGTGTGGAAGTTGCCACCTGTCATGTTGTAGGAACCAGGTCCAAGGTACACAATCATTACATTCCTCCCAAATACTGCCAGCTTTTATGGGATCATCCAAATCTAAATCAATCTTCCAGGAAAAACTCCTGAATGTTATAAGTGCTGTCATTACAAGCAGAATGTTAGTATTTACATTTCCCAATGGTATAACTTTGTCAGGGTAATTTTTGCCTTTGGTGGCTACTATAAGAAACATTTCAAAAAGAAAAAACTAAAGTAGCTTTTATTGCTATTATTTCTCATGTTCAGAATCAAAAATTGTTTCACTAAACATTTCCTTGAACAAAACTAATGAAAAACATTTAACAAATTTAAATAAGAACTAGACTCATTTTCCTAGTAAATCCTCCCCCTTCTTGTCCTCCAGTTGCCTCCTTATATTTAATTCTCCCTTTTCCCCCTTATCCTTCTGATCTTTCTTTTTCTGTACTTCCTTTCTCCTCTGTTCCTTGTTCAGATTTCACACCTCTTTCCAACAAATTTTCTAAACCCCCCAAAATGCCAATTACCTCTAAAAACCCATTCCTGCCAAGAGCTAGGTATGTAGGAAACTGTCAAATTTAAACCTTGGCCCTAAGGCTGAATTAACAGGTGCGACTAAAGATGTCCCTGAACCCAAATAAGACCAGCAAATAGTCATAGAGGAATTTAGAATTATTTCAGATGCATAGGACCTAGAGTTATGTGACTTATACCATGCTATGGTTTGAACATTTGTTTCTCCAAAATTCATGTAGAAATTTGATTGCCCATTTTAACACCATTAACAGGTGGGACCTTTAATAGGTGTTTAGGTAATGAGGGCTCTGCCTGCACAAATGGGCTGATGCTATTATCACAGAAATGGGTTTAATATCACGGGAATGGGTTTTTTCTCTTCTTGCATTCTTTCTCTCCCTTCTCTCTCTCTCTTGCTTTCTCTTTGACCTTCTGCCACGTTATGACACAGCAAGAAGGCTCTTACCAGATGCTGGCACTTAAGTATTGGACTTCCTAGCCTCCATCACTGTTCACCAATGAATTTATCTTCTTTATATATGACCCAATCTGTGGTATTCTGTTATAGAAGCAAAAATGGACTAAGACATACCACTTATATACATGTTAGTTTGAAACTCAGATGATCAATTCATAATGATAAAAGCTGATTAGACTGACCCTGATATGGAACTACAGAATTACCTTTTCCCACAATAAACCTGAGGGCCAAAAAAGGCCATAAAACTAAAGTCTCCTAAAGGCCACACCTGAAACATTTGGAATTCAAGTTACCTTGATCAGAGTCACTACTATTTAAAAGAAGAGGAAAACAAGTGTTGCCAAGGATGTAAAGAAACTGGAACTTTGTGTTTGTTTGTGGAGATATAAAATGGTTCGGCCTCCATGAAAATCAGTATAGCAGTTCTTGCAAAATTTAAAAATAGGATTATATATGAGCCAGCAATTCTTCTTTTGGGTGTATACCCAAAAAGTATTTAAAGCAGGGACTCAAAGTCATAGTTCTACACCCATGCTCAAAGCACTGTCATTTATAATAGTCAAAATGTAGAGGCAATCTAAGTGTCCACTGACAAATGAGTGATAAGAAAAATTATATATATACACACACAATAAATAGAGAATGGAATATTATTCAGCCTTAACAAGGAAGGAAATTCTGACACATGCCATAACACGGAAAAATTTGAGGACGTTATTGTAAGGGAAGTAAGCCTGTTGCAAAACCCAGTATCTATATAATTCCACTTATACGAGGTAGCTCAAATAGTCGAATACATAGAGGCAGAAAATAAATGGTGGTTTCCAGGGCTAAGAAGAGTAAAAAATAGGAATTTGTTTAATGGGTACTATAGAGTTTCAGTTTCGCAAGAGGAAAACAGTTCAAAGGTTGGCTGCACAGCAATGTGAACTGTCTGAACACTACTGAAATGTACACTTAAATATGGTCAAGATGGCAAATTTTATGTCTTATCACAATTTTAAGAAGAGAAAATAATCAACTGGACAGTATTCATCATGCATACAAAAGAAGTTGAAACTATAGGAGATTGTTGAGATATACTAAAAAAAATCTTTGGAGAAATATTCAGCAGTTAAACAAGGGCTCATATAACAGCAGTGCTTACATCTCATTTTGTCAGTCGAGTTAACCCTGAAATTGGATACCTAATTCAAAAGCAGAAATTAAAATGGGAAATAGCCCCTTTACCCGAACTCATTTCCTGGCAGAACATTTTTAAAGGGCTTTAGAGAACAAAACCTACACAACAGAAGATAGTGGACCAGAGACACTACCAGCCAGAGCATCTCAGTAAGAAGGAGAAGTTTTAGAAAAAACAGAGAGACAAACATAGATCTGAAGAGGGTCTGAAGGAAGGGTGCTGAACCTCAGGAAACTCCATGGGAAGAAGTTGCAGAGCAGAACTGGAAAGAGAAAGGCCTCAGTGGGAATTAAGTCCTGAGAGGCTCAGAGACCAATAAGAAGGGTAAGTCGATGGTTAACTTCCCCCTTTGTCGCATCTCAGACTGTTGGTGGGCTCCCAAGCTGTTGGAGAGACCTTCTGCCAACACGAGCACAGAGACTGCTGCCACCAGTAAGTGGAGAGCTTTTTGTGCACAGGGCATCAGCCTGCCAGCCCTCCTGGGGCACCTCCCACCTCACAGACCTAAGCTGGATGGCAGCTGCCATATTGCTTCTCTACCTACCAGGTACCTTCATCCTCCCCAGGGTGCCTCAACCCCTCAGCTTCCATCTTGTTGATCCCCATACGACATTTCCCAACTCCAGCCTAGACTGCAGGAGCCACAGAGGTCCAGTGGGTCCTGGGTGATCTGTGTGACTCCAGAGCCCAGTCATTCTGGATGGACTGCTTCCTGGAGAGAAGGTTGAAGATGACCAAAGGGCAGACTTACTTGCACCTAGATTCTTTTTCTCCCTTTCCCCTCCCCAATCCATGGCTGCCGACAGAGAAAATTGAGCCACAACATGGAGGCTTCCTCAGGAAACGGGTCTCAGACCTGTCCTTCTGGGGTCCTGCAGAAGACCTAGGGGTGTTCACATGGCAAGCTCCCTGCCCACCAGCCCTCCCTGGTGCTGCTTGACCGGTGACTCCAGCAGAGCGGGACACACCCTTCGGTGGAAGAACATTAAAGTCTCCCACCTTGAGCACCCTGTGGGAGACTTGGGACCAGTATCCTTTTCCCTGGCATGATCAGGGATTGATCTCTGGGGCCCAGGGGACAGGTCCACAGACTAGATCCTGTACACCCAGGTCTCGATGGCATTGCCTTGGTGCACAGAAGGGATATTCGTGAATTAGTCTTGTGCGGTGTTGGTGCCTGCAGGGGCAGATCAGGGGTGGGAGTGCAGTGCGGGTCCTGGCTGTAGCATGCTCGTGGGGCACCCCTCCTCCCATGGGAGGCCATGCTCCCAGCTCAAGCTGGGATCCTGAGCAGGGAAACTCCTGGCCCACATCAAAGTTGTGCGGGAGCTCGGCTGGCTTGAGGTCCTGCCTGCAGGCAGAAGTCCAGAAAAAAACACGGAATAGGGGAGGGTGGAAAGCAGCAAGGCCTGCTCCAGACTGTCTGACTGAGGGTCTCAGGCAGCTCTGCCTCCACACACTGACTTTCTGGTTGAATAGGGCCACTTCAGCTCCTCCCTGGCAGCTTTACCCAGAAGAGGGGAGCAGACCTTTGACCCCGGCTGAAGCATTTGTGGAACTTGAGGGCAGGCTCACCCAACCCAGCCATGGCCAGCCTCACTCCCCCACCCGCCCATGCTGAAGTG
>NW_012150008.1:1160742-1162303 GCF_000956105.1 Propithecus coquereli | reverse complement strand
GCTCAGGCTGGTCTCGAACTTCTGAGCTCAAACAATCCGCCTGCCTCGGCCTCCCAGAGAGCTAGGATTACAGGCGTGAGCCACCGCGCCCGGCCCCCTACATAGTCTTTGACTTAAAGACAGATGGCACCTAGGCAAGTCACAAGAAAACAGCTATCCCTCAACAATGCAGGGCAATGTGAGAAGTCCCCTGTTCAGGACACCTGGATCCCCAAGAGTTAAGATAGCTTAAACAATGTAACCTTCATGATCACAAAACCCACCAGTGTGTGTTTCTGTTGTTTGGGGCCAGGGAGGGGGAGGAGTTCACAATGTGGGTGACTTGTAGGTTGGAAAACTCCATCCCAAGGATCATGAGATAACCAACAGCACCCCTGCAGAAGGGAAACTTCTGCAAGCTGCCAGCCAAAGCCAGCCCGTGTCCTCTGTCAAAGCAGTGTTTACAACTAAATATAATAGATCTTAGGGGAGGAGATGATGCCCCCAAAGTGTTTAAATGACTGGTGAATCCTCCACTAACGCTAACCCTCCAGATAAAGGGAGAGAACATGGTATGCTGCCATACCAGAGCATATTAATGTGGCTGAAGCATTACACAATGTGGCTCTCTGCCATTTGGTAGAGATGACTTTTGCAACAGGCACTGGCAGTGACATAACTCTGGCAAAGGCCCCAGGAAAGTTCAAACGTGCGACATAGCTCATGAAACCTTCTCATATGTCTGGCTATACAGAGAATGTCCCTAATATGGATGTTTGGATGAATGAAGTTTAATTGTTGGCTACATCTCTACAAAGGTCATTTTCACAGCTTTGCTCCATTGAGTTATGTTGAACAATGAAAGACCTCATTGCCTTCACTCCTGAAGTCTTTCTCCAAGTGTGAACTTGCTGGTGCTAAATGAGGTTACGCTAAATGGAAAAGACTTTCCAACATTCACTACACTCATAATTCATTTCTTAGTTCTTTTGATCACAGGAAACAATCCAATGTCATTTGGATACATGAAAGGCAGAACTATTTATTATCTACAGCTAGGAATGACAGAAAAATAGGCATAGCCCCATAGACAGTTGCATCTGGCCAGTGAATTGGGTAAACTGTTTCCCAAGTTCCCTGTGGATTAATATGAATAATTTTGGCTAGCATACAGCGGCCTGGAGTGTGAGACCCCAATAAGAAAAGTGTTTGAGATCTGAATATAATTAGCCAATCCAAAAGAAAGACTGATTTGCCTTTAGCCTGGACCTCAAAACTGAGTCAAGACAATATTAAGTTTTTTTTTAAAAGTATACACCTAAAATGTGAGGAACTGACATAAAGACAACATAAACAATAGATAGCCGAGAAATAAACCCTGGCATATATAGGCAAATAATTTTGATTAGGGTGCAAGGACTATACAATAGGGGAAAGGGCAGTCTTTTCAAAAAATGGTGCCTGGAAAACTGGATATCCACATGCAAAAGCGTAAAGTTAGACCCTTGTCTTACACTATATCAAAAATGAACTCGAATGGATCAATGACCTAAATGTAAGACCTACAAATATAAAACTCTTA